>NC_077228.1:291937047-292260172 GCF_027887165.1 Monodelphis domestica | reverse complement strand
GGATATGGATGGGGATGTAGACTCTAAATGAACATCCTAGTGCAAACAACATCATTGAAATAGTTTCAGATCAAGGCCACAAGTAATACCCAATGAAATTGCACATCAGCTGCGGGAAGGGTGGGTGGTGGGGAGGGAGGGAAATAAAGTGAGTATTGAAACCAAAAAAATAAAATTAAAATAAAAAAAAAGAAAACCTAATACAAATCCCTCATATTTTAGATAAAAGCTGAAACTCAGAGACTGTTAGTGTTGTAAGGAACCTCATATATCATTAGTCCAATTCTACTACTTTAGAAATAAGGAAAATGAAGTACAAAGAGGTAAGGAATTTGCCAAAGATCATTCAAACAACAAGCGACAGAGCTGAGACTTGGACCTATGACTGTAAAGGCAGTGATCTTTCTACAATATCATATTAAACAATCCATCAGAGAATACAAGAACATAATATGTATTTTCTACCTCACTAGGGGCTATGAAAGAAATAGAAGTACAAAACATCGTCACTACTACCTAAGAAACTATAATCTAAATGAAGGAAAACATTGAGTCAAATACAATAAGATAAAATTTAGTAGGGATGAAGGTAAAATCTTACACTTAGATTCAAAATATTAAGTTCATAAATTCAAGGTTGGGGAGATGTAGATGTAGAATCATAGAACTACAGTTTCATCAATGGAAGAATTCTTGGAAGGCATTTTATCCAACTTCCTCATTTTATAGATGAAGAAACTATAACCCACAGGGTTAAGGGATTTGCTCAAAGTCAAATGTAAATGGTAGATAAAAGATTAGAATTCAGATCTGGTAGCAGAGTTAAGATTTAACCCTAGGCTAGGAAGTAGTTGATATAAAAATGGTATAAAGAAATGAATATGGGACCTGAATATAAAAGATCCACATATTTTTTTTTTTTAAATAGAAGAGAATGAGATATCTTTGGGACAGGGAGGTGGCACAATGGATAGAATAGGAGATCTGGAGTTAGGAAAACTAATCTTCTGGTGCTCAATTCTGGTTTCACATACTTATGGGATAGGTGGCCCTGTTCAAGTCACTTAATTCTTTTTGTCTCAGTTTCCTCATATGTAAAATGAGCTGGAGAAGGTTAGCAAGGAATTTTAGTATCTTTGCCAAGAAAACCCCAGATAGGGTCACAAAGAGTCAGACATTTTTGAAGTATAAGAATATAAGAATAAGAACAAAAGAGAACTCTTAACCAAACAAGAGGGAGACAGGATAAGGAAAAGTAGATTAGATGTTTTCATGTATTTAAAATAAAACAATCTCTTGCATAAATAAATCATTGTAGTTAGGATAAGAAGGCAAAAAGCTTTGATTGGGATAATCCTGTGATCAATTATATTTGATAAACGTTTGATATCCAAGATATATGAGATTAACACAAATTTCTAAGACAAAAAGTAGCTACTCACTGGATAAGTAGTCAAAAAATATGAACTAGGAGTTCTTTAAAGAATTCCAAATTATTATCAATCATATAGAAAATATCTCCAAATTACTAAATAGAAAATATATAAATCAAAACAACTCTTATTTTTCATTTTACACTCCAAAGCACTGCATGTTTTGTGAGAAAGAATGAAAATAGTCAATCCTGGAAGGCTTAGAAGAAGACAGGTACATGAATACATTATTTGTAGAATTGTGAGTTTACTCAGTTATTCTGAGAAGCATTTGAAATTATGATAAAAACTAATAAAAGCCCATATCCTAAAGTTAGGCATAGATGCCCAAGGAGATCAGGAAGATTATAAATACACCAACATATTTAAAAAATACTTTTTATGGTGAAAAAAGAACTGGAAACAAAATAGATGACAATCAATTAGGGAATGTGGTAACATGAATGTAGTGGGCTTTTACTCTGCCATAAGATATAATGAACATAAAAAGAATTCAGAGACATATGGGATGGCTGATGTGAATTGGTTGTAGAATGAAGTAAGCAGAATTTAAAAAGCAATACACATAATGACTACAACAATATAAATGGAAGGGGGAAAGGAATATAAAGGCTCTATAATTGTAATAACAAGACTTGGCCACAGGAACAGTAAACATAACTCTCTTCCTTTTTTGCAGAGATAGAGGACTACCCCTCTGGGTATATTGTCACACATGATTGATACCATGTAATGACTTTACTGTAATGCTTTTTCCTTTAGTTTTTTTTTTTTTAAACAGAAGGCGGAATAGGAAGCAAAGAGTGGATGCAACAGCAAGGCAAATTTTGGTCTAATTTTAGGGAAAACTTTCAAACAATTAGAGTGTTCAAAATATGCAGGTGGCTGCATTGGGAGATAGTAGATTCCCCCTCACTGGAAATCTTCAAGTAGAAGCCAGATGGACACTTGTAAGATAAGCTCCAGAAGGTTTTCTTATTCAGGTACAAGTTAGACTAAATAGTCTGTGAGGTCCTTTCCAGCTTTCATATTATGGAATTCTTTAACAGATAAATATGATATACTAGTTAAATGTAATGTTTGTATTATTACTTAAATGTTGAATTGTATGGAAGAGACTGAAAGGAGTTCAGAGAAGAAAGATATTAGTGAAGGAAGGGAGTGGTCATGGAAAGCTTCATGGAAAACATAGAAAATTGAGAAATTTATGGGATATTTAAAGTTAAGGAGGCACAGGAGAAATCATTTTAGACATTTTTAGACATTTTTTTAACAAAAAAAATCAGGTTTATTAAAGCAGAAGTAACAATTACAATAAAGTCTGTTTCTGTCGTGTGCTAGGTCAAGAGGACTTTTGTATGTACATCATGACTAAGCTGGGCCAGACAGTTAAGGCTTTGGAGGAATTAAAAAAAAACGAACCCCAAAATATACAACCCATCATAGAAAAGTCCTTCAAAAAAATGAGAAGGGATAAAGGAGAAATCCAACAAAAACAGTCTTCAGTGCAACAACATTACTCTGGCTCCCACCTGACACCTGTAAACAAATGGCTGCATCTAAGGCATGGTACAGGCATAGGTAGGGACAGCACCAAGCTAAGAAACTGAAACCAGGTGAGAATACTAGTTGTGGCCTGAAGGATTAAAATGAATTCTATTTCAATTGAGGTATCAAGGTGGTTTCTACCCCAAAGTTGTGAAGTTAAGAGAATACATCCAGTGGGAAATAAAAGATGGAGATAATCATGTTATATGGTCTTCACACTCAGATCAGTAGATGGTCAAGTGCTGCTAATGAGATTACTACCACCAAATTAGAGAGCACTTTACTGAGTATTCTGAATACCCCAGTTCTTCAAACAAAAAGTGTCAAAGCAATGAAAATTAGAAAATGAATTAAAAGTAATTTTCCTTCTGCAATTCTCTCCACTATTACTGAAGATGTACATTGTTTAGCTACCTTCACTATACTTAGAATGTTAATTTTAAAAGTGCACATTTGCCATTAACTCCAGAGTCAAAACCTTAATTTCAATATTGCAAATACATCTATTGAGCTCCTAGAAATAGGAATTAGAGAGGAGAGCTCAGATAAGAAAAGCAGCAGAATATGAAGACAATCTTGGAAGGAGTATGCTTGGTGTGATACAGAACAGTGAACAGACTGCACTGAATGGAAGAGGAGATATACTGAGAAAAGTAGGAAATTAAAATAGCAATATCATGTTCATTTTCATGTTATTTTCTTTCAAGAAAAAAATACACATGCAGCAAAACCCAACATTCCTTCTAATATAGTTCTATTTGTTTTAAAGCTAATTAACCTCAGGTTTGCCACATCTCCCCATAGACGATACTTGAGAAATGATTGTGACACCATGTGTTTCAGTATCAGGCTCAGACTTTCATAGGACCTTGGTATGGGTTGAAATGTACAAAGTCCAGGCTTTCTTTGGACCAAGAAATCCCTATTGCCCAACTTAGTCTGTTGGTCTTACCATGTGGTTTTGTCCAGATGGACTATTTTAACCACTAGATGTCTCCCTTTGCTTGGGGGACACTCCAAGGCACTAAGGGCCAACATGTGGGATGGCTAAAAAAAAAAAAATCAAAGAATGTCCTAATCTCTGGCCACATCTTCCTCAGATGTTTGTCCTCAAGAGGAAGTGTAGCACAACCAGGATGTCAAAGAAAGCAAAATAAAATTAAATTAAATAAAACAAAAATACTCAGGATTGGAATCAGATTTCTTTTGTTCTGGGGGAGGTTCTCATCAACAGGAATGAGCCTGTCTGGCATTCTGCACATCGTGTTTGGTTTTATTCACTGATCTCATGGACACAGCATTGTTCTTCCCAAGGTCTGTTTGTATTAAGTTTCTCCCTTCGTCTGGTTTGTGCAGAAATGCAGCTTGAGGGTGAACTTGAGGACTTGAGGGCCAATTGGAGAGAAAAGACAGGAGGCTGGGAAGTTATATTACAGGGTTGTCCCTTTTCTTCAAAGATGCTTTGATTAATCCTTCTGAACTTCCTGTGCCTCTGAACACTTAGGCTTGGAAATATCCATGGTGTTATTGGTGGAAAGTTCATATGTCCCTGTTGGGATCACACAGTTCCCTCCAATCTTAGACAGATTTTATGGAACACTATAGACATCCTTCTGTAGGTGAGCCTCCAGGTATTTAGCTAGATTAGACCTTGTGTGGTGCTTGGTGTTGGGTCCATTGGCCCCATGCTTGCTGCCTTTTCCTGTTTGGTATGACCTAGAATTTACATGTTGCTGGTGTGTGGTCTTTGAGTAGCACAGGAGGACCTTAGGGAAAGTGACTATATATGGCAGAAGTTTACATACATTTGTGTGTGCTTTGTCCCCAGGTCTTTATTGTGAAAGGAATTTCTTAAAAATACCACTTATTCCATGGGTTCATATGCCAATAGGATAAGATAGGGGAGGAATTATATCTGTGATATAATATGTGTCAGGAATAATGATAAAAATAACCATTTTTATAGCACTTTAAGTTTAGCACTATGCTATTTTATTTGTTACTCAGAATGGCTTTCAAAGTTTGGTACTAATATTACCTCCATTTTATAGATGAGGAAACTGAGGTGGAGAGAGGTTAATTGACTTTCCTAGGGTCATGCTACTTCTAAGTGCCTGAAGTAGCATTTGAATTCAGGGTTTTTTTTTTTTATTTCCAAATCAAGAAATTCTCCCTAACAATGCAGGTTGGCAATTTCTCTACAACTTATATCTTATAGGGTTACCTATTGAGAGGTGGCATAATTCATTCAATCTTATAGAAGTATAAAAGGCAAGATTTGAACCCAGGTCTTCTTGATTCGGAGGTCAGATTTTTATTCATCATGGTACACTACCTTTCTGAGAGAGGCTATAGGATAAGATACAAAGTTCTTACCCTGTCACTTAGAATCCTCTGAAGTTCCAGTCTATTTCTCTAGCCTTATCATACATTAGTTTCCTTTATACATGCTTTGTTCCAGCCAAAATGATTCACCAGCTGTTTCCCAGTGGCATCCTGCCTTCTCCAACCTCGGAATATATAGATAGACCATCCACATTCCTGGAATGTACTCCTTCCTCATCTCTGCCAGTTGGAATTCACTTCCTTCAAGGCTTAACTTAATCATATTTCTTCCATGAAATTTCCATTTTTACCATTGGAAAGGTCACTCACTTTTCCTAAGTGTTGTTATAGTACTTTATCTAGATCTTTCTTTTGCTCTTATATCATGCTTATCCATGAGCATGATTTAGAATCAGAATCATTCAATTATTTCAATCATGTCAGGCGCTTGGTGACTCTTCTCAGGGTTTTCTTGGCAAAGATGTGGAAAAGGTCTGCCATCTCCTTCTCCAGCTCATTTTACAGATGAAGAAACTGAATGTACTATTCTATTAGTCTAAGAACTGGTATGACAGAGTAAACTAGACAAGGGATCTTGGACTCTGGAAGGCTTGGGAATTCCAACTAGAAAGTGCCTAAAGTAGAGAATTCTACTAGACTACTGGAGCAACTCAGGTCTTCTTTACTCCAAGTCTGCACTTTAATCTACAATACCATCTTAGCCTCTGTCAAGGAAGGATTATTTGTTATTGAATAATAATAATGAACACTTGTAAGGCTTTTTGAAAAGCAGCACAGACAGTGGAGAGAGAATTGTATTCACAGTCAGGAAGACTTATGTTCAAGCCGTAAATGGGATGTATGAATGGGTTGTATGATCTTGGACATGTCACTTCCATTTTTGATGCCCCCAAGCAGCTCTCTAAAATTTTAAATTTCAGAGCAGGGGCCAGTTGACAATGGTAGATTACAACTTTACCAAGAAAACCCCCAAAGAAGTCACAAGTCAGACCCAACTGAAAGTGATAAACAATATTGAACGCTTTTTAAAAAGTTCTTTGTAATGCTAAGTGTGGAGAGAATAGACTCTTTCAGAGTATAAATAAAAATTAATTTCTCTGTAAATTATTTCATCTAGACATACTCTATTTCAATCAAATCTACCTAAAGGATATTTTCTGTCCCTGGCAATATATAAAATTCCATTTCCTTCCTCTTCCCTTTTGTACAAATGACCCCCCCCCCCATGTCTGGAATACATTTCCCTCCTCTCCTCTGCCTTGTTTAATTCTTAGAGGTCCTTTAAGACACACTTCAGGTGTCCTAGGTAAACAAGGTCTTTCATGATCTCATCAGTGCTTAACAGCTTCCTCCCTCTTAAAATGACTTTGTATTTACTTAGCAGAAAACATGGCATGACTCCTTAGGAGGAATATCATTATCACAGAATCATAGATTTAGAGCCAGAAAGAGGCTTAGAGATAATTGATTCTAAATTTCTCCTTTTATAGACAAAAAAAACTAAAGTCAAGAGATGTTTAGTAGGACAGCTACCATGCATCTTTTCCGTCTATCTGCCAAAATATCTCCTGGTATTATTTATACTTTCATAATCATTTTTAACTAAACTGAATATTTCCCAAATGAATACCTTACTTTATGAAAATTATCTCCCTTAAAAAAAAGTATGACCGTAAATGGGAAGCTACCCATTAGCTATCAGCTAATAGTCTCAGAGTAATTTGCATACTAGTTGGTTGTGCCTAATTTGACCTTTCCATTTCTAAATCCTGGCATATTTAATTAACTGAGTTATCTCTGTCTTTATTGGGATATGTTAGCACATTAAAATAGGGTTTCCTGCATCTGAGGTGATAAATTTGCACTCTTTGGTTTCCAATGCTACCTGTCATTTTTATGAGCTGCTATACCAGTAATAAAGGACTGAGCAATCAATTAAACAAATGAATCATTAACTTGGACATGGGGCAGCAACAGTGGTGCCATTTACTAATTTGCCAATCAAGGGGCATTAGCAGATAGCATATGTATTGGATTTTTGGCCACATGTATTTGTTCTTATGTCTCCCGCGGAGTAGGAAATCAAACTTCTTTCTGTTCAATAGAAATGGTTATAATGATGCTGAAAAAGTATTGTAATGTTGGAATCAGAGAGGATCTAAAGTGGATAGCACAAGGGAGGAACAGTTAAATAATTTTGGAGGAAGATCACTTTAGCTCAGGACTGAAGCACCCAAGGGTGATGGTTGCTATTTATTTTTTACATTTGATAGTTTTGAGTTTGCTTCCTTCTTAAGGAAGTAACTATTAAAAATAAATGAGAAAAAGATGGCATCCATGATGGGAAAGCCAGCTGGCAATGCTGGCTCTAAATGTTTTAAGCAGCTATTGCCAATTCTTCAGTCATGATAGCTATTTATTATCTTCTTGAGGGAAAAATGAGATTTTGTCCAAATCTACTTGTGTCTCCCTCTAGGAAATGAGTCGTTGATGGGGCAACCCTGGGAAATATTTTCTAAACCCTTGTAACACAGTGTTTCTCATGCTTTTTGAGTGAATGACAAACCCAGCAGGACAGTGGGAGGAAGGTATTTCCTGTTAAGCTATCTTTTCATTTATGTTCTATTTACATATACACACACTCTAGTTTAAAGGATCCCTTTGGCAGTAGGGTAAAGCTTCTGGATCCCTTCTTAAAATAATGCCTTTAGATGCATAAAATAAAATACATGGGATTATAAAGAAAATAGTTATATTGACATATTTATCAAAATATATTTTTTTTAATTCATGAATTTCCAGGTAAAGAACTCCTATTCTAGCTATTCCTCCAGGACTCTAACTAGAAATTTTTGCACCTTGGGCATGGGAAGCACCACACTTGCCCTCAGTTGAGTAGTAAGCCTGTCCAGTGATGAAGAATAAGAATCTGCAGGATACTTGTGCAATTGAGATGTCATTCCACATTGGGTAGCTTATTATTTTTAACTAATTATCCTTACCCATCAGGTGCTTACGTTCTGTGCTGCTGAAGGCATGCAAATATTGTCAGATCCTTCCAAATTTAGCATCATGGGCCACAGCTCTGATCACCCCACTCTAGTTATACCTCTGATTCTTCCCTTCACACCTGTGAAGTGGGAGGGTGAGCAAAATCAAGATATCCCAGGGATATTGCCAGATAAGCAGAGGCATGCCAACATGTGCCTACAAAGCACTACAATTCCAAGATGGTAACCTTCATATTCTTAGGATTCTGAGAAATTCCATTGTTGCCATTTCTCTTTCCCTGAGTGTTTTCTTTTTCTCCAGGCTGGCCTCCTGACCATTTGCCTTGCCTGTCTCTCTTGTGTAATTTAGAAAGTGTCTTGCACATAGTGGGTGTTCAGTAAATATGTTTTGAAATTTATTTTGATTTTACTTTAGAAAGCAAGTTCTACTAGCTAGCCTTCTATTTACTGTTTTCTTTCTCTCAGGATTGGTTTTGTTGTTGTTTATTCCTGTGACCCTGCCCTTTAGCTGGGAACCACAGCGGTCAGTCTGTAGACACAAAGCCAACACAAATAAACCAAGATGTTAGAAGGCTTAATGAGTGGCTTTTTCTTATTTAGTCAGAATTTATGCAGGACTCAGGACTGAGGGCTAATAGAAGTATTCCAGCTAATGGAGTAGCCAAATTCCATGATAAAGGTGCCCATGGAAGCATATGGAAACAATCCAACCCTAACTGAAATGTAATGACCCATATTCTCCATAGTAAGTGATTAGTAAATGCTTGTTGGTTGATTGATTGATTAGTTGATTCCCTGTTCATGAGGTATATAGGTCAGTAGAGGAGATGCTTGGAACAAGAGAGCCTTTCTAACCACCTCTCCTACTCCCAATAATATCCTTGAGGTGGTTGCCTACTCATCCAACCCATTCCCATAAGGTCTGCCCTATCCTGTCCTAGGCCAGTAGACCAATGCAATATAAATATTGTGCATTCAAAACCAAAGTTGTTTAGCATATTTTCATGGTCCCTCTCCTTTGGGTTTGTGTGTGGGTGAGGTGGGGAGGGGAGTAGCCCTATTTCCTCACCAGGAAGCATTGAGGAATTCAATGTAGAAGGTATAAACAGATTTTTTTAGGAGAAAACCAGTAAGGGTTCTTGAATGGCTTATTTTTGAGTAATCTGTGATCTGGCAGTCCACCCTATGTATGGAACAGTCTGTCTATGGAGAGAATTAATTACAGACTTTTTTTTTTTCTTAAATGAGACATTAAAATAATTTTTAAAAGAGTGTTTTGGTTCACTTGGATTCAGATGATTATTTTCGAACCCAGTATATTTCACACTAAAATTCAATGAAATTATTAAATGCCTACTTCATGCAAGCATGGGACCTAGAGATATAAAGACCTGACTTCAAATCTAGCCTCAGCAATTTGCTAGCTATGTGATCCTGGGCAAGTCACTTAACCCTGTTTGCCTCAGTTTTTAATCTCTAAAATGATCTAGAGAAGGAAATGGTAAATCATTTCAGTATCTTTGCCAAGAAAATTCCAAATGGGGTCATGAAGAGTCAGATGTGACTGAACAACTGAACAGCAATACAGTAGAAGGTACTACTGATACAAAAGGAAAAAATAAAATAATACTTCTTGTCAAGGAACTTGCATTCTCTTGGGGTAACATAACATGTATGCAGATAATATTTAAATTTATTTAGGACATCAAAGTTTGCAAAACATTTTATATACATTATTTCCTTTGAATCTCATGACAATCCCAAGAGACTCACTTTATTGTAGTTATTTTTATTGCCATTTTATAGATGAAGCAGCTGAGGCTCACAGTTAAAGAGATTTACCCAATATTATACAGCTAGTAAATATCAGAGGCAGAATAAGAAGGCCCATCCTCGTGACTGCAGGCTCCATTCCCAACATCATGCTATCTTTCTAAATATACGTCATTCACGGTTTACCCCTACCTTATTCCACCCCCTCCTCCCAAAGATTCTTAAAAAAACTATGAAATCATGGATATTCAAAATAGGAATTACATTTTAAAAGGGTTAGAGAAACCAGTAAATTCTGAGCCCCAAACAAACATTAAAGGAAAAAAATTAATTGCAAAACTACTAGACATCCATTATTCTGATTCCTTTTCTCCCTTGAGTCTCCTGAGCTGAGATTGCTTAAAAATTGTTAATCTTCTAATCAAAGTTAGGACTTCTTAATTGGAATTCAAGATCCTTTATGAGTTGGCCTCAGTTTACATTTCAAGACTTTATGAACTCTAGCCTCCAATCAGACTACATTACCCACAATTCTCTCAATACTGTGCCTGGTTATTTGTGGTCCCTTCCTTCTCCTTAGAATACCTTCTTCTCTCTCAGTTCTGTATATCAAAATCCTATCTAACCTCCATGACCCAGCACACAGGTTACCTCTTTGTCTATGATTATGCTACCCAGAAGTGATCATTTTCTCCTCTAAACTTCTACAGACCTTTGTTCATACTGCTCATAAGGCTTTTAATCACTGCCTTATATTAGTTATATATCTACAGAGATACTTAATGGGATTCTGAAAACCAAATTTTTTAATTAAGTCATGGGTGCTGAAGGAGTAGAGGAACAAAACCATTCTGCACTGATGAGGAGTTAGTGAGAATGGTCTTAGATTTAAGCCATTTAAGACAAAGTAAGCACTTCCTTGATTCAATATTTTAGATCTAAGACTAAACAGCTATAGGGTCTTTTGACCACAGGTAATTCATTTTAGTAAAGGGGCAGCTAGGTGGTGTAGTGGATAGAATGCCAGGTCTAGAATCAACAAGTTCAAATCCCTGAGTTCAAACACAGCTTCAAATATTTGCTAACTGTGTGACCCTGAGTAAGTCATTTAACTGTTTGCCTCAATTTTCTCATCTGTAAAGTGAGCTAAAGAAGAAAATGGCAAACTGCTTTAAAATATTTGCCTAGGGGAAGATGGGTTGCTCAGTGGATTGAGAATCAGGTCTAGAGATGAGAGGTTCTAGGTTTAAATCTGACCTCAGACACTTCCCAGTTGTATGACCCTGGGCAAGTCACTTAACCCCCATTGCCTAGCCCTTACCACTCTTCTGCCTTGGAGCCAATACACAGTATTGACTCCAAGATGGAAGGTAAGGGTTTAAAAAATAAATAAATAAAATAAAATCTTTGCCAAGAAAAACCCCAGTGGAATCACAAAGAGTCTGAAATGACTGAACAACAACAAAAATTCATTACTAAAAGCTTGAGAAGTACTGTTCTTTGTAAAATTGGATTCTTCATTATTTCAATCAGAGATACAGAAAGAGGAAGAGTCTTTTTATTAAGGAAGTTAAGCAGGTTTAGCCCCAAGTTCTCTAGAAACAAAGAATATAGCTAAACATATTTGTCTTTGCCAGGTTCTGTTTTTGATTTTTTTCCCTTTAGTCAGGTTCCCTCTCAACCAGTCCCATCAATCAGATGTGCATCACAGAAGTGTAAAATGAAGTGGAAGGTGAGATCTGAGGAAGAAGGTTATTTGTCCAATAAGGGAAGGGAGAATACTTGCCTGGAGCAGAGGTGTTCCTAATTTCCCCAAAGTTATTCAGGTTTCCCCACTCTGTTCATTTCCCTTTCCCAAGTCCAGAAACCTGCTCTACCTCTGAATTTCTTCCTCTTCTCAAAAATGATATTGATTCTAAGGGGAGGGTAAAGGCTTGCAGAGAATTCTTTTTCTCTTCCTTCTCAAAGGGGTGTGCCCTAGTCCTGTCTGCCAGAACCTTCAGAATAACTTATCAGGAAGTACAGATAACTGAACAAGGAGTATGCGTGCCAGGTGGTTGCATGGTTTAGCTCTTTATTACTATTTTTTTGTTCTCCCCCTAGAAAAGTATAAGCTGTGACTGAGCAGGAGTTATGTCGGAAGCAAAGTTCCCTTTGGCTGATCCCTGAAAAGAGGCACCTACGGGTAAGTTAACTCCTGCCCAGTTGATCCTTCAGTCCCCAATCTCTCAAAGTAGCCAGAGACAGCATCTTATTTATCATTTTCTGTTCCCCTAGTGTCTACCTCAATGCCTTGTAGGAACTGGATACTTAAAAAATGTTTATGAAATTTGTCAAACGAATGAGTGAGATGAATGAATGAATGGTGCCAACGCTAAATTGTTCTGCTACTCTGGGATTTATAGGTGTAGAGCCCAGAGGTGAAAAAATGTAGTTCCTTTTGGTGAGGTTAGGAAATAAAGATACTGATTATATCATTATTAATAACTCTTTATAAGTCTGAGAAGATGAAGTCAGGAGAGGAGAGCCAAACCTGGTAGCTGGACATGGATGAGTCTCTCCAATGGGCTATCCTGGATCTAGCTTCTGATCCCCAATTTGCCAATTCTAATCTAACTCCATTTTATGAATGAGGAGACTGTGGTCCAGAGTGGGCAGTAACTTGCCCTTGGGATCCTTCAGTTAGTAAGTGGCAGAACCAGGATTTGAATGTACATTTTCTAACTCTAAATTCAGCAATTTTTCCCTGACTACATCTTCTGCTATATACATTAAGAAGCTGGTACCTGGGGGGCAGCTAGGTGGCTCTGTGGATTGAAAGCCAAGCCTACAGATGGGGAGTCCTAGGTTCAAATGTGGTCTCAGACACTTTCTAGCTGTGTGATCCTGGGCAAGTCATCTACTCTCCATTCCCTAGCCTCACCATTCTTCTGCCTTAGAACCAATATTATTGATTCCAAGATAGAAGGTCGGGGGTTAAAAAAAAAGAGTTGATATTCATCTCCTTTCCTAATGTTCTCTGCTTTTGGAGGATTAGTTCATGGAGATAAGAAAGGGAAATGTTATCAGAGTGAATTTGTAAGGAGCTAGGCAGCTCAGTGGATAGAGAGCTCCACCTGAAGTCAAGACCAGAGTTCAATTCTAGTCTTAGACACTTACAAGTAATGTGATTCTGAACAAGTCAATCTCTCTGTTTTCCTCAGTTCCTCATCTGTAAAACAGAGATAATATCTACCTCATAGGGTTGTTGCAAGGAAAAACTAAGAAAATATTTGTAAAGGACTTTGCAAACTTTAAAGTTTATAGATGCTAGCTATTAGTAATGATTTTATTATTAATCCAGTTGTATCAATAGAAGTAGTTTCCATCCTAGGAGCTCCCAATGCTGATGAAACCATAGAACCATACACACACACACACACACACACACACACACACACACACACATATGTATGCATCTAGATATATATATATGTATGTATATGACTCAGACTTGACATTCATATAGATATAGGAATTACATATGTGCATAATTCATCTATATGAATATATATCTATTAATATGTCTGTGTGTACATTTATATGTGGACCTATAATTTATATATACTTCTAATATTTGTGTATCTATTTATATAAGTTGTTGATTTATATATTTATATTTTAAATATATTATTTAGGCCATTCCTATGATTTCATTAGTGTAGGAAACTCTAGGTGGGGAAACTTCCTTAACTGATACAGATGAGCACTTCATCTAAAGCTTATAGTCTCAAATTTGATTTACTCAGACCCAAACAGCTAGTATGTATGAGAGGCAGCCCTTGAGTCAAGAAGATCTGGCTTCAAAGTTGGTTTCTGATGTTTCATGGCTTCACAAGTGCTTAATCTTTCTGAATCTCAAGTTCCTCCTTCGTATGTGTGTTGCACGCACACAGTGTTACTCCTGTCTAGATGTGTGCATACATTCAATGCATGTAAGTATGCATACATGTAAAAATATAGAAAGACAGGATGGCATTCCAGGCAACTCTCTTAGAACATTAATTACAGAAACCTGGCATCTTGCATTGATAACATCGTTTTTTACCCAAGGTTTCCTTTACCAATAAAATCATAGATCTGGTCCCCATCACTCTCAGATCAGACTAGGGGTTTCACTGGCATAAAGAACACCTAGAGGGAATATTTCTGCACCATTAGAAACTATGAGCAGGTTAATTTTTTAAAAAGTCTTATCTTCCATCTGAGAATCAATATTGTATATATTGGTTTCAAGGCAGAAGAGTAGTAAGAAATAGGCAATGTCGAGTTACTTGCCCAGGGTCACAAAGCTAGGAAGTATCTGAGATCAGATTTGAACCTGTGTAACCTGGTTCTCAATCCATTGAGGCACCTAACTCTCCTTATGCAGGTTAATTAAAAAACAAACAAACAAACATGGACAGACCTACATGAAATTATGGAAAGTGAAAGGAATAGAACCAAAAGAACATTATATGTAGTGACAGAAATGTTTGAAGTATTATACTTGTGTATACTCACCTCCAGAGAAAGAACTGATAAAAAGAAACATTCAAGACATACTTTCATAAAACCATATGTAGATATAGCTATATATACATTTTTTTGTATGTCAATCTGTCTTCTTGAGTGTGGAGGGAAGAAAGGAGATTCCTGAGAATTTTAATGTAATCAACAAACAAAGAAAAAACATCTCCTGGGGAAACTTCTTCAGCCAATGTACATTGGCACTGGAGGTTAGGTGATTTGCCTACAGCCAACAAAAATGTATTACTCTCCCACTCTGTGTAAGGCACTAGAGAAATGATGTAGTTCCTGCCTATATCTGATTTTATAGATAGCATGTTATAATGGATAGAGAGCTAGTCTTGGATACAAGAACACCTGACTATTTCCTGGTTGTGTGACTCCAAAAAGTTGAAGTGATGTGGAAAAATAATAATAACAATGTTTTCTTTTTTAAACCTTAACCTTCCATCTTGGAATAAATACTGGGTATTGCTTCTAAGGCAGAAGAGTGGTAGAGGCTAGGCAATCGAAGTTAAGTGACTTGCCCAGGGTCACATAGCTAGGAAGTGTCTGAGGCCAGGTTTGAACCCAGGACCTCCCATCTCTGGGCTTGGCTCTCAATCCACTGAGCTACCCAACTGCCCCCTAACATTATTAATAATAATTATTTTATATAATGCTTTAAGATTTATAAAGCACATTATAAATATCTTATTTGATGCAAACTTGGGCTGTGGGTGTTATCATCTCTGTTTTACAGATGAGGAAACTTAGGTAGAGTTTAAAGAATATATTCAGGTTCACACAGTAAATGTTTCAGGTTGTATTTTGACTCATCTATTCTAGATTTTTGCTGTTGTTTAGCCATTTTCAATCACATCTATGGAGAGAACAGTTTCAGTGAGAGGATACAAATTAAGCTTTTAAAGAAATTTAGCAGGAAAAAGGAAAAGCAACATGAAAGAGTAGCTTATAGGGGTTACAAAGTTAAGGGAGGGTCTGAGAAAAAAGAGGAAACCTGAATATCAGAAGACAGAGGAGAAGGAACCAGTGAAAAAGGAAAAATAGAAGATGCAAACATAGGGGAATATTAGGGGAAATGCAATGAAGAGAACAGTTAGAAATATTAGCTTACTAAATTTGACCACAGGCTTGACCAGCTAGGTGGCTCAGGGAATAGAGAGGTGGATCTTGAGTCTGGAAATTCTGAATTCAAATTTAATTTCAGATACTTTCTAGCTAAGTAACCCTGGGCAAGTCACGTAACTCTTGTTTGTCGCAATTTTCTTCTCTAAAAAATGGGGATCTTAATGGCACCTACCTCCTGAGGTAATTGTGAGGATCAAATGAGAAAATAATTGTAAAGTTTTTACCTTAGCACAGTCACATGCATTGATTGTTGTCCATACTGGAAGAAAACTAAAATGATATCACTGCATTGGAGTCAATGTACAGTATGTCCAGCTATGACTGATCAGACTAATACAAGTTCAGAAGGCTCTACCACAGGTTAAGCATGAATATTCCATAAGAATTTTGGGATTAGAGATGACTAAATTTGAGACTCTCATGTTTTTTTGAGCTCCTAGAGTTTTTGAAATTTTTATTTATTTAGTTAATTTAGAACATTATTTCTTGTTTACAAGAATCATATTCTTTCCCTCCCCTCCTGCACCCCTTCCCATAGCTGATGTGCAATTCCACTGGGTTTTACATGTGTCCTTGATCAAAACCTATTTCCATGCTGTTGATGTTTGCACTATCATTTAGAGTCATTTATGTAGAGTCTACATTCCCAATCCTATCCCCATTGGCCCATGTAATTAAGCAGTGGTTTTTCTTCTGTGTTTCTACTCCCACAGTTTTTCCTCTGAATGTGGATAGCATTCTTTCTCGTAAATCCCTCTGAGTTGTTCAGGATCACTGCATTTCCACTAATGGAGAAGCCCATTACATTCGATTGTACCACAGTGTATCAGTCTCTGTGTACAATGTTCTCTTGGTTCTGCTCCTTTCACTCTGCATCAGTTCCTGGAGGTCATTCCAGTTCACATGGAATTCCTCCAGTTCATTGTTCCTTTGAGCACAATAGTATTCCATCACCAGTATATACCACAATTTGTTCAGCCATTCCCCATTTTGAGGGCATACCCTCATTTTCCAATTTTTTGTCACCACAATGAATGCAGCTATGAATATTTTTAACAGTTTTTTTTCCTTATTATCTCTTTGGGGTACAAACCCAGGAGTGCTATGACTGGATCAAAGGGCAGACAGTCTTTTAGTGCCCTTTGGGTATAGTTCCAAATTGCCCTCCAGAATGGTTGGATCAATTCACAACTCCACCAGCAATACATTAATGTCCTAACTTTGCCACATCCCCTCCAGCATTCATTACTTTCCTTTGCTATCATGTTAGCCAATCTGCTAGGTGTGAGATGATACCTCAGAGTTATTTTGATTTACATTTCTCTGATCATAAGAGATTTAGAACACTTTTTCATGTGTGTATTAATAATTTTCATTTCTTTATCTGAAAATTGCCTATTCATGTCCGTTGCCCATTTATCAATTGAGGAATGGCTTGATTTTTTGTACAACTGATTTAGCTCTTTATACATTTGAGTAATTAGACCTTTGTCAGAGGTTTTTGGTATGAAGATTTTTACCAATTTGTTGTTTCCCTTCAAATTTTGGTTGCATTGGTTTTGTTTGTACAAAAAGTTTTTAATTTAATGTAATCAAAATTATTTATTTTACATTTTGTGACTCTAAGTCTTGCTTGGTCTTAAAATCTTTCCTTTCCCATAGTTCTGACATGTATACTATTCTGTGTTCACCTAATTTACTTGTAGTTTCCTTCTTTATATTCAAGTCATTCATCTATTTTGAGTTTATCTTGGTGCAGGGTGTGAGATGTTGATCCAACCCAAATCTCTGCCATACTGTCTTTCAGTTTTCCCAGCAGTTTTTAACAAATGAACTTCTACAATTCTGCTTTTGCTCCCAGAGCTCCTAAGGTGAGTTCTTTGATTCTGGCACAGTGTGTCCCCCATGTCTCACAATAGATATCAAAATTCTTCCAAGAGATTTTTAGAGTCTCTTTAAATACCTCCTTATGACCTCCATGTGAATTTTTGCCTTGTGCAGGATCTCTGTAAAATAATATTTTAGGCAAATGTGTGTTTAGCATTTGAACAACATGGCCAGTCCATTGGAGTTGTGTCTCTGCAGTAGAGTCTGACTGTCTGGTAGTTAAGTTCAAGAAAGGATCTCAGATTTCAGTATCTTATCTCTACAAATGATCCTCTGAATCTTTCTAAAACAATTCCTGGCACATAGTAAGCATTATACAAATGTTGTTGTCATCATTTCTAGTCATGTTCAACTCTTTATGACTCCATATAGGGTTTTCTTGGCAAGGATACTGAACTGATTTCTTTCTCCACCTCATTTTACAGATGAGAAAATTGAGGCAAACAAGGTTAAGTGATTCTCTAGTAAGTGCCTGAGATCAGATTTGAACTCGGGCCTTCTTGACTCTAGGTCTGACACTTTATCTACTGCATCACATAATTGTTCCATTAAAGTGTTAGTTTTTATTATAATTAACTGTAGATGTTGAAGCATGGAGATTAGGGTGAATTTTTGCTGACTCCATTGCATAGCTTGGAAGTTATTTGGGTCTAAAATATTTATGTCATCAGTTTGTTGTCTGATAATACATGCAAAATTGGAAGGAACAGCAGAAGTCATTGAGTCTAACCCTCTCGTTTTATAGATGAGGATATAGGAAATAAAGTTTTTGCCCATGGTCACACAGATAATAAATGCCAGAGAAAGGACTTCAATCCACGTCCTTTGATCCCAAAGCTAGTATTCTGTGTTTTTCTCATAAAATTAGAATGGAGAAAATTAAATCCAGTTGAATGAATCACAGAATGTTCAAGTTAGGAGTTGGTTTAAAGATCACCTTGTCTACACTCCTTATTTTATAGAGGAGAGTGAAGCTTAGAGACATGTTTTACCAATAGCCATAAGTAACAGAGTGGGAACCCTGAGCAAGAGCTTCCAATTTCTAGCTGACTTCTCTTTCTACTAAAGCATGCCAAACTTTAAAATTGTCTGGATTATGGACAAGCAAACAAAATTGACTGTAAATAAAAGATATGCTTACCACTATGGGTATTGTTTCCTTAATGGAATATTAAATTTGCTGGCAAGTAGCCTTGCATGAAGCAGATTCCATCTTCTCCCTTGGTTTTTCCCCAAAGTGATTACTATTTGTGCTTGTGTCCTACCCAGTATTATGGCAATAGGGACATTCCTGTGTAATATTGTGGAAAGATCACTAGATTTAGAGTTCTTGGTTCATGTCCTGGTTCCTTTACCTGATAGGATTATGACCTTGGGCAAGTCATTTCTCTTTTGGGATCTCAATTTTTTCTTTTCTATAAAGTGCAAGAATTAGATCAAATGACCTCTTTTCTTCCTTCTAACTCTGAATTCAAAAGCCTATGAACTTTTGAACTATGAGTTAGAAGTAGGTTAATTATTTAGAGGCAGAACATAGCTTCATAATAAATTTCTTGGTTGTGATCTATGTTTTTATGTATATTTATGTATTTCTCTATCTGAGCAGCTAAGTGGCATAAAGCATATGGTGCTGGGCCTGGAGTCAGGACTCATTTTTCACAATTCAAATCTGGCTTCAGATACTTGCTAGATGTGTGACCCCGGACAAATCACTTGACTTTGTTGGCCTCAGTTTCCTCATCTCTAAATTGACCTGGAGAAGGAAGCAGCAAATGACTCATATCTTTGCCAAGAAAACCCCAAATGGGGTCACAAAGAGTTGGCCATGACTGAAAACAGTTGAATTACAATAGCATGTCTCTAGCTATTGATCATGAAACACCCTTCTATATTCCTGAACCAATCCAGTGAGAAAAGCAATCTTTTATATTAAAAAGAACAGATAATATGGCACATCTTTGGGGACCAGAGAGGTTGGGACTTAGTAGCTACTAGTTCCATTTCTAAAATGAAATAATTTGGCAGAGAGTGACTTCAAAGCTCAGGCTTATATTTTATCATCAGAAAATAATTATATTTATTATGTATGAAGAGATTTTTAAAGGTAAAGTTGATAATAGATGTTGAATATAAAAGTACCTAGACCAGTACAAAAATAAAACTGAGAAATATGATTCCTATTTACACATACCTGATAGTCAAGATTATTTTCATGATAGAAGCATGGTGTCTAAATTCTTTGGAAGCAATGACTGTCAAAGATATTTGTATTTTTAACACCTAGCAGGATGCCTTGCACACAGAAGCCACTTAATAGATGCTTGTTTAATTGCTAAAGCCATCAAACATGAGGACGATATCACTGGCCATTCACTAATAAGACCTGCACTTCTGTCTTTCCAGTGTGATGATGAGTTTGTGCTTACTCAACCGTACAATTTAGGTCAAGAACAGATAACCCCAAGACAATTAGTTGGCTCAGGGAGTACCCAATGTTTGTGATCCTAGACACTAAGGAGGCTTAGACTGGTGGATCTCAAGCCCAGGAGTTCTGGGCTGCAGTGAGTTATGCAGATTCTTCTATTCACACTATTTGGCATTAATTAAACTCTGGGGATGACAGTTAGGTGGCAGAATAGATAGAGCTATAATGCTGGATTTAATAAGACTCATATTCCTGAGTTCAAATCTGGCCTCAGATATTTACTAGCTGTGAGACCCTGGGTAAGTCACCTAACCCTGTGTGCCTCAGTTTCTTCACCTATCATATGAGCTGGAGAAGAAAATGGCAAACCACTCTTTTACAAAGAAAAATCCAAATGGGGTCAGAAAGAGTCAGACAAGACTGAACTGATTCAATAAAAAATAAGCTCCAGGGGTTTAAAAAAGCCTCTTTTATGAAAAAGAATTATTAAAGCCCCTATTATTATAAAAAATAATCTGGGGGCTTGTAGGTTGCCTAAGAAAGAGTGAACCTGTCAAAATCAGAAAGGATTCAGGCCAAAGCTCTTGTTACAATCAGTAGTGAGACTGGACCCATAAGCAACCTTGTACTCCCACCTTGGAAGTCTTTAAAAAGAAGGAAGAAAAAGATGGAGTGCCTTGCATGTAGTATGCACTCTGTAATTATTGAATGAATGAAGGTATAATGGGCAAGGAATTAAACTGTCTAAAATAGATAGAAAGTGTCTCAGGCCTAAGGATACAACAACCTAGTAACTTAAGGGAAGTTCTGAGAATGGTTCTTTCATTCCCTTCCTGCTCCTCTTTGCTTGGTAGGAGTTTTGGCAATATTCTAAGGATTAATGGGTAACTAGTTCTCAGACCACAGGGGATGGGGTAGAGAAAGGAGGCAGACACAGACTGATTGAAAGAAGACCATGAGTGGTGACCATGGAAAGAGGACATAACTGAAAAAACAAACAAACAAATCTTATTTATGATGAAATGGTTGGGACTACCCAGTGTGGGAGAAGTTTTAGATGTACAGTAATTTGGAGCAAAATGGTCTAATAACTATATACAACAAAGGAAAATGTGGTATAAGAGATTTCACGTAATCCTGGAGAGAAGAGTTGGTTAGTGAATGTGTACTTGTCCTTATTTCTATGCTTGGAATGAGTCATCTGGGTCAGTAAAGCTCTTTGGTTCTTCTTTGAAAAGTTTAATCCCTATTACTCTGTTACCTTAAATTTCTAGATCTAGTGAAAAGAGGCCATGAGTGGAACATATATTTTATACATTTTAGTATACGGGCTGCCAAAGTGAGCACTGGAACATATATTTGACGGTCACAGAGTGAATGAATAGATTGAGGGATGTATATTTTCTGCCTGGAAACATATTTTTGTTCTTTAGAGAGGGAAAATTGGCTTCTCAGGGGCTTGGATGGAGGGCCTACCTATAATCCTATTTATTGTAACTCTAATCTTTTATCAATTAAAATGATTATAGGATCATAGATCAAGGGAAGGGACCTCAGAAGCCATCTAGATGAACTTACTCATTTTATAGATGAGCACAGTTCCAGGCAGTTCAATCAACTCACACTCCACCTTCATATGTGAATGAAAGTGATGGATTTAAAAAAAAACTACTACCTTCCATCTTAGAATCAATACTAAGTATTGGTTCCAAGGCAGAAAAATAGTAAGGGCTAGGCAAGGGGGGTTAAGTGACTTGCCCAGGGTCACATAGCTAGGACGTGTATGAGGTCAAATTTGAATCCAGGACCTCCCATCTCCAGGACTGACTATCCACTGAGCCACCTAACTGCTCCTTTGATGGATTTCTTATGACTATATTTATTTAAAATGAACCATTCTACCTAGCTGTCCATCATCCTTTTAAAAGTCCCTTTCACCATAACTATTCAGATAATTTTGTTAAAGAAATAATTTAAAAGGAAGATCAAGTTCTGGGGGTGTTACTGACTAAACAAAATCAAATGGGGAAAAATTAGAAATAAGCATGACTTGAAGTTTCTAGGAGTGTCACGTCCTTGTTGTTAGGCTGAAGGCTTGGCTGGGAACAAAAGGCTTGGCATCTTAGTTGAAATGCTATTAATTCTCATTTGAGAGAATCTGCTGTAACTTCAGGCCATACCAAACCACAAGTGAGGAGGCAAAAATCTCTGGTAACAGGGATCTGGAGTGAAGCCAGGCTCTAAGTACTGAAGCCAGATAAAAAAAACAAAAACAAAACCAAAAAAAACCCTACTAAAATGGGCTGGGCTTGTCATATGCTGGGGAGGAACATCAGGAGAATGATAGAGCAATAGCTGGGTGAGAAGGAAGGGGGAATTTTTTTTAAAAGCAGGCAAAGGAAACCCTTCAAAGATGTCTATACACAATCAGCCAGCAATCAGTTGTTAAGTGACTATGTGTCAATTGCTGTGCTAGATATTAAGGATGGAAATACAAAAAATAAAATTAAAATCAACCCCTTCCTTTAAATTTGTGTTCTATCAGGGGGAGACAAAAGGTACCAAACTCTACAAAATACACAATATAGGAATAAAAGTTCATTTTGAGAGAAGGGTTCCAAAAGCTGAGAAGATTAGGAAAGACTCATGAAGACTATGAGGATCCAGAAAGATCTATTGGATCCACTGGAAAAAGAAACGGCAAATCTGCTCCAGTATCCTTGTCAATAAAACTCCATAAACAGCTGTGGTCCTTGGGAACATGAAAAGTCAGATATGACTGAACAACAAGAGCCTGTTTACTTTCTCAAAAGTTTGGGGGGAAACTCTAGAAAGAGGAGGGGAATTTGGAACTCAAAATCAGAAAGTGAATGTTAATAAATAAACATAATTTATACTATAGTGCTTGAGCTGAGCTTTGAAAGAAGTACAATTTGTATCTATAAAGAATAGAAGCCAGTAACTAGGAGGTAATAGTAACAGAGAGAAAGGCTAATGAGAAGCAAAGATGTAAGCCTTGACTTTGTACTGAAAAATAAGGTAGATCATTAGACTGGAAGGCAAGTTCACAAATAGGTTCTTGAAGTCAGTGGTGTCATTTGAACCATAGTAGGATGAATCATAAAGAGAATTGGGACTAAGGAAATGTTTTTCAATTTCATCAATTTTAAGTTTCTTATTAATGTCTTTTTTATAGTACTTATATATATTTTTATATTTTTGTAGTACTCATATTTCCTGCTGTCTTCTCCTACCATCTTCCAAAGAGCCATTTCTTTAGAATATCACTGAAAAGGAAGAACTTGAGTATATATATACACAATGCATATGTCTTTATATACATGTATCTATGCATGTAATAATAAACATATATGGTATATACAGGGTATATATGTGTATATAGATATTTTCTCAATATTTATTAATGCTTGAATATAAGTACTGAGAGAATGGGGACTATTTATTTTTGGTCTTTTAATCCATCAATTGATTTTAGCATTTATTAAGTACATACTATGCCAAACATGCTGCTAAATGCAGGAGATATAATGAAAAAGACAAAAATATTCTTCATACCTAGAATAGTACCTGGCATATAGTAAGTGTTTGGTAAATATTGATTGGTTGATAAACTGGGTGATCAGCAAAATAATAAATTTTGCCTATATTTTAGAACAATTCTAGTAGATATAAGGAGGGACTTGAAGTCAGGAGGATTCAAATTCAAGATCTGCCCCAATGCATTATAGCTATGTGACAATAAGCAAGTCACTTAATCTCAAGGAAGAAAACTCTAAAACAATAAGCTATAAACTTGTTGCCAATTGACATCAATGGAGGGAATTTCTATATCTGGAATCTTCTAAATAAAGAGTATAAAATTCAGATATAAAACAGGGGATTCTTAAATGTACTTAAGAATCCCTTTGGACCACATATTGACCTGAAAAACCACACATTTATGTATTCTTTTATTGCTATTTTTAATAATAATATAACAATACACTAAAATCAGATAGGAAATACATTTTAATCTGGTTTGGGCCACAGTTAGGTTATATGTGACCCCAGGGCCACGTATCTGACAACTTTTCCCCTACACCTATAGAATCATATGTTTTGAGGTTTTAACTTAGAAAAAAACACAGAATTATTAAATGGTCAGAAAAACCAAGTCTTTAATCAGGAGAGGGATAGTGTACAATATTTAGGCCTCCACCCAGAGTCAAGTGCCTAAAACCACACCTAGCCAAAAGCCCCAGCATTCTGGCACACTATCCCTGGGAAGTACCATAGAATTTGGGGAACTTATTTACCTCTTAGAACTGGGGGACATGGGAGAATGGTTGATTGGCTTTACAATGGTTACAAAGCAAAGAGAAGTTCAAGACATTGTTTTACAAGGGATACCAAAAAGAAGGATCCAGCCAAGGGCTCGGCTACCTGAGAAAGAACTTTGACTCAAGGTGAGGGGTAAGAGGGAACCTACCAGGACAAAAGGGTACTTAACATCTGATTGAGTCTCCTAACCCTGCCTAAAGGGAACCACCAAGTATTTATAGTGTCTATTATTAGTCTGAAACTGGTGAGTCTGGGATCTCCCTCCAGGAGAAACTTTTGTGACAAGGTCAAACTTGGGAGTCTTCAGATCTTATATTGCTACAAACTTGGGGTTTTTAGATTTCAAGTTGACAGGGGCTACTCTATTAAATCACATGACTGAGAATACTCCTTACTCTCTGTCTTTGTTGATGATTCTGTTCAAAGAAGGGATGAGAAATGTATTGGGGCACCATAGGCAAATTCTGAAAATGGTTCAGTATTAGCAGTTGTCCAGTAGAGCCTTCACTGTAGTACACAAGACTTTTCACAAAATAAATATCCATGTGATGATGAGAGCAGTTTTCTATCGTTAAGACATGAACTTTAAAAATAATAGAAAACTGCTCTCCATTCTGTCCTATTGCCATGCTGAGCACATTGTAGAACTTTTATTATTATCTCAGTTCTAAATGTATTCTTAAACCAGGAGTCTTTTTTATTTTGTTTTATTTTGTTTTATTTTTTCAAGTTTTAAGGACCTGAGGAACTGACCAGGACCAATTTCTGAGGAAGGTTAACTAACATAGAGGTTCAGCTTCAATCTACTCCCAACTTAAGGATGAAATCATTGTGTTATGGGGGTTCAGGTGTGTACCCCTAGGGCTTGGGAAGGATACCCTTTGCAAGAATGCAAGACTCCAAAACTTAGCTTGAAAACAAAAAGAAAAATTTATTAATTTAAGAGAATAGCCAGGAGGAACAGCAAGATGGGGAGCAGTTCCTGGGAGGACAGCATGAATGGAAAGGTTGTTCCCCATGAGGACAGCATGGATGGAAAATCTGCCCCCTCCCCATGAGGACAGCATGGATGAAAAGGCTGTCCTCCAGATGACATCAGTTCTGGGGATTTTATACTCTTTAAAATAGCTCTGGCAGGCATTTGGTAGGGTGGGGGTGGTCATCTGACTGAGGTCTGCCTGGATGCATAAAGATTCATCTCTTTGTCCATCTTAAATTTAGAGGACAATTAAAGAGGATAAACATCTCAGGACCCTGGGGGATTATTGGGTGTTTCTAGGTTCAGAGTCATGAGGATGCAAGGGAGCAAGGGAGTTTCCCTGATAATAGTTCCGCCTGGGTTTCTGGGGGTACAGTGCCCATGTCAATTGGCTATAGCAACTAGTGAAATAAACAAGCAAACCAGTACCAAATGGCCCTTGATCCTGTGTGAGCCCCTTCCATTTCTGTATTAATGGTTCCAGAGAAACAGAAAGAATCAGAGAGTACAAAGAATCATGGTTTTCAGACTATTTCTAAATGGTCTGATTTCATTTATCAATTCATTTAATTGATTATTTTTGTATGTTATATATTTATATGTATATATTTCATACATATGTTTATAATTTATTATTATGATGTGCTAAATAGTATAAGATCCATGTTCTGTGACTAGTATATTGACATACTACTAGAGAAACTAAATCATGCCAAATTTCACATTCTAACTACTTATGAAACCACCCCCCCCCAAAAAAAAAAACAACAAACAAAGTTACAGCTAAACACAAGTATGCCTTGCAGATTCTCTTGGAGAAACAACTAAAGTAGTTGGCAATGTCTTCATATGTCCATATACCATTTGATGGGACTCCTGAGTTAGATACTCTTGCTAAATATTTGCCCCAAACTCACCAACTAGATCAGTGGTTCTCAACCTTTCTAATACTGTGACCCCACAATACAGTTCCTCATGTTGGGGTGACCCCAAACCAAAAAATTATTTTGGTGGCTACTTCAAAATTGTAATTTTGCTACAGTTATGATTCAGAATGTAAATACCTGATATGCATTATGTATTCTCATTGCTACAAATCAAACATAATTTAAACATAGTGATTAATCACAAAAACAATATTTAATTATATGTTGAGAAATATTAATCCAGCAGGAGGCAACCTGAGCTCTGAGGTGGGAGGTAAGTCCTGCCTGGGGAGGAGGTCCACAGATGCTGCCTTCTTCTTCCTGTTGGCTCCCTCCAGCTCAAGCTGAGGCTTCACTTTGCTGGGGTTACTCGGCTCCATTATCTGCTCCAGGAGTTATCCACTCCAGGACTCATTCTTAACCCCTCCAGAGCCAGCGCTGTGGTGCTCTCTCTGGGTCTCTGTTTGAGTCTGGTCTCCAGACAACAGGGTAAATCCATCACCCCTCATAGGGGGAGGGCTGCTGATAGGTAACTAATATTAGTACAATGTGCAGGCAGCAGGGTCCCCTTTCTTTCTGAGATCTTGCTGTAAAGTAGCGCGATTTCTCAGAGGCTAAAGCCATCGGAAATATGTATTTTCTGATGGCTTTAGGCAACCCCTGTATTTTGGTCGTTCGAACCCCTCTGGGGTCACAACCCACAGGTTGAGAATTGCTGAACTAGATGATTATGGATTATATACCAATTTCTCTTGCAGAAGATGAAGAGGTAAAGAAATTATTTAAAAGTGCTCGCTAAAACCTTCTGAATTAAATTAAAATACACTTTAACATATGCTGAATTTGATACAAAAATGCACATAGGGGATGAGTGGGAAAACATATATATGTAGAGAAAAAGAAAGAGAAAGAGACAAGAGAAAAGAGAGACAGAAAGTCCAGAAACTTGTGCCAAGAAGCCTTAAGCCTCTATATGACATGAACACTTTGTCTAAGAGAGTCAGGAAGTTCTGGGGGCAGTGAGCACTGAATAATATCACAAAAAAGAAATTGATTTTATCTTAAAAGGCAAGAAGTAACTGATTACCAGTATGGGAATCATTTCTAAATTAGTTGTGAAAGTACAACACTACCTTTGACTTTTTAGAATAAAGGTAAAAATTTACCACTATTCTAAATGATATGGGGAATGGGCACAATGTAGAAAGAAGAAAACTTTAGAAATTCACAGGCGACAGAACCCAAGAAAGAGTCTAGGCATAAAAATCATAGCTTCAAATTCCTATCCGCAAATGCACCAAATATAAGTAACAAGTAGGGTGAAATGGAACTAGAACTAGAACTAGAACTAGAACTAGAACTAGAACTAGAACTAGAGGGAGATCCTAAGGCAGAGATCTATTTGACTTCACAGTTATCACTGATACTTATTGGCAAAAGATCCATTATTGCAATATGGCTCTGGAAGAGAGTAGGTTTGGAAGGGAGGAAATTTAGGGATATGTCATCCCAAGTCCAGCATAGTAATATGACATGATAGCAGTGATGATGGGCTTGAGTTATTCAATATCCAACTTCTGGAACTCTCTATGCCCAAAACATAGCAGCTAATACTCTCTTGACTTGCCTAAATAATTAACTTATTCCTAAAAAATGAATCATTTTTGCATAGGGTTCTCATCAAAGAAAAACTGTTTCCCTCAGTAGAAATTGCAGGAAAGTTGAGAGGAAGTTACCACTCAATCTCAATTTGTGAAGGATAATTTTATTTCATTAAAGCTTTTACATTTTATTTTTATTTTTATCCAAGTTCCCTTCCTCCCTCTTTTAGCCACTGAAAATACAAGAAATATAATATCAATTAAACACATGAAATTATGCAAAACTTATTTCCACAGTATCCAAGTTTTAAAAAATAAGGAAAAAACATTTGCTTCAATCTGAAATCTGTACTCTGGGACCAACTGTTCTCTTCCTGGAAGTGCATCATAAGTTCCTTGGAGTTATAGAGGATTATTGTATTAACCAGAGTACTAAATCTTTCACAATTAATTTTTTTACAATATTGCTTTTATTGTATAGATTATTCTCTCTCCCTTCACCTTGGATCAGTTCATATTAGTCATTATAGATTTTTCTGAAATCATCCCCATCATCATTTCTTACAAATAGTATTCTATGTGATGCAGAATTTGTGATAAATAAAGATAAAGCCCTGGAAATAGAATCTAATATGCACAATGGATTTTGAAAAAAGTAGATTTCAAAGGATGTAGAAGAAAGATAAGTAAGAATTCATAAATTAAAATTCTTCAGGGTATTTAGTCCAGGAAGGATGAGAATCTACTAACAGAATAATTGTAATAGAAAATGAAAGGGAGAATTGTCTAAAAAGAATAATATGGTTACACAAGGAATTCAACAATCAACTTATATTTTCAAAGGGAAATGAAAAGCAATGACAAAAGTAACATAAGAGGTTGTGGTCCTATAGAAATAGCATGAAAAGTTTTCAATTTAAGAATGAAAACAGGTAAGGAAATCAAACAATAACAAAAAACATTCAAAATTATGTGGAGATAAATAAAAAAAATCAAAGAAATAATGATAACAGCTAATATTTCTATAGCATTTTATAGTGCCAGGCACTTTATAACCACTTTACAATGATTAAATCATTTCATCCTCACAATAACCCTGGTCTTTCTGATTCTAAATCCAATGGTCTATTCACTAGCTACCTCCAGAGAAAGAACTATTGGAGTCAGAAAGCTGATGAAGGCATATGATTTTTTACTTGTTTATTTGGTTTTATGCTTGGGAGCTTTGATTTTAAAAGATTACTCACTTCCAAAAATGAACAATATGGAACATGTTATGCATGATAATACATGTGTAATCCAGATTCAGTTGCCTGCCAGCACCAGGAAGTGGAAGGGAAAGGAGGGAGGGAGATAAGTTGGATCATATATGTTGGGAAAACTTGTGTGGAAATTTATTTCATGTAACTGGTAAAAAAATAAAATAAAAATATAAAAGAATTTAAATTGATGTCACAAGCTCTTAGGTGTTTCCTGCAAAGCTTTATTTTGGATGCTTGTTCTTCCTTCATACTACTTGGTTTTTTTTTTTATCAGTTCTCATGGACTTAATTATCATCTCTTTACTAATGATTCTTGAATCTACATATTTAACATGAACTTCTCTGCTGACCTCCAGTCTGGTATCTCTAACTGTCAATTAGATATCTCTGATGGGATAGCCAGTAAACATCTTAAACTCAACATGTTCAAAAGTGAACTCACTATCTTTCTCCTCAAATCCTTCCCTCTTCTGAAATTCCCTCTTACAATAGAAGGCAACATTATCCTCTTACACCTTAGGCTCACAACCTAGGTATCATCCTTAACTCTTCATTATCTCTCTTCCCCAAAATTCAATTTGTCGCTAAGGCTTATTGACTTCACCCTTGCAACATCTCTCCAATAGACCCTCTTCTCTTCTTTGACATTACCATTACTACTCTATATCCTTGGGTGGACTTTCTGCCACACGTCTCTCCTTATCTAATTCATCTTCCAGTCATTTGCCTAAAAAAAATTTCCTAAAGCATAGGTCTGACAATGTCACTGCCCTACTCAATAGACTCTAGTGATGTCGTCTCACCTCCAGGATCATGTGCAAAATCTTCTGTTTGGCATTCATAGCCCTTCATAATCTATTCCCCATACCTCCCTCCTTTCCAGGCTTCTTACACCTGACACTACACAATGTACTCTTCAATCCAATGACACTGGCCTCCTGATTTCCCTGACTTCCTTCAAATCCCAGACAAAATCTCCCCAATTACAGGAAGTCATTGCCAACCCCCTTTAATTTTAGTGCCTTATATGTTGATTATTTCCTTTTTATATTATGCATAACTTGTTTGTGCATATTTTTTGGAATGTTTGATTCCTCAATTAGATTGTAAGCTCCTTGAGGGTAGGAACTGTTTTTTGCCTTTCCTTTTATCCTTGACTCTGGACAATTCACTGAATCTTTCTCTGACTCATTTTCCTCAGCTACAAAATGGAGATAAAAATAGTTACTGCTTTACGGGGTAGTTATGAAGATCCAATAAGATCAAAAGGAACTGATAGAGTTTGAATGTAGATTGAAGCATACCATTTTACATTTTATTTCCTCCATGAATTTTTCTCTAGTGTAACAATATGTGTCTTGTTTCACAACATGACACAACCCCAGGGAAATATGTGTTGTATGATAATATGTGTATAACCTATGTCATGTTGCCAGCCTTTTTGGGGAAGGGTGAGGGAGGAAAGGGAAGAGAAAAAAAAGAATGAAACATTTTTGGACATAAAAAAATATGAGAAATTTGTTTCTCTTCAATAAGCATATTTATTATTATTCATGACATGCTTATATAAATCATGCATTATGTTACTATGTTACATAGTATTTTGTTATGTATAAATATAAAAAAAATCTACATGTAATCTCAAAGAAATTTTAAAAAGATCAAATAACATATGTAAAGCACTTCCTAAACCTTAAATGGCTATATAAATGCTACCTGTATATAAATATGCAAGTCATCAAAAATTAATTACAGATCTAATTTAGTAAATGTTTTTTTTCTAAATCCTTAGATAAAAACTCTAATTGAGCCATAAAATCTACATTCTTCCAACCCACATTTACACATGCAATTTTCTATTCTTTTAGCTTCTGCCTCCTATTTGATAGAAGTATTTTTTTAAAAATCCAAAAAACAATGGAATTGGCCCCAGAGAACCTACATTCCAATTCTAGCTTTGCTTCTTACTACCTGTGTGACCTGGGATAAGTCACAATATCTCTGGTCCTCAAATTAAATTATGGGAAGTTTAGTGTGATTTAAATTAGACTATTGCTATTTTTAAAATTCTGGATAAAATGGGTAGGGTAGGTGTGAGGAATCTAAACTAAGGATTATTGTTGATAAGGTGACAAATGTTGACATAAATAAACTACCTCGGCCATAAATATTCTCAGTGGAAGGTTACCTAGACAAAAGGGAGTCCTTCTCCAAAGGCTGGGAAGCAAACCTTGGTGAATGTTCACAGAAGCTGAGATAAGAATGATCAGAAAGTTAATTTATCCATATGAATTCAAGGAAATGAGGGACTATCTGCCATGGTTAATCTTTCAGACCAAAGTTTCTGCCAGTACTGCTGTAGAACATTCCACACAGAGCCCACAGATGGCCCAGAGAATAATGCTATGTAAATATTCAGCATCCTGATTACAGCAACTAATGACGCTAAGCAAGTTGAAGGAAACAGAGTTGGTGGAATCTGAGAATATATAATAAACAGGACTGGCATAGTTTAGGGCAGGTATTCCTATCCTTTCATGGGGGGGTGTCATGGATCCCTTTGGCAGATAGGAGGAAGATATGGATCCCTTCTCAGAATATTAATTTTAAATGGATAGAATAATAATACATAGGATTACAAAAAAAATTATACTAAAATATAGTTAACAATGGATACATATATATTTTAAACCCTTAGCTTTTGTTTTATATATTTTTAAACCCTTAGCTTTTGTCTTAGTATCAATTCTAAGAGTGACAAAGGCTAGACAATTGGGGTTAAATGACTTGCCTAGAATCACATGACTAGGAAGTGTCTGAAGTCAGGTTTGAATCTAGATTCTCCCAACTCCAAGCCTGGTACTCTGTCCACTATGTTATCCAGATGCCCCCAAAATTATTTCTCAAAACCAAACTCTAGACCTTGGGTTAAGAATTCCCTGTATTGTATCAGTTGTTGTTTTGGTTTGGTTGTTTCACTCATATCTGATTCTTCGTGACCTCACCTGGGATTTTCTTGTCAAAGATATGTATTGGTTTGCCATTTCCTTCTCGAGCTTATTTTATAGATGAGGAAACAGAGGCCAAAGGGTTAAATGATTTTCTAGGGTCATACATCAAGTGTCCGAGGTCATATTTGAACTCTGGAAGATGAGTCTTCCTGACTCCATTCATGGTATTCTATCTATTGTGTCACATTGATTAGTCACAGAAGATGTCTAAGATGCGTTGTGTCAAGATTGTGCATATGTTTCAAATAAATTTTCCCTATTTCTCCATTTTTGTCTTTAAAATTTAGTTCAATTAATAAAATAGTTCCTGCTTTCAAGGACCTTACATTCTACTGGAAGCCATAGGAAAGGTGGGTATCCCAATATCCCTCTTCATTCTTTTCATTCTCCATTCAGTGCTAGTCAAGAAAATCAAAGTAACAGTTAACACAATGAGAGAAAGAGAAAACTTCCAATTGAGTAGGGTGGGGAAACCACATCAAGCTTTGAACTTTCACTCACTGAACAAAATTAACTTTTATTAGGGCCACAATGAATAAATTTGTCATTTGGGACAAAAATGTTGGAGACAATCTAATCATAAGAGTATTCATATTGGGAGAGGAAGGGCCAGGTGAGCATTAGTAGAAAAGGGTGCCAATGGTAAAGGACCTGGGTGAAATGGATAGTGCATTGGAAATGGAGTCATGAAGATCTGGATTTGAATCTTATAATAGACAAACTGTGTGTGTGACCCTGATCAAGTCACTTCACTTTGTGCCTCATGTAGAAAAAGTTACTTAATTAGATACCTATTTCACAGGATTCTTGGAGAGAAGTCACTGATAAAAATATTAAAGAGAACAGGAACTTTCAAATTAACATTGAACTGTGGCTAATTATTGAGTCTGTCAGTTCAACTATTAATGAATTCATTCAATTATCTAGCTTACATCTCAGATACCATCCTCCTCTAACTTGGAGTTATTTCTCTATATAATGAAATTCTTTATTATTTATGCAATGAAATTCAGAATGCTAAATGATCCAGTGCCTGGGTATTTTAACTTTATCTTCCCTGGGATGATTAAAAAACAAAAATCCTCCAGTGTAATATAAAGGGCAGGATGATCAATGCTCCTAATTATAAAGGAAAGTAGCTCATTTTTTTTTATAAAGCCCAAGAGATCATATTAGTCATAACTGTATAGCTACTGAGGGGCTGAAGAGTGATCTCTTATTAAGACTGCAAAGCCACTAAAAATCCATTACCTTCTATAAAGCAGACCCCAGAGTAGTGCTCTCCTCTCACTAGAAAAGGGTAGAAGTAGAAAATTTATTAAGCTATCCAGGGAATTTGATCAATGTAGAAATTTCAATTTTCGTTGTGTTCAGCAAATGCTTTTTTCAAATGCTTTCAATGACCCAATAGAAGAATTTATCTTGTGGGCCTCATCTATCCAAAGAACTGCCATATTCCTGCAATTTAACTCCAATAGACATGCCCTGCTATTTATGTTCAGTCTAGGATGCAAAAGATGAAATTTGGGGAGCTCTGTCTGGTTTCCCTCCTGACTATGGCCATGGCATCTGAGGTCCTCTTGTGGGTAAGTCTGTTTATCTTCTGTCCCCTATCCCTTATCACTTCCAATATCTCTCATCCTCACTCTTCTAGGATTCTTTAGAGGAGAAGCAATTAAAGATTAGAAGAAAGAACATTGAATAGGAAGTCAAGAGACTTAGTAGATCCTAGTCCTAGCTCTGACACCAATTAGCAATAGAACTTTAAACAGTGACAAAGTTTTCTGGATTTCAATTTCTTCATTTGGACAATGAAGGGGTTGGTACATTGTTAGTAGAGGGTCAGAGCTCTTATGTCTGTGGGGGGAGACTTTATGAGGTCACAAATAGAATTTATAACACCCAGGATTAAGCTTGGATCTTAGAAGAGGTCACTTACTTTCCTTGAGATGACATATTGCAAGGTAGCCACTATTCTCATCTGGAACTGGGATCAAAGCTTTGGATCTGGAAAGGAAAGCTCTTGGAAATTATCCTTTCATTTTACATATGAGAAAAATGTGGCCATTCACATTAAAGTAGCTTCTTTAAGATCTCATAGGTAGAGTTCTAGAAGTAGCATTCAAACCCAGGCCTCATGATCCCAAATCACATGTTCTCAGAGGTTGTGTAGTGAGTAGACCATTGGATTTGGAATAAAAAAGACCTGAATCCAAATCCTTTTTTTTCCTTTTTTTTTAATTTTATAATATTTTATTTGATTATTTCCATGCATTATTCATTAAAGACAAAGATCATTTTCTTTTCCTCCCCTCACCCCCCGTAGCCAATGCGTGATTCTCCTGGGTATCACATGTGTTCTTGATTTGAACCCATTGCCATGTTGTTAATATTTGCATTAGAGTGTTTGTTTAGAGTCTCTCCTCTGTCAATTCCCCTCAACTGCTGTAGACGGGCAGTTGCTTTTCCTCGGTGTTTCTACTCCCACAGTTTGTCCTCTGCTTATGAATAGTGTTTTTTCTCCTAGATCCCTGCAGATTGTTCAGGGACATTACACTGCCACTAATGGAGAAATCCATTACGTTCGATTATACCACAGTGTATTATTCTCTGGTACAATATTCTCCTGGTCCTTCTCCTCTCGCTCTGCATCACTTCCTAGAGGTCGTTCCAGTCTCCATGGAATTCCTCCACTTTATTATTCCTTTTTGCACAATAGTATTCCATCACCAACATATACCACAATTTGTTCAGCCATTCCCCAATTGATGGGCATCCCCTCATTTTCCAATTTTTGGCCACCACAAAGAGTGCAGCTATGAATATTCTTGTACAAGTCTTTTTCTCCATTATCACTTTGGGGTACAGACCCAGCAGTGCTATGGCTGGATCAAAGCGTAGACATTCTATCGCCCTTTGGGTATAGTTCCAAATTGCCCTCCAGAATGGTTGGATAAGTTCACAACTCCACCAGCAATGAATTAATGTCCCTACTTTGCCACATCCCCTCCAGCATTCATTACTTTCCTTTGCTATCATGTTAGCCAATCTGCTAAGTGTGAGGTGATACCTCAGAGTTGTTTTGATTTGCATCTCTCTGATTATAAGAGATTTAGAACACTTCTTCATGTGCTTATTAATAGTTTTGATTTCTTTATCTGAAAACTGCCTATCCATGTCCCTTGCCCATTTATCAATTGGAGAATGGCTTGGTTTTTTGTACAATTGATTTAGCTCTTTATAAATTTGAGTAATTAAACCTTTATCTGAGGTTTTTATGAAGATTTTTTCCCAATTTGTTGTTTTCCTTCTGATTTTAGTTACATTGGTTTTGTTTGTACAAAAGCTTTTTAATTTGATGTAGTCCAAATTATTTATTTTACATTTTGTGACTCTAAGTCTTGCTTGCTTTTAAAATCTTTCCCTTCCCAAAAGTCTGACATATATACTATTCTGCGTTTACCCAATTTACTTATGGTTTCCTTCTTTATGTTTAAGTCATTCACCCATTTTGAATTTATCTTGGTGTAGGGTGTGAGGTGTTGATCAATTCCTAATCTCTCCCACACTGTCTTCCAATTTTCCCAGCAGTTTTTATCAAATAGTGGATTTTTGTCCCCAAAGCTGGGATCTTTGGGTTTATCATATACTGTTTTGCTGAGGTTGCTTGCCCCCAGTCTATTCCACTGATCCTCCTTTCTGTCTCTTAGCCAGTACCAAATTGTTTTGATGACTTCTGCTTTGTAATATTGTTTGAGGTCTGGGACTGCAAGGCCCCCCTCATTTGTGGTTTTTTTTTCATTATTTCCCTGGATATCCTTGATCTTTTTTTCTTCCAAATGAACTTTGTTATGGTTTTTTCTAAATCAGTAAAGAAATTTTTTGGGAGTTCCATGGGTATGGTACTAAATAGATAAATAAGTTTGGGTAGGATGGTCATTTTTATTATATTGGCTCGTCCTATCCATGAGCAGTTAATATTTTTCTAATTGCTCAAGTCTAGTTTTAGTTGTGTGGTGAGTGTTTTGTAGTTGTGTTCATATAGTTCCTGTGTTTGTCTCAGGAGATAGATTCCTAGGTATTGTATTTTGTCTGAGGTGATTTTGAATGGGATTTCTCTTTCTAATTCTTGCTGTTGAGATGTGTTGGAAACATATAGGAATGCTGATGACTTATGTGGGTTTATTTTGTATCCTGCAACTTTCCTAAAGTTGTTGATTATTTCGATTAGCTTTTTGGTTGAATCTCTAGGATTCTTTAAGTAGACCATCATGTCATCTGCAAAGAGTGATAACTTGGTCTCCTCCTTGCCTATTTTGATGCCTTCAATTTCTTTTTCTTCTCTAATTGCTACTGCTAGTGTTTCTAGTACAATGTCAAATAGTAGAGGTGATAATGGGCATCCATGTTTCACTCCTGATCTTATTGGGAATGCATCTAGTTTATCCCCATTGCAGATGATATTAGCTGATGGTTTTAGATATATACTGTTTATTATTTTTAGGAACGATCCTTCTATTCCTATGCTTTCTAATGTTTTTAATAGGAATGGGTGTTGTATTTTATCAAATGCTTTTTCTGCATCTATTGAGATAATCATGTGGTTCTTATTGGTTTGCTTGTTAATGTGGTCAATTATGTGGATGGTTTTCCTAATATTGAACCAGCCCTGCATCCCTGGTATAAATCCTACTTGATCATGGTGGATGACCCTTCTGATCACTTGCTGGAGTCTTTTTGCTAGTATCCTATTTAAGATTTTTGCATCTATATTCATTAGGGAGATTGGTCTATAGTTTTCTTTCTCTGTTTTTGACCTGCCTGGTTTTGGAATCAGTACCATGTTTGTGTCATAAAAGGAGTTTGGTAGAACTCCCTCTTTGCTTATTATGTCAAATAGTTTGTATAGTATTGGGATTAAATGTTCTCTGAATGTTTGATAGAATTCTCTGGTGAATCCATCAGGCCCTGGGGATTTTTTTCTTAGGAAGTTCTTTGATGGCCTGTTGGATTTCATTTTCTGATATGGGATTATTTAAGAATTCTATTTCTTCTTCTGTTAGTCTAGGCAGTTTGTATTTTTGTATATATCCATCCATATCACCTAAATTGGTGTATTTGTTGCCATATAATTGGGCAAAGTAATTTTTAATGATTGCCTTAATTTCCTCTTCATGAGAGGTGATGTCCCCCTTTTCATCTTTGATGCTGTCAATTTGCTTTTCTTCCTTCCTTTTTTAATTAGATTGACCAGTACTTTGTCTAGTTTGTTTGTTTTTTCAAAGTATCAGCTTCTTGTCTTATTTATTAAATCAATAGTTCTATCACTTTAGATTTTATTAATTTCTCCCTTAATTTTTAGGATTTCTAGTTTGGTTTTCTGCTGGGGGTTTTTAATTTGGTCACTTTTGAGTTTTTTTTTTATTTGCATTTCCAATTGATTGATCTCTGCTCTCCCTAGTTTGTTAATATATGCACTCAGAGATATGTATTTACTTCTGATTACCACTTTGGCTGCATCCCAAAAGGTTTGAAAGGATGTCTCACCATTGTCATTTTCCTTGATGTAATTATTAATTGTTTCTATGATTTCTTCTCTAAATGATTTTGGAGTATCATATTGTTTAATTTCCAATTAGTTTTTGATTTGGTTTTCCATGTACCATTACTGATCATTATTTTTATTGCCTTGTGGTCTGAAAAGGCTGCATTCATTATTTCTTCTTTTCTGCATTTGTGTGCCATGTTTCTGGGACCTAATGTATGGTCAATCTTTGTGAATGTGCCATGTGGTGCTGAGAAGAAGGTGTATTCCTTTTTATCCCTATTTATTTTTCTCCATATGTCTATTAATTCTAATTTTTCTAAGATTTCATTCACTTCTTTTACCTCTTTCTTATTTATTTTTTGATTTGATTTATCTAAATTTGATAATGGTTGGTTCAAGTCTTCCACTAATATGGCTTTACTGTCTATTTCTTCCTTCAATTCTCCTAGATTCTCCATTAGAAATTTGGGTGCTATATTATTTGGTGCATACATGTTGATTAGTGATATTTCCTCATTGTCTAAAGTCCCTTTTAACAAAATATAATTACCTTCCCTATCCCTTTTGATCAGGTCTGTTTTTGCTTTGGCTTTATCAGATATCATGATTGCCACTCCTGCCTTCTTTCTGTCAGTTGAGGCCCAGAAGGTCTTACTCCATCCTTTAATTCTGACCTTGTGGGTGTCTACCCGCCTCATGTGTGTTTCTTGAAGACAACATATGGTAGGGTTTTGGATTCTAATCCATTCTGCTATTTGTCTATGTTTTATGGGTGAGTTCATTCCATTTACGTTCAAAGTTATGACTGTCACTTGTGGACTCCCTGGCATTTTGATATCCTTCCCTAATTCTAACCTTTCTTCTTCAGCTCTACCTTTTAGTCCAGTGATTTACTTTAAATCAGTCCCCCTTGTACTTCCCTTTCTACCCCTCTCCCTTCTTATTCCCTCCCTTATTTTCCCCTGTAGTCTTTTTTAAATCCCCCCCACCCTCTCTTTCCCTTGTACTGCTTCCCTCCCCACCAGTCTGTTTTTCACCCTTCTACTCCCCTATAGGGCACAAATCTATTCTCTTCCCCAATGGATTGGATTGTTCTTCCCTCTTTGGGTCAGTTTCAAAGTACGTAAGAGTTGGGTACTTCCTATCTCCAACCTCTTTACCCTTCCAGTGTATCAATGTTCTCCCCCCTCCCGCCATGAGCTTCTTTGTGACATATAAATTTACCCTCATTTGTTTCTTTTCCCATTTCTTTTAGTCATAACCTCTTTTCTTTTTTATCTTTAGTCATGTATATATATATATATATATACATACACATGTATATGTATTTATGCATGCATATATCTATATACCTATTTATGTCTTGTCCTTTCATCCTATACAGTTTGTCACTGTTCCCTCTGAGTGTAGTTCTTCTAGCTGCTCAGGTGATAGCAACAGTTTTTAAGAGTTGCCAATGACCTCTTTTCTTATAGGGATACATATCATTTTAACTTATTGAGACTCTTAAAAATTTGTTGTTGTTGTTGTTGTTGTTGTTGCTTCCCCTCTTTTTAAATTACCTTTTGATGATTCTCTTGAGTTCTGTGGTTGGACTTCAGATTTCCTGTTCAGGTCTGGTCTTTTATTTATGAATGCTTGGAACTCTTCTGTTGTGTTAAATGACCATACTTTCCCCTGTAAGAATATAGTCAGTTTTGATGGGTATTTTATTTTTGGCTGTAGACCTAGTTGCTTTCTGGAATATCATATTCCATGCCTTTCGGTCCTTCAGTGTGGATGCAGACAGATCCTGTGTTATTCTCACCGTGTTTCCATGGTATCTGAATGGCTTCTTCTTGGCAGCTTGTAATATCTGTTCTTTCATCTGATTGTTTCTGAATTTGGCTATAACATTTCTTGGTGTTGTCAGTTGGGGATTAAATACAGGGGGTGATCTGTGGATTCTTTCAATCTCCATTTTCCCCTCTTGTTCTAGGATCTCGGGACAGTTTTCCTGGATAATTTCCTATAGTATTATATCCAGGCTTTTTCTTTTGTCGTGATCTTCTGGTAGTCCAATTATTCTTAAATTGTCTCTTCTTGAACGATTTTCTAAATTGTCTGTTTTGTGAATGAGATGCTTCACATTTTCCCCAATTTTTTCATTCTTTTTGTTTTGTTTTATAGTGTCCTGCTGCCTTGTGAGGTCACTTCATTCTAGTTGTTTTACTCTGGTTCTTAAAGATTGGATTTCATCTCTGGCTGTTTGGTCGTCTTTTTCCTTCTGGTCTGATTTTCTTTGAAGATTGTCTTTCATCCTCTTTACCTTGTCTTTCATCTCCTTTGCCTCATCTTTCATCTCCTTTGCCTCATTTTCCAGCTGGATGTTTTTGTCTTTCAGGACACTATTTTCTTGTTTTAGTTCAAGTGCCTCTGTTTCCAGATGACTTATCTTAGTTTTTAAGTTCTTTTCTCAATTGTCTTCAGCCTCTCTTAGTTGTATTTTGAGTTCTTCCACAGCCTGTATCCAATTCGCTGGGATTTCTGGTTTATCGTTTGCTGATCTCTCCCCCTCTGTTCCATTTGCTGAGTAGTAGCTGTCTATTGTAGTTTCTTTCTTCTGTTTCTGTTGTTTGTTCAAATTCACCCCTTCTTTCCTCCCCGTATTTGTCTGTGCTCTTGTTCCTCTCATTTTTTTTGTTTTTTTTGGGACTTCTATTGGTCTCCCCTCTTGGAGCTTTAACAGAAGATCTCTTGGTGTAATCTCTGGGGGAGGGTTGTTGGGGGTTTGAGCTTTCCTGTCCTCTGGAGGCTTTTGATTGGGTTAAAGTCCAGCAGTCAATGATAATGGATTGGGGAGCCTGGGCTTCCCTGTGTCCTGGAGACTTTTGATGGGATTGAGTTCAGCTTAGTTGGGCTGGGTTTACTCTGAGTTTTAAACTTCCTGGATGGCTGGAGCAAATATGGAGGATCTCCAAAGGTCTTGCCAGGCTACCAGGTCTATGCTCCTTCTAGGCTGCCATCTTGACTTCGCCTCTAGGTTTCTGTTTTTTCAGAAGACCCTTCTCTCTAAGGGGGAAGGTGCATGGCCTCCCTGGGCTCTGAGGGCTCCTGATGGGATTAGGTTCAGCTGGTTCTTTCAGGAGACCCTGCTCTCTAAGTGGGGAGGGGTGGTGGCTTGCCTGGGCTCTGAGGGTTCCTGATGGGATTAGGTTCACCTGGTTTGGGCCAAATGAGCCCTGAAGCAAAAAACCTCATCCTCCACAATCTGTGTTGAATGCCTGGAGACTGGCCCGCGTTGTTTTCAAGGTAAGCCCTTCACCGGCACTGAGGTTTTTGTTCTTTCAGAAGCTCTGAGGGCTCCTGATGGGATTAGGTTCAGGTGGTGTGGGTCGAATGATCCCTGAGCCAAATAAAGGAAGGAAAAAAAAAACAACCTCCTCCTCCACAGTCTGTGTTGAATGCCCGGAGACTGGCCCGGGTTACTTTCAAGGTAAGCTCTTCGGAGCAACCCCTTTGCCAGCCCTGAGTTTTCTGTCCTTTCAGTAGCTCTGAGAGCTCCTGATGGGATTGGGTTCAGCTGGTGCCCTAGAGCTGGGACCTCCCTTGAGACTCAGATGGAAGGACCCAGCCAGGGGGCTACAGGCTTCCCCCTTCTCTCTATGTTTCCCTGCTGTCTGTGTTGGGCGCCACGGAGACTGGCTCAGGTTGCTTTCAAGGTGAGTCCTCAGAGCCCTGAGGTTCCTGCTGCTGCCGTGAGCTCAGCACTCTGGGTTGGGGGGGATGGGTCCTGGACCTTCCTTCTGCCTACCCCTTAGATCCGAGTGATTTAGGGTTCTGGCTTTTGGGGTGTGGTACCTTTTGATCCAGGTCCAGGAGGAGGGTTCCCCAGGTCTATCCTGTTGTTAAGCTTGAATTTCAGTGTCCTAGGAGCACTCTGTTTGCGATCAGTAAGAAAGGGTTTCCGAGGTCTGAACTTTCGCTGCTTCTACGCCGCCATCTTGACTGGAAGTCCTGAATTCAAATCCTGCCTCAGATGTCTCCCAACTGTGTTACCCTAGGCAAGCCCCTAACTCTTATGAGCCACAGTCCCCTCCTCTATAAAATGAAGACAATAATATTACCTACTTTACAGGGATGAGGAATGAATGAGATAATATATGTAAAGTATATTAACAAAATTTTCCCCATGACATGCTAAACCTTTCTATAAGACCCAACTCAAGTTACTTATGTCTGCCAATTAAAGAGACCAAGTCAATTCTCCTTTCTGCTGAGGAGCTACTACAGAGCCATGTCTTAGAGGTACAAAGTTCTATGAAAGCTCAGATTTCCCACAGAATCCCATTCTTCCAGTGTCCAGTGTCTGGAGGTGCTTTCTCCCATGTTGTGAGCCAGCGTCACTTATTTGGAGCCAGCATCTGAGTTCCTGTCAGTTTAAAGTCTGTATTCTGATAATCATATGATCTGGGACTCTAAATCAGGAAATAAATAATATTTCTTTTCTCCCCAAAAGAGTAGAGTTCCTTTGTAAATTTTGGTTTCTATGAACAGACTCAGAGTAGGTACTAAGTTGGTTGGCCAAAGTATGGAGGTCAAGAGCTAATACTGAGTTAACTTCAACCTCATGACTTAGAGTCAGAGAATGTGCTTCTAAGCTTCTCATTATGAATGGAGGGGGGGGGAGGAAGAAAAAGAGAAAGGGTGGGGAGAGACAGAGAGAGAAAGGGAGAAGAGGTAAAGAGAGATAAAGGAAGAGAGAGGGAGGGAGGGAGAGAGGCAGGGAGGAAGAAGGAGAGGGAGGGAAGAGAGGGAGATGGAGATAGAGAAAGAGAGAAAGGGAGAAGGAGAAGAAGAGGAAAAGAAAGAGAGAGGGGGAGGGAGAGAGGGAGGGAGAAGGAGGAAACAGAGACAGAGAGAGAGGGAGAAGGAGAAGAAGGAAAGAGAGAGGGAGACAGAGAAAGAGAGAGAAAGGGATTGAGAGAGAGAGACAGAGAGAAAGAGAATTATTACTTCTTTCTCATCTTTTATCTATAAAACTCTATTATTTCAGACATGTTTGGTGGGGGTTATTTGAGGCAAATATGTGTAGAGAGGGACCATATAGATATTGCTTGCTAGTAGACAAGGACATCTCGATTCTGCTTTTGTTGAGAGGTTGAACCCATAATTTCAACTGAGTCAAGGAACATAGAAAATTAATTAAAGGCATAACTTTTATTTATTTTTGTTTTGTTTTTTAAACCCTTACCTTCTATCTTAGAATCAATACTGTGTATTGGTTCTAAGGCAGAAGAGTGATAAAGGCTAGGCAATGGGGGTTAAGTGACTTGCCCAAGATCACCCAAATAGGAAGTTTCTGAGGTCAGATTTGAACCCAAGACATCTTGTCTTTAGGCCTGGCTCTCAATCTACTGAGCTACCCAGCTGCCCCTAAGGCATGACTTAAAAACTTTATCATGCTTTCCTTTCAGAGAAACAAGAGTCTCAAAACCAAAAAGGACCTTGGTGTGAAAAAGAAATCACATGAAGGTGAGTTTCACATCCCACTAAAAGTCAAGTCCTTTTAGAAATATTCTCATTTGGGGTCAAAAATAGTGTGTGTTTGGGGAGCAGAGAGTGTACAGTGAGTATCCAGGAGTGCAACATAGCAGAGAATGAACACTTAATATGCCAGAGACCTAGAATTCAGTATATTAAGCTATCCCAGTCCTTAGGATTTTTTGTTGTCTAGCAGATCTTTTTTTGTTTTAAAAGCCAATTGTCTTTATATGCTTAAAATGATTGCATTTCTAATAAGCCATTTTGGAGAGGAGATAAGAGGATGAGGCTTAGCATATTTTCTTGGATAGCCATAGAAATATAACAAGAAATCTTTATGCAATTGGCATAGGGCTACAACTTGGATCTGCAATTTCATTGGCATAAAGATAGGGTTCTTATGTGGTCCCTGAACCAATATTTTTTTAAACCCTTACCTTTTATCTCAGAATAAATACTTTACATTGGTTCCAAGGCAGAAAAAATTAAGGGATAAGCAATGGGGTTAAGTGACTTGCCCAGGGTCACACAGCTAGGAAGTATCTGAGGCCAGATTTGAACATCAAACCTCCCATCTCCAGTCCTGCTTTCAATCTGCTGAGCCACCTAGCTGCCCACTGAACTAGTGTTTAAAAATTATTTTGATAATTATATTTCAAAATAACTAGATTATTGTAATAATATATATTTTATTTATGCATTTTAAAACATTTTTCTGAGGTGGTTTAATTTTGAGATTCTGAAATAGGATTAATGAGACTGTTAAAATGACACAAGCAAAAAAATACTTGGCATAGGGTAGATAGGTGGCACAGTGGATAGAATACCAGGTCTGAGGTCAAGAAGACTCATCTTTCTGAATTAAAACATGACTTCAGACAGTAGCTGTGTGACCCTGGGTAAGTCATTTAACTCTTGTCTCAGTTTGCTCATCTGTAAAATGAGCTGGAGAATGAAATGGCAAACCACTCCAGCATCTTTCCCAGGAAAACCCCAAAATGGGGTCACAAAGAATCAGGAATTAATGAAAAACAACCTATCCCAAGGCTATTTGCTTGACAATTAAGGACATGAAAATAAAAACACCGTCATCCCTGCCCTCAAGAAATTTACCTTCTCTATTAAATTTTGTAGCAGTGGAAAATAGTGCACTAATGAGGCTATGTACACAATCTCCAAGAGCCTAATAAAATAACAGACAATTTAGGAGTATTGCTAACTTTGCACCATCCTTCCCTTCTATCTCTCAAATGAATTTTACCCAGATTCAAGAACAGAGGAACAATAGTGGGAGAATGCAGACCTTAGGAATGGTTCCTCAGGGTGATGGTGTCCTGTGGATGGCAGGTCTGGTGGCTTGGGGTTTTTAGGAGTGGTGACCTAGGATTAATGGAGGATGTTGCAGATCAGGGATGGCAACGCATGACCATCAGAGGTGAGAAATGCAAAAGTCTGGATCATCCTTCTCATATTGGGCCACCAGTTCAACTCATTAATTAAAGGCAGGGTTACCTGTATTTAGAGAAGGTCTAATTACAAGGAGCTCTTTTTATGACCTCATGTTCCTTAATGGTAAAATGTGGAAGTTGGATCAGCTGAGCACTAAGACCTCTTTCAAATCTTACATTTTAAGATTCTTTGAGATTATTGCATCATCTTTGAACATCCCTTTGTATTTATGAAATGCCTCACAGTCAGTTCTTTATTCCATCTCGACTGAAACAAGAATAAATTCTGATCTTTCCTCTTTCTTCCTTTAGGCATGGTACAGGAATATGAACTACTACTTCAAGTAGTCTATCAACATTCAGCTGAAAAAAGGGACTTACAGAATTTTCTGGAGTCCCTGAAATCACAATATTCCTGGCCAAATGGGACATTGGAAATCATCAGAAAGAAAGCTACTACATGTGAGCTAAAACTCTTTTTTTAGCATTGGTCTGGGGTGGGGGTAGAGGTGGATCAGTGTGGGTGATCCTAAACATTTGTATATATTTATAGATATAGGTATCTATCTATCTATCTATCTATCTATATCTTTAGAGGAGGATAAAACTTACCTGCTATTATGTGGCATGGTAGACAGATCATCATGATTGGAGGTATGAAGATGTGAATTCCAGTTCTGCCTTACAAACTTAATAAATATGTAACCTTAGATAAATCACTTAAACTCTTTCAGCTCAGTTTTCTTACCTGAAAGGTAGCTTGGCCTTAATGACTTCCAAGAAACATTCCAGTTCTTAAGTTATCATACTCTGCCCTTCTCACATTTTAAGTGAACTTCTTCACTTCCAGAACCCTAATCTACAAAGCCTCAACTGTTTGATCCAGAACCTTCATACTTTATTCCAACTTCCCCAGGATTACCCAAATCCCAAAGGCACTAAGCCCTGCAAAGGCCTGACTTTCCCAGGTAGTGGCTTTTCTTGTTTCTTGATCATTTAGGTCTTATGACTGCCAAGCCCTGGTTTCTCTTCCATTCTTTTCCCCATTGAAACTTCTTTACCTTATATAATTAGTTACTTATAATCACCAAACATTTATTAAGCCCTTACTATGTGATAGGCTTTTTTATACACATCATTTTGAATTTCACAACAAGATTAAGAAATAGGTACTTCAATTTCTATTTTACAAATAATGAAACTGGGACTTGGCAAGGAGAAGAACTTGCCCCAGCCTCCACCATTGTAAAAGTTAACAGGAAAATTTGAACCCAAATCTTCATGGTGCCAAATCAGACACTTTTTTCACTATTCCAAGCTGCTCTTTCAATATCCTAATAGCAAGGATAGTATTCTATGTCAATATAAGTAAACTACTTCATTATTAATGTATGAAAATGGCAATATATATGAGGAGATCCTCCAGGTACTTCCCTTATGCTTATGTTTATGTTTGCCTTATAAAACCCAACTTTTATAGCCTGACTTAAGAGAATAACTCTAATCATGGGAATTCTGAGCCAAGTAGAAGTAGAGATCAATAAAACCATGGCAAGACAGTGTAAGAACTGATTGTTCTGCTTAGAAACAAAGTCAGCCCTAAAAATGGAGAATATCCTCATGACCAAAGGGAATTTCCTTATCTGCAGAGAAATTATCTGGATGCCACCAAATAAATCCCATAATTAATAAAAATCATTTGTCCATCACCCCTTCATGGCAAGCAATATCCAATGAATATATGTATTCTTGCCCTAAGATTGTGATTTCTCTGTTGTAAAAAAGGCATCTGATAAGTTGAGCTTTTACTTACCTTGAAGCCTTCTTTCTTTGATAACTGGCTCCCTTCCTTAAGTTAGGTGGAACATAAGATCACAGATTTTAACTAGAAAGAATTTTAGAAGCCATCTATTCCAGTATCCTCTTTTTACATCTAAGACAACTGAAGAGCAGAAAGATTAAGGGGCTTGCCTGAAGTCATACGTTGTAAGTGGAAGAGCCAGGATTTGAATTTTCATCCTCTGGCTCCAAAATTAGTTGACTTTCCACTTCATTGATTCAGTTCATATGAAACATTCTATGATTAGTGATTGGAGCTGTGCATATCAGACCTAATGAAAAAATCTAATTTTCCTTCCAATGAGATAATATTTGTAAGTATCTGGTAGCTCAGTGGATAGAGCACTGGATCTGTGGTCAGGAAGGCCTGAGTTAACATCCAATCTCAGACACATTCCAGTTATGTGACCCTAGGCAAGGCACTTAACCTCTTTGTCTGACAAAAGAATCCCCTGGAGGATCGTTCCAGTATCCTTGTCAAGAAAACCTTATGGATAGCTATAGTCCATGGAGTATAAACAACTGGACATGATCGAATGACTAAACAACAAATTCGCAATAGGTGATTAAGAAACACTTGCTCTATGGCTAATATGGAAATGTGTTTTGTGTGACTTCACATGTAAAAACTATATCATATTGCTTACCTTCCCAAGAGATGGGGAAGGGATGGAAATAATTGGGAATTCAAAAATAAAAAAAAAATGTTAAGATGTTTTTACATACAATTTGGAAACATTTAATTTTAATAAAATATATTTAATTCTTATTCTCTTCCTCCTTCCCCTTATGTGCAGATTGTAGCAGCCTGAATGGAATCCTTCAATGTGCTTGTGAAGACAGTTACCACTGGTTCTCTCACACTTGCCTGGACCCCAGGAAATGCCATTTTAACAAGTCAGGGGCACATCCAAGCTGTGACTGTCAGTCAAACAATCTCCATGATAGCATCACCTTCTGTGAGAGGACAAGTAAGGCTATAAAGCTCTGTAGGAAACACTGAGGCATCACTTGGTGGGAAGAATATGAGAAGGATTGTGGGGGGGAGAAGGCAGAATGCTCATATTCTTTCTTCCTGTGATGCCCTTGACAAGAATATTTTCTTCCTTACTCTACCAGTGATTCCTAAAGGATAATTGATAGCTAGAGAATGCAGTAGCTTGAAAATGTCAAGATAGAGCCATAGCTGGGCAGAATGGTTTCCACAAAGTATATTGGATTGAAAGTCAAAGGAAACGGATTTTTATCTCAGTTCTTCCTGTTTACTATAAGAGTGATTGAGGACAAGTTACTCTGCCTTTCTACACCTCAGGTTTCTCATCTATAAAATAAGAATCTTTATGGTATCTTTAAGCTCTAAATCTGTGACCTTGCATAGATATAGCTCCACCAGGAAAACGCTTCAATTTTGTTACTGTGTCTGCTGGCATCTTTGTCCTCATGGTGGTTTTTATCATCACCCCAATTCCCACATTTATCTTCTTTTCTCCATTTACACAGACACCTCATCCCCATCATCTCTCCTCTAGACTGTTGTAATCACCTCCTATTTGATCTCTCTATCTCCAACCTCTCCCCACTCCAATTCATCCTTCAACCAGCTGCCAAAGTAATTTTTTCTTCTAAAATACAAGTTTCATATCAACCTCCTGTGCCACCTACTCAACTCCATTAGCTGCCTATCACCTATGGGATCAAATATCAACTCCTCACTTGGACATTTTAAGTTCTTTCCTACTGGCCATTTCTTACCTTTTCATTCTTCTTGCCATTCCTTTCCTCCACAACCTCTGCCATCTCACCATAATGACCTTCTTGGTGTTTCATATCCAGGGTGCTCCATCTCTTGTCTCTCTTTCTTTATGCTGACTATCCTTAATAGGTATTAGAACTCCTGGTTTACTTCAAGACTCAGCTCAAGTACCTTGTTCTACATGCAGCTTTTCATGATCTTCCTAGCTATTAGCACCCTCCTTCCCCACACTTCTTTATGTTCATTTGAAAATATTATTTAGATAATCATACATGGGCATGTTGTCTCCCTTATTAGAATATAAGATTCTTTTTTTTTATATTTTATTTGATCATTTCCAAGCATTATTCATTAAAGACATATATCATTTTCTTTTCCTCCCCCCCACCCCCCATAGCCGACGCATAAATCCACTGGGCATTACATGTTTTCTTGATTTGAACCCATTGTTATGTTGATAATATTTGCATTAGAGTGTTCATTTAGAGTCTCTCCTCTGTCATGTCCCCTCAACCGCTGTATTCAGGCAGTTGCTTTTCCTCAGTGTTTCTACTTCCATAGTTTATCCTTTGCTTATGAATAGTGATTTTTTTCTCCTAGATCCCTGCAAATTGTTCAGGGACATTACACTGCCACTAATGGAGAAGTCCATTACGTTCGATTATACCACAGTGTATCTGTGTACAATGTTCTCCTGGTTCTGCTCCTCTCGCTCTGCATCACTTCCTGGAGGTTGTTCCAGTCTCCATGGAACTCCTCCACTTTATTATTCCTTTTAGCACAATAGTATAGAATATAAGATTCTTGAGAGCAAAAGTGATTGATTCATTTTTTGTTGTTCTCTCTAATTCAATGCCTGGCAAATAGCAAGTGCTTAATAAATGCTTTTTAAATTGATGGATTAGACAATTAATTAGCTATGAAGCAATTCATAGTCTCTCTGGGCTTTGGCTTTCTTATCCATGAAAGGATTGAACTAGGAACATGAATGTAGCACTGGAAGAGAGCTGAGAGGTCATGTAGTCCAATCTCATTATTTTACCAGATGAAGAAAAGATCTAAGGAAATTAAATAATGGATCTCCAAGGCTTCTTCTAGTTCTAAGTTTCTAAACTCTATGTCCATGTGTTAAGAGAGACAGAGGTGGAAGAGATTTTCCCTGTCCTCAATGGAGCTTACAATTTAATTGGTGGACAAGAAAGCTCACGTAAATGAAAGAACAATAGAATAATAGCACATAATTTAAGTGTATATTCTTTTAATGAAAGAAAATATAAATGCTCTAGGTCTTCAGATAAAAGAAAAATAATCCACTTCTGCAGCTAAGAGACTTTCCTGACTGAAATGAAAGGGACACAACAGAAAACAGTAAAACGTGGGGTAGAATGGGGGCAGTCAAATGAAGGCCTTAAATGCCAAGCATTGATTTGTTTTAAGAGACTGTAGGAAGTCATTATACTTTTATTTTTGAAATTAAAGGAGTGACATCATAAAAGTAGTGTTTTAGAAAGATTAATCTTGCAAAAATATGTAGACTGGATTAAAATAAACTAGCGACTTGGGAAAGTAGAGGAGAACAAGAGCAATTAAAGAGTTATTTCAGTAATTTAAGTGTTTATTTTGGGTGAGTAGGAGGCTTCTTTAATGGCTTCATCACAAACAATATGGTAGAAAGAACTACTATAGTGATGAGAGAAATAGAGATAAAAAGGAAATATTGCTCCTTTACTACCTGGTTCTAGCTAAATTGAAGGAATTTAAAAATAAGTTATTCAATTAATCTTAAACCTTTCCTGTCTTTCAAAGTTGTCCCCAATGGCGATGAATCATTGACTACTTCTCCTCTCATCTGAATCCAACCTTGCTATAGATGCTATAAAATCTAAGAGCTAGCCTTCATAAATATGGAGAAAGCATTGAATTAAAAGAAACCTTTGTGTTCAGAGGCTTATGATATGGGAAGTCCAGAAAAATCTCAGGGCTTTCTAGGAGTCCCATACTTTTCTTAGCTCAAATTCCCAACCAGAAACTTTGGGAAAACCCATTAAGCTGGTACCAACTCCCTAATTTAAATGTATTGAAAAGGTTTATTTAAAGAAAAATCAAAATCAACAACCATTTCTATTCTGAATACAGGTTCAAATTTCATCTCTGACTTATTTTCTATATGATCTTGGGCAAAGCTGTAACCTCTTCAGGCCCCAATTTTCTATGTTTGGATAAAATAGCCATAATTTAGCTATATATATATATATATATATATATATATATATATATATATATATATATATATATATACATATGTCTACTTTTGTTTTTCTTATATCATATCTTTCTGTCTCTGATACATAGTAGCTGTGTGGCCTTAGTCAAGTCACCTAATTTCTCTTTACACAATTCTCTAAGATGATAAAGTTATGGAGGAAGAGCCAAACTATTGATAACGTTTCTTTACTTGGATACTTCCTAAGAAATTATAGGTTTGATCCTTGTCTACCTACCTACCTACCTACCTACCTACCTACCTACCTACCTACCTACCTACCTACCTATCTACCTATCTATCTATCTATCTATCTATCTATCTATCTATCTATCTATCTATCTATCTATCTTTCTATCATCTTTCCATCATCTTTCTATCATCTTTCCATCATCTTTCTATCTATCTTTCTATCATCTTTCTATCTTTCTATCTATTGTATCTATCTATCTACTTGTATGTTATCTACTTATCTATTAAATACACATAGGTGTGTGAAATATGTATATATATATACTGTGTACACACATATATACATATAATGTATAAATACACTATATATATAGTAATACACTTTACAGATATATATGTATGTATATATAATTCACATATACATTGATATATATGTGTTTATATGTGACAGACAAATTAGAATGACTCTAAGAGAATTACAATATTATTTGTTAGTACTTGAGTGAAGAATTTCTTTATGTTAGAATGGTAATACCTCTGGTTTGAGCCACTCCCATGAAGCAGAGAGGTATCAGAGAAGATTTATTGTATTTGTAGTGAAAAAAAACTGGATTCCAAACCTTGCTCTTCGCCAATCCCTATTTTAATGCAAGTTCATTTCACAGCTCAAAATCACGGAAACTCAGAATGGAAAGAATCTTCAGAGATCACAGAGCCCAATCCCTAACTGAATAAGAATGTCACCTACCAAAGCCCTGAGCAGGACTCATCCAGACTTTGGCCAGAGATCTCTAATGAGAAGGAACCTACTACTCTCCTGGACAGAACTGATTTTGAAATGTATGGGCTTTTCAGAGGAGATTTAAACCTCTGGGTGTGAGGGCTTCCTTTTCAGGAAGCCTGCATCTACCTGCAGTGTTCAACTGACACTCAACTCTTGCTAAGATGCAGTAACATATGCAGAGGTCATACACTGGTAAAACCATCTCAACTGATGGGCTAGACCAGGATGAAGGCAGTCAATAAGTCTCAAACACATCAAGGGTCCACACCAGGCATGTGAGGACTTTCTCCAAAAGAAGCTATTAATGAGAACAATTTGTCCCAACTGGAATGCAGCTGAAAAACGTGCAATGGAATATTTAGAACTTGGTTAGATATCACAGATGTCAAGATCATCTATTGCATCCTGTGCCATTGCCAATTGTCTTAACTTCTGATTTTTACTTTTGCCAATGGTCTTCAATGACTTTGGAAGAGAGAGTGAGGTTAAAGACTTTGTGCAACTCTGCCTCACTTAAATCAAACTAACACATATATCTATACCTCATAATATCATCGATCCTCTTTGTAAAATGAAGGGTTTAACAACAACACTGATTTGGAATTACTTGTGGATAGTTCTAATTGCTAGGAAACCTTTTTTTGTATCAAACCTAAATATGCCTCAAAGTAAATAATGTCTTGCTCCTATTTTTGATAACTCAAGTCAGAAAAATAAGGCTATTCTCTCTCAGACTTAATAGCACTTCAAAAGGCAGCCTTTAAGTTTCCCTGCCTTTTGGTTTTCTTCTTTCTGTCTCAAATTCTTTCAAACAATTCTTACATAGCACAATCTTAAGGCCCTTCACCACCCTAGGTATTGTCCTTGAGCACTCTCCAGCTTGTTGGCATTTTTCCTAAAATATGGTACCCCAAGCAAAGTAGAGGAAGATTATCATCCTCTTTGTCCTTGACACTTTTCTTAATGGAACTTAACATGGAATTAGTTACTTTTGTCTCCTATATTATGCTTGACTCATATTGAGCTTGTGGGCCACTGAAACCACTAGACTTTTTTCAGATGAATTATTGTCTAGCTATAGCTCTTGATCGTGTCCTTGGGAAGTTTGTTTATAAAGCTTTACATTTTATCACTATTAAATTTAATCTTTTTAGATTTAATTTAATAGTCAAGCTTGTTGAGATATTTTGTTGGGTTCTATATGTTCTTTACAATCTACAAATATGATAATCTTTACCCTCTTCATTGATAGAAATGATATACAACATGAGACAATTCATTGTAGTAATAATACTCTGAGAAATTCTTTTCCATTGAGTCATTGAATCATTGATGACTACTCTTTGAATCTTGCCATTGAAATAGCTGCACATACATCTAATTATATTTTCATCTAGCCCACATCTTCTCATCTTGCCCTCAAGAATAGCATGCAAGTCTTTGTCAAATGCTTGCCTAAATTTTAGAAAGTATTTGTCTACAGAATTTCCCTATTTATCATGCTACTAACTCTCAAAACATAAATGAGGTTGGTGTGGTAAGACATGGTTTTAATAAAACTATGCTGGCTCTTTGTGATCATTACTTTATTTTCTAAGTATTAGCTAGCTATTCCCTTCAATAATATATTTTGAAATTTTTCTAAGACCAAACACAATTTCACTGTCCTGAATTTTCAGATACCACTCTCTCCCTTTTTTTCTTTTGAAGATCAGAACAAGATTCTCTCTTCTCCAATCCCGCAATGCCTCTATTTGTTCTTTTGTTGTTGTTACTATTCAGTAATTTCGGTCATTTCCAACTCTTCATGACCCCATTTGGGTTGTTGTTTTGTTTTATTTTTTTTCTGGCAAAGATACTGAAATGGTTTGGAATTAAATATACTTAAATACAGCTATTATGTCCTTCATCTCGAGACATCTCCAGTTTAAACATTTTTTGCTTCTTCCATACATTTAGATAGTGATGGATACAGGCCTCTTCACTGTCCTGATTGCCTTCCTTCTGATGTTTTCAAGCCTATCCATTTCCTTTCTTTACTGTGATATTCAGAATTCTCTATTTTTGTCTTGTCTTTTTCAATCCCATAATCAGATCCAGAGCTAAGAAGGACCTCAGAAGCCATCTCATCCATTTTTGCCTACTCCTTTATTTTGCAGTTAAGAAAATGATACTGAAAGGGAACTGAGTGACCTGTCATATATTATAAATATATTAAAAATTGCTAGCATTTATATATTATTTTGAGGTTTGCAATGAACTTTATATATATACATATATATACATACTCACCATTACCATGGGGCATTTTATCCTCATTTTACAGATGGAAAATTTGAGGTAGAAAGAAATTAAGTGACTTGCCGAGGGTTGCTTAGCTAGAGATATCTGACTTGAATTCAGGTCTTCACCACTGTAGGCCCCAGGTCTTTATCAGCTGTACCACCTAGCTAGTTTTAGATTAGATAGCCTCTATATTCACTAACATCTATAAAATCCTATATTTACTATGTCTGCTGTGTATGTTCCCCTCTCATAATGATGGAGTAGCATTCTGGAAATATGGCTGCAATCCTTCATTATGAAGGTGGGAATTGTGATATTTTAAAAGTGAGATTCTTATAGTTTGTTTTTTTTTTTTTACTTTCTAGGCAGTGTAATAAGGGACTATTTTGATTGTTAATTGATAACTAACAGATCAGGCTGTTATCTACTTTCCTTTTCCCTTCCTCCCTTTTCCTCCCTTTAGCCTCCCTTCTCCCCTCCCCCTTCCTTCTTCTTCCCTCTTCTTCTAAATCAACTCAGGGTGAGTTTATGAGGTCTCAAATGAAATACTCTTTCTCTTCTTTATCTTTATCTTAAATATTTGGGGAAGATGGGAAAGGATAAGAGGATAAGAAATGGAGGTAAGAGGGTTGAGGATTTACCTAATACTACAATGAGTCTCAGGTTGGAGGATGATGGAATATTGCAATTTGGAGAAATGGGCTGATGGGTCTGGAAGTTCAGTCACTATCACTACAGAACAAATCAGAGAGAGAGAGACAGAGAGAGAGAGAGAGATAGAGAGAGAGAGAGAGAGAGAGAGAGAGACAGAGAGACAGAGAGACAGAGACAGAGAGACAAAGACAGAGAGACAGAGACAGAGAGACAGAGAGACAGAGAGAGAGAGCTGGACTTTGTCCTTCTTTCTTCTATCTTCACAGTCAAAGACAACCTCTCCTTTCTATCTTCAAGATTAAAAGACATAACCCTTCAGTTGGTCTGTTCCTTTCTTCAACAGCTTCTCCCAGTAACATTCCAAAAAGAACATTCTCATTTTAATGACAGGTCATCAGTCTCAGCTACTACTGTCGTGTTGCATGCTTTCCAACTTTCTTCCACAGCAGTTAGCACTGTCTACCTCAATAAAGAAGAAAATATAGCAACAGACAAATAAATGGTCTGATAAGGTATTCATCTACATAGATGAATCTGGGTGAATAACCCCCAGAGAATAGACTCTTTCCAGATACAAATCCCTACTTTTCTGATTTATCATTTGTTAACTATCAAAAGAGTTCAGAGGATCATAGCTTTAGAGTCAGAAGGGATTTGAGAGATCATCTAGTTCAACCTTCTCATTTTATTGATAGATAGGATAGTGAAGCCTAGAGAAAGAAAGTGACCTGTGTACGGTCACATAAATTCATATTCAGTAGTTTTCAATCATATCCAGCACTTTGTGACCCTATTTGGAATTGTCTTGGTAAAGATGCTCCAGTAGTTTGCCATTTCCTTTTCCAGCTCATTTTTAATGAGGAAACTGAGACAAACAAGGTGAAATGACCTGCCCAGAGTCAAATGGCTAATCAATGTTTGAAGCCAGATTTGAACTTAGGACAATGAGTATCTTCAACTTCAGACCCAGTACTATCTACTGTGCTACCTAGATATCCTAATATCATTTCCATTCAACATGACCATATCCTTAGCTTATCAACATCCATACTCGAAACATACTCCCTTTGCATCTATCTCCACTTGCTGAAATCTGTTTTCAAAGCCCTATTGTTATAATCACTGCCCTGTTGCTTTCTCAGACCAAAACATCTGTCTCTGGCTACAATTTCATAATATATTGTTGTTTTTTTCTCTGGTAAAAGGGACAAAAAGAGGGACAAAAAATTCATGTGGATTTTCCAGATCATGCCAGATTCTTCACACCAGCAATTTGGAAGGGATACCTATAAATTGCAGGAAAGGAGCTGTCCAGCATTAGTAGGAGTTTCTTCTTCTAATCCCTAGCAAGGAACATGAACTTGGACAACTTTGGGAGATAATGGAGGATAGAAGCCTAGAATGCTATGGTCCATGGGATTCATGAAGAGTAGGGTACAACTAAACAACAACATTATTTCATAATATGTTGGATTTTTTTTTAAAGATTATCCCTATGTGATTGAAAATTTAAAGTAAAAAACCTCTTAGAATCAGGCTCTTGAATTAGATAATTGTTGTTAAAACACTTCAAAACTGTAAAGCAAACTAGAAATTATGGTTTTTATTGTTAGAATTCATTTGACTTTAGGACCATCATCCAAAGAAATTGAAATATGGCTCACAAAGGTCAGTAGACATTGAACAGGTGTGTTCAGGAACCAACTGTTTCAATTTTGTGTTAATTCTAAACTCCAGTTATTTTGTCTACAAATTTTTATTCAAATCTCTCTCTCTCTCTCTCTCTCTCTCTCTCTCTCTCTCTCTCTCTCTCTCTCTCTCTCTCTCTCTCTCTCTCTCTCTTTCTCTCTTTCTCTGAATTTCACAGAAATTTTTGGCACTTTTAAAATTAACAAGAAATTTAGAAAAGAACTCCTGAATTCATCATCTGAACTATACTTTAACTACACAGCTGGCATTGAAATCCAAGTAAGTTAGCATTTTCTTATTTGAAAGGGAGGATATAGAGATATTCTTATTTAAGTATTGGTTGGACTAGATTAGGTCCCTTCCATTTTTGAGACTTTGTGACTTTTCATTATATAATGAAGTGACTCCAAATATAGTTGAGATATATGTATAGATACATATATAACTCTCTCTATATAGTTAAACATGTTGATGTTTATCTGTATCTATCTTTAGTTTTTTATCTGTGATTATATCTAAATCTTTATTGAAATGTCAGCCTTTTATTAATTATTTTTAAATTATACATTGGCAACACCAGCAGGGATTCTTAATCACTTTTTGTATCTCTTATAAGCAGACCTAACTTCAGTACCCTATCAATTCAGGTTTGATCTTGAGAAGAAATAAATCTCAAGCCATTGAGCAGTTAGCAAAAGAAGGCTGACTTTGCTCTTACACAACAAGAATATATTCTACAAGCATTTACTGGCTGTTCCTCTAGATGCAGTTAGAGGTTAGTAAAAAGAAAGATCTAAGTCCATAGAAACCCCTTGAAATGCTTTCTTTGACCTCTTAAAATAATAATAATAATAAAAAGAAACAGTTTGATCTGCCCACAAATACAATGCCCTTAAACTAATATTTTTTTTTCTGAACCCTCTGTTGAGCCATTCTTTGTTATGGGAGTTTTTAACCTTCAGAATTTTGAATCCAAAATAATGTAAGATAAGAAAATTCCATAGCTATTTATAGGCTGAAGTTGCCCAGACATAAGTTAATTTAAATTATAACTCCTCACCCACTCAACTCCTGTAATATTTGAAGGCCTTGGTTCTCAGTTCTGAGAAATAACAGTTCAGAAAATATAGCTCAGAAAACAGAGATTAAACTGCATGCAAGCTTTCGTTTAGTTTGGTAACCTGGCTTGGGAAAACTTTGATGTTTCATGCATGGACATGGCCTGGAGTACTCCATATATAAGCTATTAGAGTGTAAGTTCCACTAGATGCTTCAGAAAGATTGAATTAGGAGAAGCAGCAAGAGGTATTTAGAATAGTGCTTAGTTTGAGAGTCAAACCAGTGTTTCAATTCTTCTTTTCTTCTGTGAGATTTACAAATATTGCTTAAGCTTTCTGAACCTCAGTTTGTTGTTTGTTGTCTAGCCGTCTTTCAGTTGTATCTGACTCTTTGTGAACCCATTTAGGGTTTTCTTGGTAAGGACATTGGAGTGGTTTGCCATTTCCTTTTCCAGCTCATTTGACAGATGAGGAAACTATGGCAAACAGGATAAAGTGACTTGCCCAGGGTCACATAGTTCTTGAGTGACTGAGGCCAGATTTGAACTCAGGAAGAGAAGTCTTTTTGGTGAGTCATCTAGAGTCTCATTTTCCTTCCATGTAAAATGAAAGAACCAGTAAAAATGATCCAGAGGTTGCTTCTAGTTCTGAAAGTCTGTGATTTTATAAAGATAATAATATCAGGGAATTATGTATGAAGTTTTATAAGTTTTCATTAATTATTATTTTTATAAGCTTTATTACTGAAAAAAGAAAGTAAACAAAGGCTTCAAATGTCCCTAATATGGAAGCAAATATGGAAGCCATAGGGGGGAAAACATCCTCTTCCCACTGCCTGTTCTTTACTCTCTAGGCTAAAATCTCAGTAAAAGCTTTTTTGGATAACTGCCATGCTTCTATTTTCTCTGTGATATATTTTGGAGAATAAACATAGTCATTTAATTTATGTATCTATTTCTAAAGAAAACATATCCACATGATATATTCTAATGCTTTAGGATGCTTTTCTTAAAAAAAAATGATCCAGTGTCCATCTCTGTTTTCTTTTTCTTTTTTAAAAACCCCTGATTGCTGCCTTAGAATCAATACTAAATATTGATCCAAGGCAGAAGAGTGGTAAGAGCTCAGTAATTGGGGACAAGTGATTTTCCCAGGGTCACACAGCTAGGAAGACAGTATCAGAGGCCACATATGAACCCAGGATGTCCCATTTTGACTCCTGGCTCTCTATTCACTAAACTGCCTAGCTCTTGATAGGTTCTTAGCCTTGTCCATAAGTACTCAATAAATACTTTTTGATTGTTCAATTTTTTCTACCCAGTTATTTATATTTTGAAAACAGTTTATTTTTGCACATTTTCATTCATTTACTTATTCATTTAATAAGTATTATTGAATACTTATTGGGAAGACTATATATAATAGTTCTCTTTCAAATACTATCCTGGAGGCCAAGAGATCAAGTTTCTGGCTCTGACTTTGCTTACTGTGTAACCTTGAATAGCTTAACTCCTTTCTCTGGGCCTCAGTTAACTTGCTTCCAGTTCTAAATTTTATGATTCTGTATGCTGTGCTAAGCAGAATGGGAGAGATGGTGATAAGTAAGTTTGAGTGCCATTAAACAAAAACATCTTGACATTTGGGGAGTATATTCACGGTGGTGTCAAATTGTTTTTCTCATGGCACATTATGATTTTTTTGCAGCAAAGAATGGGAGCAGACTCCAAGACATTTAGGAGACATACATTGCAAATGAGATTCCATACAATCTTTGGCATATCTAGTAGTCCAAACTTGGGACTTATTAATACCAAAATACACACTTCAAAAGCCACTGATCTAGAGCAATGAACTTTTCATGAGCTTGGCAATAATTATGTGCTGGGCACTTTACAAATATTTATCTCATTTGATGCTCCCAACAACACCAGGAAGCAGATGATAATATTATCCCTATTTTATAGTTGAGGAAATAGGTAAACAGAGTGACCTGAAGTTCACACTACTAGTAAGCATCAGAGGCAGAATTTCAGCTCACATTTTTCTGACCTGCACTCTTTCTACTGTCACCTAGCTTCCTCAATTTATAGGATGGTGAAATGGATATAAATTTGCAGCATTTAGTATCCTAGTTTATGACAAGAATAGAGACTGTGATATATTTAGCCTGAAGAATACTCTTGGTAATTGTCTTCATTTATTTGAGAGTGACATAGAAGGGGTATTATACTTACTCTGCTTCTTCCCAGATGATAGAACTAGGAACAATGGAAGGAAGCTGCAAATAGGGGGAATTGGGCTTATATGAGGAAATTCTTCCTGATAATTTTTGCTGTATAAAAGCAAGTAGCTAGATGGGTCACTGGATAGAGCCTCAGGAAAACTTGTGTTCAAATCTAGCCTCAGACCCTTACTAGCTCTATGACTCTGGACAAATTATTCAAATTCATTTGTCTCAGTTTCTTCATCTGCCAAATGAGCTGGAGAAGGAAATGGCCAACCACTCCAGTCTCTGCCAAGAAAACCTGAGAGTCACAAAGAGTTGGACACAACTGAAAAGACTGAACAACAGGAAAAGTATGATGGGATGCCTCAGGAAGTGATGAATTCCCCATTAAGAGTCATCAGTGTAATAGATGATATTTTGAGGGTATATTTGATGGATACTAGATAACTAATGGCTCAAATAGTTATCTTCTTTTTGCCTAACCTCCCTTTTGTACCTCCCTCTTCAGAAGCCTTTCAGCACCCCCCTACCCATTTCTTCAGCCTCCCTCAAGTCACTCAGTGTGAGCTGTGAGGTTTCAATGAAATAGTTCTTAATCTTTTTTGTCAAACAAGGGGCTTATTTGGGGAAGACAGGACAAGGCTGGAGGATGGAGGTAAGAGGGATAGGGTTTTCCCTATTATCTACAGTGTTAGGGTGGAGGATATTGAGAGAAGTGGCAATTCAGTCACTATTATGAAACAAAGCCAGTCAAAGAGAGATATAAGGACTATTGTCCTTCTTTTCTTCTGCCTTCAAATCAGCCAGGTCACCTCCAACTTGATTATCCTAAGTCCCAGAGATAAAATCAGCTTCTTGCTTCAGTCACCACCATCAGCCAAAGATCTCCAAATCCACTCAAACAGTTGGCTTGTCTACAAACTGTTTCCCAGTCACATTCCAAATGGAATCTTCATTTGACTGACAGATGGCCCATCTCCAGCTTCTGTCCTTTGCATGCATTCCTATACCACAACATCTACTTTTTTGTCTTAAAAAATGCACCCTGCATTTTTTTATAATGATACTTACCTTTTGGATATTTCTAACTATCTAATTCTTAAATCTGTACTATATCAAATATTTCTTTACCCTCCCAAAATAATGAATCCTATTATCTTAGCTATTCTGTCTATCAAGTTTTATGCTAAGTTTGGGTATAGGAAAATGGTTTAGGTAATAGGGATTGTACATGAAAGTTTTGACATAATAACAAATCATGGAACAATTTTAAACAATTTCAACAGCTTTTTGAATATGTAACTGTCTTATCTCCTAATGTCTATAAATTCACTAAGTAAAATTTCCTATTACTAACAATTGCTAACCTACAATTATAACATAATCTAACTTCTATACATAAGTAATTTTATTTATCCCGACTTCTCTAAGACTTTGAACAAATTCTTTCAGCTGTCTCTATAGTTTAGTTATTAGAACGTTAATAACTCATTCTAATATAGTTAGTTTGTTAGCACATTAGTATTTACATGTGTATATAGGTTGTATTTATACATATTTACATATGTACATCCTTATCCATTGCTCTTGATTTCTGTTCAAACTCAAAGAAATATCTTTGTCTGTTTGAATTTTCCACAGAAATTTATATCAGTGTGACTTTTGTGTTTTACAACTATGCATATGTTGTATATTTACCCATTCCATGAGATATCTTCCTACATTATATTTCTATGTAGCATGTATATACACATATATGATGTTAACATGTATGACACATTCTTACATAACCTCATGATCATAAGTCTAAACTTTCAAAGTCCTTCCATGTCCTTTGATGTTGATTGTAGAAACTGTGTGTCCTTCATCATCTGGTTAGCATACCACTCTTGTCTGCTGTCACTCTTGATTGTAGTCCTGTGTTCTTCAATTCAGGAACAAACCAGAATAATCAGGAACATGCATGTGTGTAAGGTTTTTACATGTGCATGTGTGTAAGATTTAAATTTTCATTGTGCATGGAAGTAAGTTATGAATGCTTGTCAGAATTCATCAGTTATTCTTCACGTGTGGAAGTAAGCATTACATGTGTTTATCTTCATGAGTAGAAGTAAGCTTTGCATATATACATCTTCATGCATGGAAGTAAGCTTTACTTATGTTCATCTTCATGGGTGTGTGTAAGCATAATAATATAAATTCTTAGAATTTTGTCAAGAATATAAATTTGAAGTTTGTTTATCTTAATTTTTCACAAGGAGATTTATTGTATTCTGTCTTTAGTTATATCTTGGAGACAGAATTTGGATATGATGTATTTCCTTTGGTCATGGAGTTACATATTCATTTGAAATAACATTGTTTCTTTCTTTTCTGTTACTAATATAGGCAGATGGTTTGTATAGAATTTGTAGAGACTTTTCTTTGGCTGCTAATCTTTTAAATGTATATTTTCCTTTATTCTGTTTTACTGGTTTTTGCAGTGCTTTCCTTTCATAGTTTCCATTCACAGGCTATCATTTTAACATGTGCAATGCTCTCTTGTCTGTACTATCTGTTGATATGTACTCTCATGTTTGCTTTCCTTTGTATTTCATAGGGACTGTTATTTTTTGTTGATTATTTTCCTAGGGCTACTCGTGTTGCTGCTCATGACCAGGGCTTTTTTTTTTCAAATGTCATTTGTATGACATGATCACATTGTTGTTTCTTGTGAGGTATCTGAAACTATGAGGTAATATCTCCATGGTATACCCTCCCTCACTTCCTTCCCCCAGTAGAGATTGCTTAGGTGGAAGGTTGAGAGATATGGATAATCTGTTTCAGTTCTAAACTATAACTTGATGTTAAAGTCTTTGATAACAAATCCATCCAATGTGAATCTAATCTTCCATAGCATTCTAGGTGTTTGTGTCCATCATAGTTATGAAGATGGAGTTTTCTGCTACAAGCTTAGGAGTGTCCTTGTTGAATTACTTAGTTGTTCTTTTTCTGGAATATCTTCTTTTCTACCAAAAACTAGCCTTCATTCTCATAAGGTCTTGTGTTGTATGTTACCCTCTGGAACTTCAACTAATCCTGGTTTCAATCTTACCGTATGAATGGTATTTGTCATGTTCTTGAAGTTAGAGAGTAGATGTGAAGTTGTATATCTATCTTTCCTCCTCCAGTTCTTTAATATGTTCCTTGATATCCTCCTTCCCATTCAAAATCCGTATCTGTACAAGCCATGTAATTCAATCTCTCTATAAAGTCATTTTCATTATCAATCCCTATTCTTGCATAAAGTTCTTCTAATGGTATACAACTTGTTCTGTGCTCAAAGAACATCTCAACATCATAATTTTGGTAAGATTTTGATTGTACTGATTTCAGGTATTCAGTTTTCTCACTTATGTCCCACACATCCCCTTCTTCATCTACCTCTTCATGAAGCTTATAAAATTGGTGAGGCATTTGTTCTAAATCATCTTGGTCCATTATTATTACGCCCTCTGGTATTTCTTCTGACTCTGCATCTGAATCTGACTCACTGAAATCAGCAATCCTTAAGTTATTCATTGGTTTTTGTTCAGTGCCATATAAACTTGTGTCAGATGTTGTTAACTCTGGCTTTGTGTATTGATCTAGGCCTAAGTCACCAGCTTTTATATTTCCCAAATCAGTCTCTGATTGTTTCTCATTGCTAAGCTTTAGATTTTTGTTTTGAGGTGGTAAACTTGATGGTATGGGGTTAGTTTCTTCTTGCAGATATTTAATGGTGTTACTAATATTTATAAATTCTACTCTATCATCAGCTAGGAGGTTTTGTTCATTTCCCTTCTCTTTTGACTGTGTAGAGATAGAAATCTGTCCCTCTATGTTGTTATTTTGTACTGGGAATAAGTGTAGTACATCTGCATTTCCCCCTGCATCAGTAGGATGTGTGCCTTCATTCTTTCCCACAGTAGTACATACATATGTTTCTGGCTGTGTAAGGTGTTTGTAGGTATTGAGCCATTTTTCATTTCTTTACTATCCTCTGCTAGCTGTGGGTCAATTAACTCTCCTTGATTTAACTCATTTCCTATGAAGTCTTCATATGAGGCTGATTGTACTATATCCTCTACTACATTGGAACATGAATTTAAATTATAGCTATTTATGTGGCCAAATTCCCCTCTTCCATTTAGAATGTTGACTTAAAGTCTGCCATTTGAAGTCTTGGTTGTTCTTTCAGTTACTAAGACTTCCATTCCATTCCTCTTTTCAAATTCAACTGTCACGTCACCTCCATTACTTTGAATAGGATTATTGTTTTCAAATGTAATGTCAGTTTCACTTTCAGTAAATTTTGTATTATCTAAATCGGTCATTGCTGGATGGGAAGTTTCAGCTTCAGGATTCAGAGTAGATTTTTCCCCCTAAGGGCTTATGTACCATATAGCTATTTGAAGAATTAACTGAGTTTGGTGGTCTGTCATGCAATTCTGTGAATGATTTCAAAGTATTTACATCTCTAGTAACAGTAACCTTCAGGGAATTGAAATTTTGTTTCTCTGTATCTTTGACCAAGTACTTTTCAGGAATGTTGTCTCAGGTATGGCTTGATGTAGATGGTCTCTGATATATTTTCTAACTTTTAGATAATGTGATTTTTTAATGTTTATTTCATTAATTTTGAATATTTTCCCATAGTTACATGAATCATGTTCTTTCCCTCCCCTCCTCCCACCCCCCTCCTTTAGCCAATGAGCAATTCCATGGGTTTTACATGTGTTGATAATATGATTTTGTCTGGAAAACTGTCCCAGAGCAGACCCTGGACTTTGAACTTAAGTTCTGAGAAAAAGTATGAAATCTCTTATGGCAGTCTTTAGAAATCACTTGTTGGATTTGCAGTTTGGGACAATTCAGATATAATGGCAGTCAGGATCCACTAGATGATCTGCTAATGTCCCTTTCTAGAATTTAATTAATCATAAGATGAAAACTACTACCTTGTGTCAGGGAAAAGGGATTTGGCCTCATTGTGTCAGAGTATACACCACTTAAATTCATCTCCCATCCTAGGCTGTTGTTGGCTCACTCCTTCCACAACCTAAAATAAAAAATGTAAAAGGGCAACTGCTGTTTGACTTATTTGTTTGACTTTTAGCTTCTGCCCACTCTCCAGGTTTTTCTTGTTCATCTAGATAATATCCTGTCTGTCTCCACTGGTTGCTTAAATGACTTTCCCAGGGAAAGGGAATGAGATCAAAGTGTTGCCCTCTGTTCTCTTTTTCAGCTTAAGGAAGCCTACAAAGGGGTTCCGGGTTTTGATTCTGTCCGTGTCACCCAGTTTCGGTAAGTAACACAATAGCCTCAGAAGGGTAGGCCCCTGGATTGCATAATGGGCTGCAAAATGTCTATTGCCATTCCCTGAGGACTTAACAGAATGTAGTAAGAGGTTAATTCTTTCATTTATTTATTTGCACATTCACCTATATAGCCATTCACTTATCCATCACATATTTATGAAGTGCCCACTATTTATAAAACCTTGTGCTAAGTGTTCAGAAGGCTACAAAAGATTTTTATGACCTGGATTTTGCTATGGTAGAGCTCATAGGGAAGAAGGAATGCATGCACTAACAATTATGGCATTTTGTGGAAAAGGAAAATTCAGTGAGATAGGGACAGGGGACATAAGGCTTAGAGATTCCTAAGATCACAAGATTATAGATTTAAAGCTTCAACAGATCTTGCACCATCTTGTCATCTTCCTTGTCATTCAAGATTCATCTTTGACTACAGCTTGGAGAATCAATTGCACTAAATATTTAAGTTTGTAATCTTTTCTTAGTGTAGATAGAAGATTTATACTTCAAGCTCTTTTAAAACATCGTTTAATATCTGCATGACCTTGGGTAAGCCACTTAATTTTTCTGTGCCCCAGTCTCCTCATCTATAAAATAAAAGAAGCTGAAATACAGGATTATTTAGTTCATGATAGAGAGATGCTTCATCAATTTGCCATTTATCCTGCCTTGTTAGATATGTTGGTCCTTGGCCACATATACGTATTCATAAATTTCTCTCCATTTCATCCTTATAATTTGTTTTGTTCAGTCCTTTTAGATGTGTGACTCTTCATGACCCTATTTGGAATTCTCTTGGCAAAGATACTAGAGTGGTTTGCATTTCTTTCTCCAGCTCATTTTATAGATGAGGAAATTGAGGCAAACAGGATTAATTAACTTGCTCAGGATCACACAGCTGGTAAATGTCTGAGGCCATATTTGAACTCAGTTCTTCTTGACACCAGGCCCAGAAATCTATCTGCTTTGCCTCCTAGGTGTACCTCATCCTTATTATAATGGCTTATAAACTTTGCATTTAGAGTTCTTTCTAATCTGACTCTAGCCTATCTTTTGAGGCTTACTATACATGACTTTCCTTGACTCACCCTATATTCTAGGCAAACCATATACCATCTCCTACTTTTCTTCATTTATACTGGGTGATCCCTATATACCACCTCCTTAATTCTATCTTATAGAATTCCTAACTTCTTTCAAAACTCAATTTAAGTATTACTTCCTACAGGAAGCCCATCTTGCCTTCCATCATTATGAGTACTCTCCCTGTGGAAATGACTTTGCATCTAATTTTGAATATGTTATATATTGACTCATCTGTGTAGCAATAGAACGGCATTCTATTTGTTAACTAAGATCATTTTAGATTTGTTCTTGTATCTTCGCTGGCATATAGTAAATGCTTAATAAATTCTTGTCAATTGAATTGTATCTCAAGCTAAAATTCCCTTAGAATTAAGGCACATTTGAACAACCTTTGATAAATGACTAAAAATTATTTTAAGAGATAGATTGACAAATGAGGAATCTCTTAGGATGTTATAGTAAGAATGGAACCTCATAATTTACAAGCAAAGAAACTGAGGCTCAGAGAAGCTAAGTGATTTGCTATTCAATTATAAGTTCCCGAATCATAGCAATTGTGTCAGGTTTACTTTTCTGTTTAAAACTCCAACTACAATGCTTATGCAACACCTACTTAGGCACAGTAGATAGTAGCCTAGAGTCGAGAAGACCTGAATTAAAATCCAGTCTGAGAAATTGACTAGCTGTGTGATCCTGGACAAGTAACTTAACTCATTTTGTCTCGATTTCCTCATCTGTAAAATGAACTGGAGAAAGAAATGGCAAAGCACTCTAGTATCTTTGCCAAGAAAACCACAAATGGGGTCATGAAGAGTAATGACTAAACAATAAGAATGTTTATATTAGGCATTTAAAAATTAGTTGCTTAGTTTAATTGAATTAAATGCCCGATACCACAAGTTTGTAAATGGCAGAACTGGAATAATAAATCTGATGCCCAGTATCTTAACAACTTTACTTCAACTACTGTCTACTATCAACTGAAATTGCTTCAAAGCCATATTAATCCAGAAGCAATATTTCTTTCATTAGAGAGATCTTTCTTAGGGCAGTGTAGATACTGAGATGTGTATGTTGTTATTGAGTAGGAAATATAAAGGAGATAAGGTAATTCATCTCAGTTAGGCAATCCCAATGATAATAACTATTGACAGCTCATTAACTAGGAATCGTGGCATCTGGGGCAAATTCAGGAGAGTCAGAGAGAGGTCTAATGAAATGGCTTGTCCTTTTGGTATACACTGAAGACAGATCAGGGGTGTCAGAAGTTGAGGAACTGAGAAACCAAAGTACTCAAAGAAGGCAGGGACTAGTACGGAGACAGTAGTATTAAAAACAGAACTCACAGGCAGACCAGTGCATGACCAGATAAAAATGTAATTGGGAAAAATTGAGCAAAATATGTAAAAATACAGTAAAACAATGAAATGCATCATGAAATGTCATATATGTAACTTGTAAGGGTCCTTATGTCTCTATTGGAGTTTGACAGCACTGGAAAAGATTATAAGCCAGGTACTGAACTTATTGGGGAAGAAAGTTCATGATCTGGAAGTCTAAAGATAGCAGCCATAAAAACCTGGACAGGACAGAGTGATCTTTTGGGGAAGAAAAAGAGTTGCTGAGTGATAATAGCAAGGAGAAGGTCTGGAGGTAGCATTAGGGAACAAGGAATCCATCAGCTCCTTCTCCTAACTCTGGGTATCAAGGTATAGGAGAGAAGCAAATATTTATTGCCTAGAGATGTTATCTTGGGATAACAGGATTTGGTATCTCCAGAACAGTAGATTTCATTCAGCACCAGAAGATGCAAAGATGAAGATGACTTTGTTAGTAATTGAGGAGGTTCTAGAAGACAGAATGGAAAGGAAGGACAGAGGGAGACAGATTAGAGAGGGCTAGATATGGGAAGTTGGAGTGGGAAGGAGTCTTAAAGCAACCATCATGTGCTGCTCTGAAATTGTTCTCACCTGCTGATTCCAGTGTCTTGCTCACATGATGGTGTACACTGAGACAGTCTTTTTTTCTAGTGGGTTGGTGGGACTCAGGAGAGGTTTTGATAGCCATACAATCCTAAGTAGCCCCTCAGGTTATGGGGAAAGGAGATAATTGGGTGGATAATCTTTGGTTGAAGGAAAGAATCATCTCTCCTAAGGAGAGGAAATTCATCACTCTAAATAGCAATGCTTGAGATGAGTACCCAGTACCTTGTACTATTTGTATCTCAGTTTAATGATACTCTATTTTCTATTTCATATTGGGTTTTCTTCTGTTATTCTTCCAGGGAAGGAAACATAATTGTTGGTTATGAAATCATCGGTTCTAGCAGCACCTCTGAGCTTTTGGCTGCTGTCATGCAGGTCTCTGGGAAGGTGAAATCAAGTCTTAAAAAGTACTATCTAATAGAAGAAAACTCTTTAAGGGTATTTGGAAAAGGTAACACTAGTCCTCTGTTCAATAGTTTGCTTTTCTTTTTTCATGAGAATCAAAGAGTTAAAAGGGATCTTAAAAGCTGTGTAGTCTCATTCATTCATTTTATGGATGAGGAAATGGAGGCCCACACAAGTATCTTGACTTGCACAAGATGAGCTTTCATGTAACTCATAGACACATGGGAAATTATATATTTTTTATAATTTTATAATTTATAATTTATAATTTAATAATACTTTTTATTCATGCATTCAACAAATATTAAAGGTCTATTGCTGAGGCAGTCAATCAAAGACTCAAAACTTCCCAGTGCAGCAGAGAAACATTAAAATGTAATTAGGAAATATTTATTGTTCAGTTCTTTCAGCTGTATCCAACTCTTCATGACTCTACTTGGAATTTTCTTGGCAAAGATACTAGAGTAGTTTTCCTGTTTTCTACTCTAGCTCATTTTAGAAATGAGGAAACTGAGGCAAAAAGGGAAAAGTGATTTGCCCAGTGTCACAAGGCTAGTGTTTGAAACTGGATTTAAACTTAGGTCTTCCTAAGGCCAGACTCAGCTTTCTATACTCTGTGTCACCTACCTGCCCCTGGGGAAATATTTAACAAAATAAATAAAAATATCAAATATAGATAATATCATATTTTAAAACTAAGTCTTTATGAATTAGGGATTAGTTCCCTGACTCACCCCCCTTTCTATTCGAGTCTGACATCACTGGCCTAGGACACGCAATGAGTTTTCTGGGCCAGGTAATTAGATTAGGATGACTGATACAGTATGACCTTGACTGACTTAGTCAGATTTTTCCTGCTCACTGATCCAGTGTTTTCCTCTCATGCAGAAGGACAATGGTATCACTGGAAGTTGTAGTTAGAATGACTGCATACTAGTGACAATAATATTGCCCCTGAGGAGAACATGTTGAGAATATTCAACTTTCTTTCTTTCCCAGGAGATGACAGAGCTAAATTTGAACCCAACAAATTTACTCTTTTTCCCAGGACACTTTTTCCCCCTCAGGCTTTGTCATTTGAATTTATACTTAACCAAGCAGATCTTGTCTCACCTTTTATGTATCCACTAAAGAAAATAGTAGTTGGATTTGTTTGAGATATGGGAAAGTAGTGCGGTACAGTCAAAAGTGAGCTGGATTTGGAGCTAGAAAATGAAGATTCAAATCTTAACTTTACTACTTACTCTCTATACAATGTTGGGCAAGTAACTCAAATTACTTACCAACATCTGATTTCTCATCTGTAAAATAAGGGGTTTTGATTACCTGACTTTAGGAATCTGTTCCACCTCTATGGTCCTCTAATTTAACTAGTTGTCCCATTGTTGTCTCATTAACTAGGCAGAGTCCCCTGATTCCAAAATGCCAAAGTAACCATCCATGTTACCACTTCAGTTAGCTTTATTTCTTTGGGTCTTGAAGATAGTGAGTTTGAAAATCCAAGAAGAGTTGCAGAGATTACGTGACAGCTATCTGAGGACAGCAGGACATAGGATAGGTATCTGGAGTAAGAAAGGAGTTTGGGGGAAGGAATGTGATCCTTGGATGGAGGAAAGATCAGGAGGAGAGGGGAGGTATTAGAGAACTGCATGCTCAATGTTAGTCAATAGTTTGATGTGGAACTCCAAAAAGTCCTGATGTTAATTTAGACAAATTTAAATAAGTATAGGACTACAGAGATGATAGCCCCACTATATGATGCTCTGGTCAGGCCACATCTAGAGTAGAGAACATTGTATTTTATTTAGAATATAGAACATTATGTTCTGTTTAAGAGACCCTGTTTTGGGAAGGAAGTTGATAAGCTACAGAGTATAGTAAGGAGCTAATCAGGATAGTGAATGGCCTCAAGTTCATATCATATAAGGATTATCTGAAGTTACTGGAACTTTTTAACCTGGAATAGGAAACACTAATAGTGGAGGGCATGGCAGATGTCATCAAGCAATGAGACAACAAGGTGGTACAGTGGCTAGAGTGACAGATTGGAAATCAGCCAATATTTGAGTTCAAATCCTGCCTCACACTAGGTGACTACTTGTCTTGGACATTGTAGAGAAGCCTCCTGAATAGCCGTGGTTTGAATTAGAAGGTCTATGAAGTCCCTTCTAACTTTGAACATTCTATGATCATATCAAAGGGATCAATGGAGATGCATACTTTTATTAGGGATAAGCAACATGGAAGAAAGAGAGGTCCAAAGGTCAACCATGTCTGTTTTATAGCCTTACCTAAGGCTAGCTATGGCTATATAGTTATGATGACTTCTTTTAACTCCTAGGGGACTTGCATGTTTGCAAACTTAAACTTGAACTCAGTTCTCTTCTCACTCTTTTCACCCCTATTTGTTTCTGGTTTTGGCCAGCTGACTGTGACAGCATCATCTTTGGATTTGGTTCTGAGAATGATGAGTACACCCTGCCCTGCAGTGCCGGCTACGTGGGAAATATCACTGCCAGATGTCACTCTTCAGCATGGCAACTGGTCAAGGAAATGTGTGTGCCCTCTCAGTTGGAGGAAATGAAGAAGGTCAAGTATTTCCATATGATGGGACTCATCCCAGGTTTGGGTTTCATCACTAAACAGCCCTCAAAGAAGATGACAACTCTGGTTGTCCTCAGCAGAGGTCTAAATAATCCCGTTAATTGAATGAGCAGCTGTAAGGTACATAGGAGGTTGCAGGTACTGTGGGTATTATAACAAATATGAAAATGGTCCTGACCCTCAAAAGAATTGTGCTATAAAGGATAAATAGATCAATTTCAGAGTCATTCTACCAGGGCATATAATGGGCTCAACATGAAGCAACAGTATATTGAGGTAGCTGATGGTATAGTGAAAAGAACATGGGACCTGGAATGAAGACGATGAGTTCTAATCCAGTTTAAGGTACTTAAAAACTGTACAACCCTGAGCAAATCATTTACTCTTTTGCCCTAGTTTCTTCAAGTGTAAAATGAGAATAATAATAGCACCTAGGGTTGTGTTATGAGGATCAAAAGAGTCATTTATTTGTAAAACACACTGAACATAGTGGCTGGAATATGGTAGGCACTATATAAATGCTTATTCCTTTCCTCTTATCAGTGCCTAGTTCAGGGTTGGCAGCCTCAGAGTCAAGGCTAGAATTTTGGATTTGGAATTCCTGAGGTAAAAGAGTCTAAGCCAGGTAGGACATCTCCAATAAAGTTGATAATTAGAAATTAGAATCACATACTAACTGAAGTTCAGACAAAGCATGGTTGTGGCATGCAGTGTTCCAGGTTGCTAGGTGGTACATTGGATAGAGCATTGAGCCTGCAGTCAGGAACATCTGATTGAAAATTCAGTCTCAGAAAGTTACTAGCTATGAGACTGATCCTAAGAAGGTCTCTTAACTGATGTGTGCCTCAGCTTCATCAATCTTCTTGTTGCTATTGAGTCATTTTAATCATGCCCGACTGACTCTATTTGGGGTTTTCTTAGCAAAGGCACTAGAGTGGCTTGCCATTTCCTTCTCCAGCTCATCTCACAGATGAGAAACTGAGGATGATGGGGTTAATTACTTAATTGATTTGCCCAGGGTCACATTGCTGATATGTGACTGAAAACTGATTTGAACTCAGGAAGATGTCTTTTTTTTTTTAACCCTTACCTTCTATCTTAGAATTAATGCTATATATTGGTTCCAAGGCAGAAGAATGGTACGGGTTAGGCAATTGGGGTTAAGTAATTTGCCCAAGGTCACACAGCTAGGAAGTATCAGAGATCAGATTTGAACCAGTATCTGTCACCTCTAGGCTAGCTCTCAATCCATTGAACTAGCTGTCCTTCAGAAAGATGAGTCTTCTCAAGTTCAGGACTGGCACTCTATCCACTGAACCACTTACCTGTCCCTTCCATCAACCTTGTCACTCTTCTATATTGGTATTACCATGGTCAAAGACAGAGAGCTTCAGATGACTGTCTTAATTGTCACTTTATCTCTATGCCCAGAAGCTTTTGTACAAAATAAAGGCTTTATGAATGGTTGAATGAATGAATGAGTAGGTTGAGATAATAGTCAAGAACCAGGAAACCAAAAAATAATTGAAGGGAAAACAAAGGTTTTCTTTTTCTTCTCCCTCTACTTTTCCTTCTGTACCCCCACGCCCATTTGGGAAAGAGAGAAGTAGGAAATAAAAAATAAATAAATTCTTGATACTTTAAAAAAGTAATTAAAATAACTTAAGGTACAGAAGAAACCCAATATGGCAATAGGCTTAGGGCATTAAGGCTACAGAGGCCTTGATAATGAGGCAAACCTCATTCTTTGTGAGAATTTCTTTATAAATTGACTGAAGGGGAAAGTGGGTGACACAGTGGATAGAGTTCTAGACCTGGAGATGAGAGATCCTGGGTTCCAATATGGCCTCAGATACTCTGTAGCTGTGTAACCCTGGGCAGGCTACTTAAACCCCATTGCCTAGCCCTTACTGATCCTCTGTCTTGGAACCAACACTTGAGCATGACATTTAAGACAGAAGGTAAGGGTTTAAAAATAAATAAATAAATTGACTGAAGCCATTTATGTGGTGAAGCCTACAAGTATATTTAAATAAAGTAGTATACTTGGTTAGACTAGAAAGGGTGAATGGCAGTGGTAAGAAATGATCTTGACACAGTTCAGTGTTTAATGTTTAATGGGAAATAATGTTACTGTTATCTAAAGGGAAGAGGAAATGGGTCAGTGCAAGAGCTGAGTTCCCTTGGATGATTCTAATAGGTTGGAAATGAGTTATTTCCTCATACCAGCTAACCAAGAGAACATGACTCAGTGGCCAAAGACATGGGCCTTGGGTAGCAAGCAAAACTGAGAAACTAGTGAAACAAATTAAACCTGACTAAGGATGGAAGATACAAACAGACCCACATAACAATTTGTTTTACTCCTACTTTTTTATATGTTCTCTTACTAGACTGTGAGCTCAACGAGGACAGAGACTATATATTAGCTACATTTTTTTCTTTTCTTTCACCATCTTCTACCCACAGTAGGTGTTAAATAACTATGTGACAGATTGTGATATTGAACTAAGTTGACCTGAATTAGGTTGCTTAGTTCTCAACAAGAAAACCTAAAAGCAGGACAACAATAAAAATGAATTCATATATATATAGTTTTTGAAAGCATATAGAACAGCTAGGTAGTACTGTGCAGATAAGAGATTCAGGCCTGGAGCAGGAGGACCTGCTTGGCCTTGGACACTTCCTAGTTGTGTGACCCTGGGCAAGTCACTTAATCCTCATTGCCTAGCCCTTGGTGCTTCTCTGCCTTAGAATTGATACTAAGACAGAAGGTAAGATTTAAAAAAGAAAGTATATAAAACACTGTCTTTGCAACTAAATAGAATATAAACTCATTGAGGGAAGAGACTATTCTTTGTTTGAAAAATTTTATTTAATTAATTAATTAATAATATTTTTCCATGGTTAAATGATTTATATTCTTTTTCTCCCCTCTTCACACCCCCCCTCTCATAGCCAATGAGCAATTCCACTGAGTTTTACATGTATCATTGATCAAGACCTATCTCCACATTATTAATATGTGCATTAGTGTGATCAAAGAGACTATTTCTTAACTGTATGTCTCTGTGTGTGTTTCTATTCCCTGTAACTTGTTCTTAGAAGGTATTTAATCTATGCTTATCCCAAAGAATTCACTTGAATTTTAAGTTATTGGAAGACAGTCAACAAATCTCATGGACTCTGGATGTTGGGTAATCATTTTCTTGTTTTCTAAAACTTTGTCTATCCTTTTTTTTAGAATCTCAATGCCATTGAAGGCAACATCACCGAGGCAGCTGTGTTTACTGTGATGCAAGAACTTTCTACCATCCTTCAACAAAACCCATCCACCACAGCTGGGAGCTTGGGATCCATGGTCTCAATTCTGAGGAGTGTTTCATCTCTGTCATTATCCAGCCATGTCAAGCTGTCAACCCCAACAACAAAGGTATCTTGCCCTGGTGCCTGACTGTACTCATTCCAAGTGATCATTTGAGTAGCAACAGTTGAGAACTATTTGGCAAGACTGTAACAAGCACCTAAAGGAACCACAGTGAAGCTAACCACTTTCTTCAACATGGAGAAAGAATTCAGGAACTAAACTCTGGCACTTGGAAATGAGTTAGAAGTAGCTTTAAGTTGTTTGTCTATAAGACACATGAGAAAGAGAATTAGAGTTACAACTGCATATTCAATGCAAGCTTGTTTAGCTGGACAGAGTGCTAGAAGTCAGAAAGACCTGAGTTCAAATCTTGTCCCTGACATTTACTATTTTTGTAAATTTGAACAAATTATTTAACAATTTTAAGCTTCATTGTCCCAATTTATAAAATGAGTGGGTTGACTAGATGGTCACTAAGGTCCCTTCTAATCTTTTAATTTTCATTCTAATGCCTAATGGCATAATGGGAAAGATGTTTGATTTTGCAATCAGATTGAGGATCTGTCCCTTTCTGGATAAGTCTGTTAATCTCCCTGGGTCTCAATTTCCACATCAATAAAATGAGAGAGTTAGATTTGACGACTTTTAAGGTCCCTTCTAGGTCTCATGTATAATCCTGTTAGACTGTGAACTGAGCTATGACCTCTGACTTGGATAAAGCATACTTATATAGGAAATATTTCCAGGAGACCCTGGAACTTGTTGAAGTTAAAGGATGAGGCCTTCATTTGAATTTTGATTCTTTGATTAGTTACTTTGTTACTTAGTTACTTTGATTAGTGTGAACATCCCCATGGATTGGTTGAGCTTTGGAGGTGGGATGATTTGATTTGGGTCAAGCTACTAGGAAGGAGTATAGCTTTCTGAAAAGAACACTGAACTTGGAATGGTATGATATGAGTTCAAATCTGCATACTGTCACTATCGGTATTCCTTCCATACTGTGTGGCACCCCTGTGATTTGATCCTCCCTTCATACCAGAGAAGAAGTCTGAATTTTTTCTTTTTCTTTTATGGAGTGTTTACACTATCTTGTCATAAAAATGGGTTAATTATTTGGTCATAGGCTATATAGCTTCTAAACTTCTTTTGTCATCTGTTGGCCTTCATGTTTTATCTGTGGCTTTGGCAAAACTCAACAAGAATTACCATTAAATTTCTTATATTGACTCATGACACATTGAAACCACAATGGGAAAAATTGTGAGATGGAAAGGATAACTGTACTAATTCAGTCTTGAGCAAATCATTAAAAGGCTCCATAATATAATGGAAAAAGCACTGACCTAGAGATAGAAGGCTAGGTTGAATTCTCACTTCTGGTACTACCCATATGACTTTACAAGACTTCTCTGGGTTTCAGTTACTTAACCTATAAAATCTCATCTGTAAAATAAATATGCTGGACTATATTGTCTTTAAGGCTCCTCCTCACTCTAAATATGATTTTTTAATTTTATCTCTCTTAGCCTCATCTGTGGAATGAATGTGTTGGACTAGACAGCCTCTAAAGTCCCTTTCAAGACTCTATCTATGAAATGCATTGTGGAGCTTGGATCTGTATCAATAAAGGTCTACTGGTTAGAGATTTAAATTGTGCAGAGACCAGAGCCTTGAGAGTGGATTTTTTGGGAAAGAGGGAGAAGGAGGATTATGCTAATACACTTCTACTATTGTCAGTGAGGTATTTTATACTGATGAATATTCATCAGGATTTTAATAAATACTTAATATATATTAATGATCAGTGATGAGCTAGGGATTGGAAGACAAAAATGAGACAGATACTGCCTTCAAGGACCATATATAACCAGAGTCCTCAACCATCAAGGATATATAATCAAATGGATCATCCTATTCAGGGATGGTGATCAATGGGGATGTTCTAAGGAGACAAACTAAAAGCCTAATCTTTTAGCCCTATTAAGTTGTCCAGGTCCTCCTTTTTATACTCCACATAATCCCTGTCTACACTAGAAATCCTCTTCCAACTTAGAATTGAGGAGGATGGGAAACACATATGAGTCTTATTTAAGCCTTATCTCTTACTTCTACCCAAACTGCATCTTGCTATTTGTTCCTCCTTGTCTTGTTGTTGTTGTTGTTTGTTGTTAGTTATTTTAGTAGTGTCCAACTTATCCTGGCCCCATTTGGGGTTTCCTTGGCAAAGACATAAGCTTATCATCTCCTTCTCCAGCTCATTTTACACATGAGGAACTGAGACAAATGGAGTTTAGTGACTAGTCTAGGGTCACTGTCTGAAGATGAATTTGAATTCAGGAAGATGTTTTCCTGGTTTTAGACCCAGTATTCTATCCACTGTGCCAATTAGCTGCCCCTTCCAATAATTATATATATATATATATGTTTATATATGTATGTATCTATGTAATTATAATTCCTCCTTATAATTACCTAAATAGATATTTAGACTTTTGACTTTGTAATTAGCTAGACTCATGAATGTTATACAATTAGTATCTTAAAACTAAGTATATGCCTGCCCCACTTTTAAGTTTAATCTAAATTATTAACATTTTTCCTGTCACTTTCTTAAATCTAGACAATCAACAAAACAACGTCAAGCCCTAATTGTAGAATTTTCTAATTTCTGAGGTGGAATTGCTCACAGGGAAAAGCTAGCTATCAGCTCTCACAAGTCAGTTTGAGCTGGTTCTAGCACACCCTTGACCAGGCCTCTAAATTGAGATTAAAGTGCACACATACCTCCTACTGTATTGGGGCAGACAGCTGAGGGGAAACATTGGTAGTAAAAGTAATTGTATAAGAAACTATTGCCAAGAAACAGAAAATTTATATATTCAACTACTTTGTAGATATTTGTGTTACTCATATTACATTTGTTAAATAGATTCATATTCTATTCTTACTGGCTCCCACATCTATGTGTAAATTCTTGGCAAGAAGAGATTGATTCATTCTTTGTATTTGTATCCCCAGTTTCTAGAACTTAAAAATTATATAACAGATGATTTGTGCAACCCTAATATAGATGAATGCATGAAAGGCAAAGGATGAAAGAGAAACAAAACCCCATGCCTGTTTTTTCCCCCACTCCTCAAATTCCCAAACTCTAAATTGTACAATTTATGTTAACTTCATAGAATGGTGTCAAGGGGATTATGGAAGGAGTGTGCCCTCAGAACTGGAATCAAAGAGCCAAACTAACAACAAAGAATGGGGGCAATTCAGGAGCAGTGGCTATAAGGAGAAATGTTTGCAGGAAAGGAAAACATATGGGAATTAAAAGAACAGAGAGCGAGTTTGCAAAAATCAGATATTTTGATCCAATCCCTTTTCTTCAGGAAAATCCAGAATGTGCACAGCATGCATTCCTAGTTAGCATGGAATTTTGCTATCTTATTGCAGTAAACATGGAAACATGAATAAACACAAACTGAAACATGAATAAAGAGGTCATGGATTCATCCTGCCGGTTGTTAGTAAAATGAGTCCAATATGGGAAAAGGATTTCAAGACCTACCTTAATCATTCAGTTATGGTGTGAGTAATACAGCAGTCACCAGTCACCACTGCCACTTCAACGTGATGCTCACACATAGACACTACTCACTGGGTGCATGTCTCCTCCATATACATATTCTCTCTTTCTCCAGTGTCCTCATAAGAGACCCAGAGTCATATGTCATTCAATCCCTTAATTCTGCTGATGTCAGCCACTAAGTTCAGAGTTCTTGTTGTCTGCATCAATGAGGCTAATTTGAGCTGGTAAATTTTATGTCATGAATTTTAAGGCCTATAAAATAACTCTGGTTTTCTATACATGACTGTTCCCATCATGATGGCCACTGGCTTCCTTCTTGTCTATGCCTTTTTTCTGAATGAGTATTATTATCAGAAACAAAACTATGCAATTGGGATTTTCCCCAGGACCCCAAATATAGAAGATTAAAATAGCACTTCCAGTCCTTCATTAGCCATAGAAACAACAAATTTTAGCATTCAGTTAACCAGAATTATTAGTTAAAATAGGAAGGTACAAGATAGCAAGTCCAAAGTGAGCTCTTCCTCTACTCTGTCCTGTTCTCACTCAACTGTTTCCCCCAAATAGCATCAAATTGGGGTCAAATGGAGAAAGGTTTTGAGAAGCTTGCTCCAGGCATAATTTGTGGTTCTTGCCCTGGGCACAAAATTTCTTATTTTGGCTTTGGAATTTTTTTTTCATTTTTTCATGTACTTGTAAGAGTTCTCCTTGTTGGTCCAAAATACTAATTAAATTCTCACTTTGTATTTCAGAATTTCCTAAATATAGTAGACCACCTCCTTAATTCTACAACTATAAGTAACTGGACAATGTTGCTACAGGAAGAACGGAATGCCAGCTCACAATTGCTGGAGACACTGGAAGACATTAGCATTCTGGTTTCTTCTGAAATTATGCCTCTGACATTTTCAGGAAAATTTATTAATTGGGATGGAATTCAAGCAACAGAAAACCAGAAACAGAAGGGTTACAACTATCACATGGAACTCTTACAGGAAAATAATTCTGTGCCCATCAGAGGGACATTGTCAATAGGCAAAGACCAATTCCAGAAATCTCTTCCCCAAACTATCATCAGTATGGCCTCTTTAACTCTGGGAAGCATACTACCCAGCATCTCAAAGCAAAATGCTATAGTGAATGGGCCAGTGATATCAACCATTATTCCAAACTATTCATTAGAGGAAATTTTTCTCATTTTTTCCAAGATAGACTCCAACCTGAGCAAGCCATACTGTGTGTTCTGGGATTTCAGACACTTGGAATGGAATGAGGCTGGTTGCCACCTATTGAAAGAAACTCATGATACTGTGAAATGTAGATGTACCCACTTGACCTCCTTTTCCATGCTTATGTCACCCTTTGTTCCTCCTACCATCATCCCTGTGGTAAAATGGATCACTTATTTGGGCCTTAGTGTCTCCATTGTAAGCTTGATCCTATGTCTTGTGATAGAGGCTCTGTTCTGGAAGCAGGTCAAGAAAAACCAAACCTCCCATACCCGCCACATCTGCATGGTGAATGTAGCCCTGTCCCTTTTGATAGCTGATATTTGGTTTATCATTGCAGCTACTTCTGATACCCAGGGAAATGGATCAGGGGTTTGTGTAGCGGCTATCTTTTTTACTCATTTTTTCTATCTGTCCTTATTTTTTTGGATGTTGACATTAGGCATCTTGATGGTCTATCGAATAGTTCTGGTTTTTCATCACATGACTCTACCCACCATGATGGCCATTGGCTTCTCCCTTGGCTATGGTTGTCCTCTCCTTATAACTATCATCACCATTGCTGCCAGCCAACCAAGCAATAGCTACCAAAGGAGAGATGTGTGCTGGCTCAATTGGTCAGAGGGTGCCAAACCACTTTTAGCATTTGTGGTTCCAGCCCTGACTATTGTGGCTGTGAATCTGATAGTTGTCCTGGTGGTCTTACTTAAACTGCGCAGACCTACCATTGGAGAAAGACTGAACCGAGAAGACAAGGTCACTGCCATTCGCATTGGAAAGACATTAGTCATTCTAACGCCCTTGCTAGGGCTCACTTGGGGATTTGGCATAGGAACAATGGTTGACAGCCACTCTCTGACTTGGCATGTTATATTTGCCCTGCTCAATGCATTCCAGGTAAGAACAACAATAGTACAGTTCAGATTTAATAATCTTTTTATAATCATAGCATAATAGAAATCATAGGGTTTCAAGGAATTAATTTCCACTCAACACATTTATTGTGTCTGCTTTGTACAAGGTCCTGTGCTAGTTTCTAGGAATATCAAGATGGAAAAAAAAAGACAAAACAAAAAGACAAAGAAAGAAAAGAGTTCTTGACCTCAAGGTGCAGTGGATAGATTGTTAGGCCTGGAGTGAAGAAGACCTAAATTCAAATCTGGCCTCAGACACATACTAGCTCTGTGACCTTGGGCCAGTTACTTAACATCTATTTACCTCATTTCTTCAATTATGAAATGGAGATAATAATAGCATTTACCTCCTTGAGTTCTTGAACAAATGAGAGAATATCTGTAAAACTCTTTGCGTATTACCTGGAACATAAGAGGTACTGTAAAAATGCTATCTATTATTATTATTATTATTTAAATACAGAGCATATATAAAGTAACACAAAGAGATTTTAGGAGGTAGGAAGCTTTGATGTGTGTGTAGAGGGAATCAGAAAAGGACTCCAATAAAAGAAACAAGCACCTAGATTGTGCTTTGTAGGAACCCAAGGATTCCAAAAGGTTGAGGTGAGGAAGGAGTAAATTCCAGACAGTCTGTATAAAGTAAATAAATATTTGCCAAGCAATTACTATGTTCCAGACACATACTGTGCATTGAAGATACAAATAGAAATAGAAAGATTGACAGTCCCTGACCACAAGAAGCTTCCATTCTAATGAATGAGAGACTGGGAATAAAAGGGAGCTAAAAAAATAAAAACAGAGGTGGGAGTAGGGGTGAAGGTCAGTCAGTAAACAAACATTTATTAATTACCCACTATTTTCCAGGCACTGGAAGGCAAATAAGAAAAAGAGATAGTCATTTACTTTGAGGACTTTATGATCTAATGAGGTGGGGAAAGGAAGACAACACACAAAAGAAAGCTAAAAAGTGAATGGGAGAGAGAAAGTATCTAGTTCAGGGTTGGAAGAATCCAAGGGAATGTAGCCAGTGGAAAATGAATGGGTGGCTGTCCCACCTTAAATGAACATTTAGTGGGAGCTTATTTCTAATCAGAGGAGTCCCAAGGGCAGAAGGTACAGTTGAGTTATGAGTTATTAGTCTAAGGGGCTAATTTAGTTTTACAAGGTGATGATGTTCCTGGGGCCATGATGAAGAAGCTGTGTGAGGAGTCCCTCGTGGCAAAGTCTAGAGTCAGAAGCAATCAGGAAAAGCCTGGACCCATACCCCAGTGGAAACCCTAGAAGGAACTCAACAATGGCTGAAAGAGGCTTCAGGGATAGAAGGATGTTCCAGGGTAATAAGGCCAAAGGCATGGAGAGAAGTTTAAAGACATAGAGGTCAAAATATAACTTCAAGTGCTACCCAGTCCATTTTTCTGTACCTCAGATTATCCAGAAAGATGATTTTTTAAAAGGAGAAATTGATGGCAAAACACTTAAGATTGGTGCTTGCCCTTACTCCCAAATAAGAAATTCCATCACCTTCCTTAGTAATCCATTGCAAGAACCCCATCATTTTGAGGGAGTTCTATATAACTCATCTAAATTCTGCCTTCTGATGATTAAGGACAGTTTGCTTGATTTGCTTGATTTTTCTCTTTTGAAAAAGACTTTTTTGTCTATTTCACTTGTTATGCCTTCTTTTCCCTGAGCATTGTCCTTGTTAAAAGAAATGCATATGATATTTTTTTCTAAATTGTTGTATACAAATTTCATTTAAATGCAATGAATAAGTATCCATTGAGTTGAATTTTAACATCAGTATTATTTTCCACTCTCAACACATTCTCCAAATTTTCTTTATCTCATTTAAATCGTGGAACACAGAGCTGAAGAGGAAATGAAGGCATTGATAATTGAGGAGTAAAATGAAGAGATTCCCTATTCATAAAATCTTTGTCATGGAAACAAGGCAACAGAATAGAAAGGAAGTGTGAATTGTGGAATTTAGGGGTGAGAAGAACTTTGGGATTCCTAGAGTATAATGTAAGATTGTTAAGCAGTCAACTAAATGGATTCGAATGAATGGGGCATAGACAGAGTTAGACTTAAATCAGAGCAATTACTGAGAGCCCTAAAAATATACTTCAATAATTCAGCTTTTCTTAAGTGCCTACTATTCCATTTCTGGGATGTCTTCTATCACTCTAGCTAGACCATAATTTTAAAAAAATCCCTCTTTTCCTTTCTTTTTCAATATATCAGCATATATTTGGGAGGTGATTATTCACCTGTAAACTATAGTGAGGGGAAGTCAAAGGGAAAAGGAACTTGAAGGGGGTGGGTTGAGGTGAAGCAGTAGGGTGCAGACTTGCAGAACATTTGCAAAGTAGTTGCCAGATAGTATTTCTACATGGTATTTCCTGGTATGAGCGCATCAGAATTCTAAGGCTTTTGTTCTTCAGTCTTTTTTTTTTCCAGTTACGTCTGACTCTTCATGACACCATTTTTTTTTGAGCAAAGTGTTATTCACCATTTCCTTCTCCAGATTATTTTACAGAAGGGGAAACTGAGTTAAACAGTGTTAAGCAAATTGCTCAGAGTTTCATAGCTAGTATAGTAAGTGTCTGAGACTGGATTTGGATTTAAACTCGGATTTTCCTAACTCCATGCTTGGTAGTCTATCCCCTGTGCCAACTAGCTTCTTATCTGTATCTACCACACTGGGTTGTAGTGAGGATCAAATGGGTTGTTGGTGTTCTCAATATCAAAGAAATGTCAGTCTCAGTCAGTTTCTATTCTATGTTCATAACATTATGTCAGGGCATAGGAGGGATATCAGGTTAATGTAAAGATAAATAAGATAGAATCATGAAGACTCTATAAAAAAGGAGTTATTTCTCCCAACCCAGACCCCAACTTGAATTCACTTAACAATTTCCCTAATAAAGAAATACCCAGCTTTTATTTGGAGAAAAAAAAAAGAGAGAATCATGAAGCTTACAATCCAGCAGGGAAAGATTACATGCACAAATAATTAGAATGAACCAACCAGAATATGGCATAAAAGAAGTAAAAAAAATGATAAAACTAATGAAAACAGAGTGCTCTGTGAGATCTAACATTTCTCTCTGTTAGCAGAACACCTAGATGATGGAAGAACTTTAGATAGATAGATAGATAGATAGATAGATAGATAGATAGATAGATAGATAGATAGATAGATGACAGACAGATAGAAGAACTTTAGATAGATCCAAGTGACTAGAAGGAGAATCAAGTTTTATAGGTCTTTAAAAGTCTCTTTAGAAAAAGGAAAATGAAAGATATGATTTATTATCTTTTTATCTTCTAGGGGTTTTTCATCTTATGTTTTGGAATACTTTTTGATAGCAAGGTACGTGAATTCTTTACTCCATCCTTGGTCACTCTTCTCCATTATCATCCAAAGTCACCCAAGTCTCAGGTTCCTTATCTAGAAAAATGACAGGATTAGCCTCTCCCAGCTCCAATAGCTCTTTTGTTTATCAGTCATTTCAGTTGCGTACAACTCTTTATGACCTCATTTGAGTTATTCTTGGCAGAGATACCAGAGTGGTTTGCCATTTCATTCTCCAGCTCATTTGACAGATGAGGAAACTGAAGCAAACAAGTCTAAGGAACTTGCTCAGGGTCGCATAGCTAGTAAGCATCTGAGACCAGATTTGAACTCAGGAAGATGAATCTTCCTGACTCTAGGCCTGACACTCTATCCATTGCACTACCCAACTGCTCTACTGTAAATCTTGAAATCTCTCAGACTTGTGAATGTTAAAAATTTCCCCATGGGGAATTCTTAATTGGAACAAATTCCCTACTGAGAAACATTCCCCATTTTGATGTGAGAACTTGCCAGGATCAGAAATGGGAGGGCCTCTACTCCAACCGTACTTAAGACTGCTTTAGGGGAGAAAACTCCTTGCTATGGGAGGACCTCTACTCCAACCGTACTTAAGACTGCTTTAGGAGAGAAAACTCCTTGCTAAACAATGAAAGTACTTGGACCCATGCTTATAATAAAGCAAGGAGTTCTTTGAGCCAGGCCTGTTTTTAGAATTGATACAATGGGATGCTAGGTACCTAAAAGGGTCGGGCAAGTTTTCTCTTGATGAGATTAGTTGACTCAGCTATGTTTTCTCTCGTTCAGACTTACTGAGGAAATTGGTTGACACAGCAGCATTTTTTCTGATTCAGACTTACTGAGGAGATTGGTCAACTTGGCAAGAATTCAGATGGGCAGTCCTTTGGAAAGTGTCTACAGTGATTGGTAGATGTAGGGACTTAGGGGAGGTGACATGGGAGAAAAACCCCTATATAAGAAAAAGCAGAATCTCTTGAGGAGATATATCCTTTTGGAGAAATCCTTTTGGAGGATCTCTGATGAGGATCGCTTGGGAAGAATCTCTTGAGAGAGGCTCTGGAGAAGGGAAGCTCTTAGAGGACAATCTCTAAGGAGGTCTCGCTGGAGCTCCTCTAAGGGGACTCTGTCCCTCTGGAGGCTCTGGAGAGAGGCCCTTTGGATCAGTCTCTGCCTGGAAGGCTCTCTGGTGAAGTCAGCTGAGATGGAGCTGGGCTGGTGTCACTAGAATCCTTGCTTAGGCAGACCTTGTGGTGAGTGTTAAAAGACTGACTGACTGATCTCTCTCTCTTAAGACTCAGGTCTAGGCCATGTTGGCTTAAGGCCCTTCATACTTATTTCCTTTTCCTCTCTTTCTCTCTTTTCTTTAATTCCACATTTGTATTAATTAAAATCTCTATAAAACCCAGTTGACTTGGGTATTTGAATAATTGGGAATATTTCCCTGGCGACCACCTTATATTTGATTTAAAAACCAAGACACTGTAGTGAAACATATTTTCTGTGGTCAAATTTACTCACCCTCTCTTATATCTATCACAATTTATATCTTCCACCATTTTAGCTCACTACAGTTTATGGGCTTCACTATTTTAAATCTCACACTACTAAGCTCTAAAAAGGGGAAAAGACAAAACTCAATTGAACCCAACAATAACCACTGATTATAATACCATGCTGAATCACTTATATTACAATTTTTAAAACAAACCCTTATCTTCCATCTTACAATCAATACTGTATATTCTAAGTTCTAAGACAAAAGAGCAATAAGGACTAGTCAATGAGGGTTCAAGTGATTTGCTCAGGGTCACACAGTCAGAAAGTGTCTGAGGCCAAATCTAAACTGAGGACCTCCCATCTCTGGGCTTGACTCTCTATCTACTTAACCATTGAGCTACCTCCTATAATACAATTTTTGAAAATGCTCAAATCACAAAGACTTAAATATAATGCCTACAACAATATAGCAACAAACAAAAATGAAAACTAATTAAAGTGACCAGGTTTGTTCCCCTCTGAAGAGATGTGCATTGTAGATGCATAGGTTTACAGTAGAAAAGGATTTATTGGTCTAATTCCTCAAAATTACAGATAAAGAAACTGAGGCTCAGAAATAGCAAATGACTCATTCAGGATCACACAATAAGTAAAAGACAACTGAAGAATTTGAAATCAGCTCTTTCCTATTCCCAGTTCATTACTCTCTCCCTTCCCGAGACTATAACTCCTTTCCTGGTTTGCACAGGTGGTAGGTACTACTCTGCATAAAATGTTAGACTTGATAAATATATTACATTCCTTAGTTTCCTGAGCTTCTTCCTCCTCTCCTTCTAACTTTTGTATATGTTGTATTAAGAAAAGACACTCTGGAAGGGCAAAGGAGAGAGACATTTTGGGAAGATGATATAAAACCAAAAGATATCTATAAACATTTATAAAAGATAAGATAATGACTGCCCCTAAAGACCAGTCTATCTTTAAGCAGAGAAATTGTGTCCACCTCTTTGTCCCAATTCTGCCCGTTACTCCTTAGGGTCTCTTTAGGGTACTCTTTGGGTATATTACAACTTGTATAGGTCTTAGTTTTTTCATCTATGAAATGACTTCTAAGGTTCTTTCTATCTGTAGAGTTACGCTCCTAAATTTCTGCTCAAAGACTATGAAAGTGGGGGAGTAATCAACAAGGACTAAAAAACACTTAAGTGTGCATATATTATCTTAAATATTCTTTGTTGTCCTTATAGGTTCGCCAACTTCTTTTCAAGAAGCTGTTTCCAATAAGCTCATCATCAATGCAGCCAATGAAGGTAACTTGTGATAATGATGTAGAATTGCAGGAAGGGTCTTCATGGAGTATAATAGGGACCCTTCTTATACAGTCCCAGAAACATTTTTGAAGATGAGAGTCTAGTATGGAGTTATGAAAAGTCTTAAGTTTAGTGGTTTGAACAACATCAATGTCACTCATTACCAGCTGACTTAATGCCTATTGTCCAGGATTCAGTGTAGACTTTTTTTCCCCTTACTTTTTTCTTCCTCTATTCTCCATAGTCCATTTTCCTTTCCCAGAAATATAAGGCAATCAGGTCCTGGAATCAGGAGGACCTGGCTTCAAATCTGACCTTAGACACTTCCTAGCTGGGTGACCCTGGGCAAGTCACTAAACTTACTTGCCTGGCCCTTAACATTTCTTCTATCTTAGAAATGATGTTAGAATAGAAGACAAAGGGTTAAAAAAAGGAAGAAATGTCAAGAGATGGTCTTGACTATCTGAAATCTCAAAAGAAAAAGCTAACTAGGGTTCCTGACTGGTACTGGTCCCACTTAACTTCAGCTCTGACAGATTTTTTTTCTTATTACTGAAGACTGAAAGTTCTTTATAGAAACACAAGGTTCTAATTTCTTTCTTTGCCAAAAGAGTGTCAGCTAAACACAATAGTTAGAAACAAATATATTTGTTTTGGTTTTGGGGTTTTGTACTCTGGCTTTGAAATTTGGCCTTGGGGAAATTAATTAGGCCCAGTCTCTCCTGCCCTTGAGCCTGATTGCTAAAGTGAGAAATTCCCAGTATTTCCCATAAATCAATGATCTCAGTTGCATGGAAAGCTACTTAAATCTTTGTAGTTTTGTTGTTGCTTTTAGAAAATTTTTTTAAATTCCTATTTCATACTTATTAAATGTCAGTTTTTTTAAAAATTGCTTTTAACTTAGTTATCATTCTCAAATCCCTTATTCAGCATAGGAAGGAGAATTGTAGAGTAAGAAGAACAAAGGATTAGGTGCCAAGATTATAGGGCCATAGATTTAGAGATGCTACTTTAGGGACCATCTAGTTGAACCCTTTTCTTTTATAGAAGAAATAACCAGAGTGCAAACATGTTTAGAGATCTAGTTATGGTCATAAATTAAACAAGTGGCAGAGGCAGGATTTGAACTAAGGTTCTCTGGATCAAAATCCACTGTGTTCTCCATGGCACCACCCTATCTCTAGTCCTAGCTCTGTCACCATTTATATGACTTGGGGTAAAAGCCTTCATCAAACTGCATTCCAATTACTTCATCCTTAAAAGAAATAGTTGGAACAGATGGTTTCCAAGATTCCTTTTAGCTCTTACAAGTTCTTTGTTATTGTAATCTATTATTATTGGGATTATTCTATTATGACTCTAAGGGTCTAACATTATTTATATTGGCATCTATGAAACTGAAACCAAGGGACACCTAGACAGCACAGTAGATATAGTTCCAGGCCTAGAAATGGGAGGACCAAGGTTCAAATCTGGCCTCAGACACTTCCTAGTTATGTGACCTTAGACAGGTCAATTAATTTTATTTGCCTAGCCCTTGTCCCTTTGTCCTAGAGTTCGTTCTGAGACACAAAGAGTTGTTTTTTTTTTAATTGCAATCAAATAAAATAATTTCACTTTTTTAGAAATTATTTTTTTCAGTGAAGTTCTATATTTTCTCGCATTCCCATTAAGAAAGGGAGAAAAACAAAATCCCCTGCTACAAACGTGTAGTCAAGAAAGATGAATTCTTGTCCTGGCCATGTCAAAATTGCTGTTGTTTTTGAGTTATTTCAGTTGTATCCAACTCTTTGTGACTCCATTTAGGTTTTTTTTTTGTCAAAGATACTAAAGTCATTTGCCATTTCCATCTCCAACTCACTTTATAGATAAGGAAACTGAGGCAACTAGGGTTAAATAACTTGCTTAGAGTTACACAGCTAGTAAGTGTCTAAGACCAGATTTGAACTCAAGAAGTTGAATCTTCCTAACTTTAGGTGACCCTCTATCCACTGCATCATTTTGATGTCAAAATGCATATTCCTAATATAGAAGGATTAGATTTTTCTAAGTAGGATATCATTAGCAAATTAATTTGTGATTTATCTTGTAGAAAGAAAATATAGTATTGTAGAAAGAGCACAGCTTTAGCATCAAAAGACCTCAGTTTGAATGATGTGTTTAGATTACTCCTAGAGATCTTGAAGGAGAGTCGTTTCATTTTTATCTCTATCTCTTTTATCTCTAGGCATAAAAGGCTGTGCAACTCTAATTAGTTTGTAGCCCACTGATTATATTAGTAATAACAAAATACTTAAAATGTACCTACTACTCAATAACTGAGAAAACAATCAGAGCACATGAGATCAAGACATTTTCATGCCTTCTCTTAATATGTTTTCATGATTGTCTGACAACAGATGCACAGAGAGTCAATTGACTAGGTTCAGAATCCAAAACAATAGCTCTAAAAAGTTGTCTCTAGCAAATAAGAATAAAATATAAAAAAGTACAAGAGCATTTAATTTGTCTGAAAGCTGTATCAATACTGTCCAAGTATTCTGGGAATGCAGTGAAGCAAGATTTTGGTATGAAAAAAGATCTCTTCCAGTGTTCTCTAGAACTAATTAATATAGAAGACAAATAATAAATGGGTTTATTCATTGATATGATACTCATAAGAAAGAAAACAATAATTTGATCCTTTTACAGCCTCCTTCTAGTGATCAGAAAACCTCAAGGGCACACCCAGGAAAAGATTTTTACAATTTGGTGTCTCAAAAAGAAGAGATTAGTGTACAGTAGAAATGTGATAAAGTCATTGTTACAAATATTTAGGATAAGTAGAATTCCACTAGCATAGTGTCATTAACAAGCCATCTTCTTTCTTCTCTTCCTCCTCCTTTTCTTCTTCCTCTTTCAAAGAAGAAAAGGAAGGTCAAGGAAAAGAAGGAAAATGGAAAGGAGGAAAAGAGGAAAAAGAAGAGAAAAAATAAAGGAGGCAAGAGAGAAATAGAAAGAGAAGGACGATAAGAAAAGAAGGAAAATATTTTTTCAAATATTGTTTTCTTTTTCTTTTTCAGAGTACATCAGATTTAGCAGTGGGACCTAAATTCCTGAACACATTTAGTCCATTAAATAAAACAGGTGAGTTCACATAACCCCAAGGCTATGCTATGCTAGGGGGAGACTAGACATCAATAGTATTCTGTGAAGAAAATTTTAAATAAACTACCCTAGAATGTATACAATCATAGAATTTGAGAGTTGGAAGGACTTTAGTGACCATCTTGCTTACCCATTGCCAAAAGAAATCTCTATCGCATCCCATAACAAAACTGACAAGTGCTCATTCAACCTTTGCATGAAAAACTCCAAGGAAGGGAAAATCTGTCATTTACTTCTCAAGGCAGTCCATTTCATTTTTAGAAAGACCAGTTTTGTGGATGTTCATTTTTCCTGACTGTCAGTCAAATGGACAGTTATTAAATACCTGTTTTCTAATCACTTGGTTAAATTCTGGTAATTCTAAGCAAGGTAAAAGTCAGTCTCTTCTCTCATTGAACTTAGTGACTAGGTACAGAATGCCAACTGTCTACTCCTTATAAGGTAGAGAGCATCCCAGCTGAAGGCACAATATCACTTCCTAAATATGATTCAGCTGGATGTCTTGATAAACGCACAAGTATGAGGTTATGTATACATATATGCATATAGTATATTCACATATATGTTTGTATGTTGTAGTTCAGATGTCTGATCTTTTATGCTCCCATTTGGGGTTTTCCTGGCATGCATGCTGGAGTGGTTTACCATTTCTTTCTCCATCTCATTTGACAGATGAGGAAACTGAGGCAAACAGAGTTAAGTGACCAAGTTCAAACAGCTAGGAAGTGTTTGAGGACAGATTTGAACTCAGGAAGATGAGTATTCCTGACTTCAGGTCTGGTACCTTATCTACTGTGACACCAAACTATCCCATAAATATTATATGTGTGTGTTCATGTGTTTATGTGCATACACACATATGCAATTACAGAGAGAGAGAGAGAGAGAGAGATAGGATAGAAGACAGGTGATATAGGAATAACTTACTAAAAAAGGGTTTTTTTGGCTTCTACATTATGATGACTATTTTGTAAGATTTAGGACTCCATAGAGGAAATATTTTTATTTTAAAAAATAATTCTATTCATACATTTTATTTGAAGATTACCTATATTTTCTATTATATCCTTCTCTAAACTTGCTCCCAGAATACCATCACTTATAATAAAGAATAAATAAATATGGGGGGAAATCAGTTGTACAAAACTAATTGACTTGGGGAAGGGGGTAGCTCAGTGGATTGAGAGCCAGATTTAGAGACAGGAGGTCCTAGGTTCAAATCTGACCTCAGATACTTCCTAGTTGTGTGACCCTGGGCAAGTCACTTAAACCCCTTTGCCCAGCCCTGACATCTCTTCAGTTTTTTAAAACAACAACAACAAAATCTAACCAACTCATCAAACATTTTAATATTATATGCAATGTTCCACATCCTTAGTTCCCTTCAAAGTAAGATAGGAGATGCCTTGATTCTTCTAGGCTAGTCATTGTAATTCAAAACATTTGCCTTCTTTATGTCTATGCATTTTTCAGTCGACCACTCCTTTCAATAAGGAGCTGTGATAATTGCCTGCAAACTGATGTAGTAGAAAGAACATCAGAGAAACTGTTTTTTAATTCTGATTCCGTCTTTGGGATGAGAAGGGATTTCAAAGGCCATCTAATTCAACCTATAAAAGTATATTTTAAAGTCTCATTTTTAGAAATAATAAATAATATTTATTCAACTTAAAACCCTTTCCAGACTCATCCCTTCAGAAAAATGGGAAGAAGAAAAGTTAAAGCCTTCCTTTGAAATAGAGGAAAGATGATAACCAAATGTTATTGTTATTCAAAATTTTTAAGTCCTGTCCAACTCTTCAAAACTCAACTGTTTTGTTGTTGTTGTTATTTGTTTGTTTCTTTGGCAAAGATATTGGAGTGGTTTGCTGTTTCTTTCTTCAGCTAATTTTTACAGATGAGGCAACCAAAACAAACAGGATTGTGTGACTTGCCTAAGGTCATCTGGCTAGTAAATATCTGAGGCCAGATTTGAACTCAGGGAGATGAGTCTTCCTGACTTCAGGCCCAGCTCTATCCATTGTACCACCAACTGCCCAACCAATTTAATCTTTATCTAAATTGGAAAACTTTTGCTTGCCTCTCACTTAAGAATTAATTAGCTCCAAGAAGTTTCTCTTTAAATTCAAAGATAAAATTCTAATCACATGAAAAGACTCTTTAAGAGAAGTGATCATGAAGAAAATGAGTGGTGACTGTTCAGGGATATGAACAATAAACTATTTAGAACACATTATGATTTTGTTTACTTGTTAGAGACTCCTGTAAATGCTACCTGAAATTTCAGGGGATAGCTTGGATATTTAGATTGATATTAAATTCAATGAAATTGTTTCTGGCAGATTTCAGTCAAAATCAGAGAGAATCGTTAGAATTAATTTTTTTTTTCTTTGACAAACCTTTTCTTTTAATGGAAGAGAACACTGAGTCACAGGGAGAGTAAATACTTTGCCCAGGGCCACAAAAAGTATGAAACTTTTGGGGGAGGATTTGAATCCATTCTGATTTCAAGAACAATGCTTTCAATTATAGCTTGCTTCTTTGCTTCCTATGTAACTTTGGCCAAGTTATCTGGCCTCCCCAATTCTTAGTTTCCTTATCTCTTAAGTAAGAGTAATGTGTCTAGTACCTACATGGCTCAGTGTATAGAGCTTCAGTCCTAGAATCAGAAAGACTCATCTTCCTGCATTCGATTTTAGTCTCAGCTGTGTGACTCTGGGCAATCTTGTTGGTTAATCTTGGTGGCCTCATATCCCTTATCTATAAAATGAGCTGGAGAAGGAAACGGCAAACTACTCTAGTATCTTTGCCAAGAAAATCCCAAATGGGGCCACAGAGTCAGACATGACTGAGCAATGCAAACCCATAATTTTTCCTGACCATAATACATAGTAATATGTTATTAATATAGTATGACATATAGTAATATATGTCAAGTGATTTTCAAATCAAAATGTTATGTAAATATCAGTTAATTATTGATGCAGAGTTTGTGAATTTTACTCTATAAGAATGACAACCAGACTATAGCCAAAACTTTTTGTTAATATTATGGGAAAATCAAACTTAGAAAAAATATAAAATTCTATTTATCTAATCTACTTGGCCTCATTTCTTGATAAAGTCAGATAATATTTATAGATACATAGATGATAGTTAACTACAACTATAACACAGATGTAGATGTAGAAAATGAGCCAAAATGGAAGTACTTGAGACATCAGTGACTATCATTTTATCTTTGAGCTGGTTCCTACTGACCAAGCATTTTATTTATACTCATCCTTAATATTTGCCTAGAGTTCATCTCAACAACCATGAAAAATACTATTGGCTTATCCTGTTCATTTCAGCCTCTTGGATACTCATGTGGTGTAAATAATTTGCTTATCTTCTCTTTCAGGTGCATACACACTTTCTGGTATAGGAGAGTCCACAAGTGACATTATACTCACTGAGTTTTTATCATCTGAGTGATCCTGTGGAATGTAAAATCAAATAAGAACCATTCTGCACAACTTAACATTGCAACTAAATGTCAGGAGAGAAATTATCCTTGGTATTAGATGATGTTTGGGGTATTGTTGTTAGTCATTTTAAATTGTGAAGTTGTATCCAAGACAAGGAGACCATAGATATTCTGTCAATGCCCTTTTTTATCTTAATTTAGGTGGCTATTTTCCCTGTTTGGCATGATGGCTGATTGAGAATCATAGCCTGAAAAAAGGAAGATGCTATTTTGTTGAAGGGAAGGAGTAGAGCTCATATTATTTATCATTTTTTTCTTTGCCTTGGAAGTGTCTTAAAAAATGGATATGCTGAATTTCAGTTAACTCCATTTCCCTGGGATAGACATGTCATCCATAAAGAAGAAAAAAAACACAACAGGATAAACAGATTAACATGTACTTCCTATAAGATTTAAATTAATGTTAATAACTCCAACTATTGTATTTAATAAAGTTTATTAATAATCACTTGAAGTAGAAAGAAAATAAATCTAAAAGAAAAAGAAGTTCAAATCTAATTATTTAACAAAGAGTAAACCTGCATGTGTAGATTCTCCTGCCTGGCATAATGCCCACTTTACCAGCGTGATCAGGGGAGAAGAAGAGAGGGACGGAGCTATGCAAAAAGTTATATCCTTCCTATGCTAGCATGTAATGTGAGAGGGAACATGGGAAGCTGGGATTTAGAGTTCTGGGGAGCAAATCCTCATTACACAATGTGATTCCAATGGGGATGTAGAAATCTGCCAGATTTACATGCCTAGTTTCCCCATTGAATCAGTACACATAACCAACATATATCTTTAAAGATCTTTAACTAGAGGTACATATAATATTGCAGTTTCTAACGGGAATCAAGGGGGGAAAGGAGAGCCAAATCTAATCTTTGCAGGAAATTACAATAATTTGAGAATACGAGGGAAATAAAAGAGAGAGAACACAAAACCAATGATTGCATTGACAAAAAGCCAATTGGGGGTAATCAATCCCCTTTGGCATAAGAGTATACACTCACCCTACACCAAGATAAATTCAAAATGGATGAATGACTTGAACATAAAGAAGGAAACTATAAGAAAATTAGGCAAACACAGAATGTCAGACCTTTGGGAAGGGAAAGACTTCAAAACCAAGCAAGAATTAGAAAGAGTTACAAAATGCAAAATAAATAATCTGGAATACATCAAATTAACAAGTTTTTGTAAAAACAAAACCAATGTAACCAAAATCAGAAGGGTAGCAACAAATTGGGAAACAATCTTCATAAAAACCTCTGACAAAGGTTTAATTACTCAAATTTACAAAGAACTAAATCAATTGTACAAAAAATCAAGCCATTCTCCAATTGACAAATGGGCAAAAGACATGAACAGGCAGTTCTCAGCCAAAGAAATCAAAACTATTAATAAGCACATGAAAAAGTGCTCTACATCTCTTATAATCAGAGAGATGCAAATCAAAACAACTCTGAGGTATCACCTCACACCTAGCAGATTGGCTAACATGACAGCTATGGAAAGTAATGAATGCTGGAGGGGATGTGGCAAAGTGGGGACACTAATTCATTTCTGGTGGAGTTGTGAATTGATCCAGCCATTCTGGAGGGCAATTTGGAACTATGCCCAAAGGGTGATAAAAGACTGTCTGCCCTTTGATCCAGCCATAGCACTGCTGGGTTTGTACCCCAAAGAGATAATAAGGAAAAAGACCCATACAAGAATATTCATAGCTGCGCTCTTTGTGGTGGCCAAAAATTGGAAAACGAGAAGATGCCCATCAAGTGGGGAATGGCTGAACAAACTGTGGTATATATTGGTGATGGAATCCTATTGTGCTAAAAGGAATAATAAAGTGGAAGAATTCCATGGAGACTGGAACAACCTCCAGGAAGTGATGCAGAGCGAAAGGAGCAGAACCAGGAAAACATTGTACACAGAGACTGATACACTGTGGTAAATCGAAGGTGATGGACTTCTCCATTAGTGTCAATGCAATGTCCCTGAACAATCTGCAGGGATCTAAAAAATACCATCCACAAGCAGAGGATAAACTGTGGGAGTAAAAACACCGATGAAAAGCAACTGCTTGACTACAGGGGTTGAGGGAATATGACTGAGGAGAGACTCTAAATGAACACTCTAATGCAAATACCAACAACAGGGAAATGGGTTCGAGTCAAGAACACATGTGATAACCAGTGGAATCGTGCGTCGGCTATGGGAGAGGGAAAGGTGGTGGGAAGGGGGGAGGGGAGGAAAAGAAAATGATCTTTGTTTCCAGTTAATAATGTTTGGAAATGACCAAATAAAATAATGTTTAAAATTTAAAAAAAAGCATACACTCAAAATAAATGTGTTCAACCCCTCATAGTTCAATATCACTACATCCCAAAGCTCATTCTGGATCTTTTGGTGCAGTGTGTGGTTTCTGCAGGCTTATTTATGGTGCCTTCACCAAACGGATCACTTTCTTGATTTGGGGAGGTAGCAAGTTTCTTATCCTAAAATTACTTTCAAACAAGAAAAATTTTTATAAATCTAGAATTTTATGAAAATAATACAACCCCTCCCCCAAGGATGGTGTTACCTAGCACACAGATCACCCCAGGATACATGGACGAATTATGAGGTATGTGAATCAATTGTTAAAAGCAAGTAAAAAAAAACATAAAAAAACATAGAAGAAAAGAAAAAAAATCAAAATTAAAGAGTATGTAAAAATTGTAAGCAAGAATAAGCCCATAATGGGTCCTAGAAACAGGGCCCAATAAAGTGATTTATGTCCCACAAGTCTGTAGGACCATTGTAGCTATATGCACTTACCCAATAAGCATCCAGGAATACAAAAACTTGCTGCACTATGAAGGAGAAAGAAAAAGGACTAGATTTTGAAGCAGAAGGGAAATAGCATTACCTGGTCTGATTTTACCTTCACTTACAGTGATAGGGGAGCCAAAATGGCAACCAAACTGAGGTACTTTGTCTGGATTTGGCATGGGGAAATCCTGCATCTGACTTTGTCAAAAAACTGCTTCCTCCAACCCCAAAACAAGTCATCTGTTTTGCCACAGATTCTCATCAATCCCAAAGGGATTGGTTGGTCTTCTTGACCTCTTGCTTCTTGGCACTATAGAGTGGCTCTTTTGTGATCACTTCTCCTGGAATCAGACACAATCATTAATCAAATTCCCATAATATTTAACAATCAATGGCAGGTTTCCATAGTCTAAAGATTTTGGGTATACAGTGACATTAGGGCTAATGGATATTGTAAACTTATATTAGTGCAAAAAAAAACCAACAACAACAACATTAATACTGGTTGCTTCTACTACAAGTACAAAAAATAAGAAAGGAAAGAACATTCAAGTATCCTATAGCACATAAAAGGAAAAACAATAATGATATTTTTTTTAAATAAAAAATTCATAGTACACATTCCTGAGACACTGTATTAGCTAAGCAGAGGCACAATGCAAAGGTTTCTCACTCAAAAATTAGATTTATTTCCTTCTTAACTTAGCCATGATTCACAGTGTGAGTGTACATGATTTTTTTTTTACCAGGTAACAGGTTTTTTAAAATAGTAGTATAGTAGCTAATGCATATTCAAAGAAGTACCAAAACCCCTCAAATCACAAGAGGTCATCTAGTAACAATAGCCAACAAACCCACTATCATTAGGATTCACATGATTTGCTGTGTGACATTTAAAAAATCTTTGAAGCTCAAGCATACCTATCACAAGTTGCCACAATGTAAGATTTAAATTGATATCAAAAACTCCAAGTATTATATTTTATAAAGTTTATTAATAATAACTTGAAATAGAAAGAAAATAAAACTAAAAGAAATGTAAGTACAAACCTAATTATTTAACAAAAAGTAAACCTGCATGTATAGATTCTCCTGCCTGGCATAAAGTCCTCTTTCCCAGTGTGATCAGGGGAGAAGAGAGAGAGAGACCGAGTTATGCAAAACTTATATCCTCAGGGGGCAGCTGGGTAGCTCAGTGGATTGAAATTCAAGTCTAGAGACAGGAAGTCCTAGGTTCAAATCTGGCCTCAGACACTTCCCAGCTGTGTGATCCTAGGGGTAAGTCCCTTGACCCCCATTTCATAGCCCTTACCACTCTTCTGCCTTGGAACCAATATGCAGTATTGATTCCAAGACATAAAGTAAGGATTAAAAAAAACAACAACTTATATCCTCCCTATGTTAGCATGTAATGTGAGAGGGAACATAGGAAGCTGGGATTTAGAGAGCAAATACTCATTACACATTCCTCTTCTAAGGCAGTTGAAGTAAATACTCCTCACCCCCACACCATAAATATGTTATCTTTCCCAAATTTCCACTGAAATCCTATGCTTGTTTATTTTTTCCTTCCATAGTTTGCTGATTTTAATTTAAAACCATATCAACAATATATTGTCTCCTAGATCATGGTCCTTTCTTGGTTACCCTTTTGCACCCTCTGTTTCAATGTCTGCCTCAATGCTCACTGGGTAGTAAAGATTTTGTTCTTCAGATGCTATTTCCAATTCATTTCAATTGTCATTTGTTGAATTTCTGATTTATCTACAAGATTAGAGGTTCAAACATTCAGCCTTCTAGTCAAGAGCTAGCCTAGGTTAAAATATAATTAGCAAATGTTTAACAAAATAAAAATATAATAGAACATAGATAATGTTTAGTTGTTTTCTAAGACAATATGTGACCTGCAGGGGTGTATGTCTTAGTGGTATCCATTTCTATTTGAGTATGATACAATTATAGTAAGCAAACACACGTGAGAAATCATGTCCACTAAAAACAATTTCCCAAGGTCAGAGAGCAAAGAAGTAGTTTTAGTGAACTGTTAGAAAGTACCTGAATTCTAGAGATAGACAATATAGCAGCATAGAAAATATTTAATTTCTCTATTTCCCATTGTCCTCAAAAATTATTCCACGAATAGAATGCTAATTAGTAACTAAATATCACATCTAGGAGTAATGAGATGGTTCAGTGGATAGAGAGTCAGGCCTAGAGATGGGAGATCCGGGGTTCAAATGTGGCTTCAGACACTTCTTAGCTATGCGACATTGGGCAAATAATTTAACCCTAATCTCCTATTCCTTACTACTCTTCTTCCTTGGAACAAATATTTAGTATTGATTCTAAAACAGGAAGTAAGGATTTAATAAATAAATATATATATATATTTTAAAGACCTTTCTAAGATGTGACTAAAAAATGTTATTCCCTATCTGAGACAGTCTATACTTGGGGAGTTCATATGGTCAGAGAGTCTATTTCTGAAAGTGCTATATTGTCTGTAGAAGAAATGGTTACTTGTTTAGAGTATTGATCCAAGTTGAACAGGAGTCCTTAACCTTTTAGTTTCTGTTATAATCCCCTTGGCAATCTGGTAAAGTCTATAGACCTCTTCCTTAGAATAATGTTTTTAAATGTATAAAATAAAATATATAGGATTACAAAGAAAATCAATTATATTGAAATAGTTATAAAAAATCTTTTCTAAATTCATGAAATTCATGTTTAAAACACCTGTACTAGAGACATGATTTGTCTTTATCAGAATTATGCTATTTCTTTGAGATGATGGTTCATGAAGAAAATCAATATTCAGATGATAACATAGCATGAAGATAATATCTCCAGCTGTAGGGACTGCAGCTCCTTCCATTTCCCCAGTGCCTTTTCATACATTGATATCTACCACAGCCTTAATCATGGATGGAGCTACCTATCTCCTACCAATCTTCAGCACTATTGAAGGACTATGGTTCTCAGTTCCCTAGATGTCTACCTAAATGGCTAGAGGCTAAGCCTGCAGGTTCTCCTATTAGTGAGGTGGTGGTCCTATAATGCATTCCTGATAGAGAAATCTCTAGGGTCTGAGGACCATAGGATCATAGCTATGGAGCTGAAAGGAATTTTAGACATCATTGAGTCCAACCCCAACATGGGGTGCTAAATTGGGCAACTATACAAGGTAACACAGGTAATAAGTAGACAGACTAGCAACTATGCCCAAAGGGTGATAAAAGACTGTCTGCCCTTTGATCCAGCCATAGCAATGCTGGGTTTGTACCCCAAAGAGGTAATAAGGAAAAAGACCCATACAAGAATATTCATAGCTGCACTCTTTGTGGTGGCCAAAAATTGGAAAATGAGGGGATGCCCTTCAATTGGAGAGTGGCTGAACAAATTGTGGTATATGTTGGTGATGGAATACTATTGTGCTAAAAGGAATAATAAAGTGGAGGAATTCCATATCCAGGAAGTGATGCAGAGCGAAAGGAGCAGAACCAGGAAAACATTGTACACAGAGACTGATACATTGTGGTACAATCGAAGGTGATGGACTTCTCCATTAGTGTCAATGCAATGTCCCTGAACAATCAGCAGGGATCTAAAAAACACTATCCACAAGCAGAGGACAAACTGTGGGAGTAAAAACACTGAGGATAGGCAACTGCTTGACTACAGGGGTTGAGGGGACATGTCTGAGGAGAGACTCTAAATGAACACTCTAATACAAATACCAACAACATGGAAATGGGTTCGAATAAAGAACACTTGTGGAATTGCGCGTCGGTTATGGGAGAGGTGAGGGGAGGAGGGGAGGAAAAGAAAATGATCTTTGTCTCCAATGAATAATGCTTGGAAATGACCAAATAAAATAATGTTTAAAAAAAAAAAAAGTAGACCAGCTAGGACTGGGTTTGAATTGCCACCTTCATGCCTTTGCGCAGCTGTCCTCTGTGTTCAAAATATTCCCTCTTCTTTACTTCTACTTCTACTTCTACTTCTTGGAATATGTAACTTTTCAAACTACAGCTGAAGTATCACCTTATAAAGAAACCTTTCTTGATCCTCACAGTTGGTGGCACTCTCAAATCCCCTTCCCCAAATGACTTAGCATTTATTTTGTATATAGGTTGTATTTACTTATCCTTTTATGTGTTTTACCCCTGGCTGAATGAAATTTCCTTGAGGGCAGGGACTATCCTATCTTTGTCTGTCATGCAATGTCATACATACAATATATACCTAATAAATATTTGTTAAAATATATATATGAAAAAAATGAAAGTAAAGACTCCATGACACCAAAACTAGATAGATAGATCAATATACACAAATGTGTAATTTTATAATATCCTTTATCAGTCTTTCATGAATCTTGAGAGTTCAAATCTATTCTTTTAAGACAGCACCCCTATACCCTTTATTTGGGCTAACCTTCTTGAGTCATGGGATCATACATACATTTAGAGTTGGAAAGTCCTCTTAAGGACACCAAGTCCAATTCCCTCATTTTGTGGATGAGAAAGCCAAAGTACTTAGAGGTTTAGGTCCTTGTCTGAAGTTATACTGAATTGTTTATACCTTTATTAATGGACAAGACACATGGTATTCCTGGTATAAAGATCTTACCATTGGACCAAGTTTAAAAGAGCGTCTCAGGTTGCTCTTTTAATTATGTAGTGAGTCTCAGGAACTTTATGTATAGCTAGGAATTTCTCACAAGGTGATTTAACAGTGTCCTGCCCATAACTACAATACGACTTTCTAGAATTTAAGTACAATAGATGGTTATTTAAGAAGCTCTAGGTAAGTGGATTTTGGAAAGACAACTTTTCAAAGTTGTCTACCTGAAATTGTTTGGGTAAGACTCAGATGATAGAATTCAATATGACATCAAATGTTTTTACACTGACTTTGGTTCTATTAATTTTTGTTCATTTTAATCCTCATCCTAATAAGACAATTATAGAAAGTGTTATGGACATATGGTTTTTTACCAAATAGAACCACATCTAAGAATAGGAAGATAGAGTAAAAATTAGCCACTATAATTAAAATTATGATGCTATATGAATTAATTTATATATTTAGTGTTATAAACAATCATATTCTTAAAAGATTATAGAACAAGTCAAATAATTTATTTCAAAGAACAAAAGGTCTAGAATCTGGAGGGAGAAGGAAGAATAAAGCTTTCAGAGATCAGATTATTATAAACCTAATCACTGGAGCTATTTGCTGCTGATTAAAAAATAAAAAAAGAAGATAAATGGAATAAATTATATAAACAAGCAACTGAAGCCATTTGACTCAGTAACCCATTGTCTGATCAACCCAAGATTGCTTGGGACAAGACTCACTATTCGACAAGGACTATTAGGAAAACTGGAAAGAAATTTGGCAGGAAATGAATTTAGACTAATGTTTTACATTATATATCAGATAAATTCTATACTGATATACAACCTAATGTAAGCTAACAGGCTACATCTATCTGTCTCTATCTATCTATCTGCTAACAGGAGGTACAAGACTCAGAAAACTTAGTAAAAATCAATCCTAACTCCTTTTACTTTCCAATGAGCACCTCAATGGAAAGCAAACTCCTAGAAAATAAAAACTGATGGATTTTTGTGTCTTCAAGGCCTACTGATACTTACTAAATTGAATTGAATTAAACAAGGAGTAGCTATGGGACAGTAGGAGAATCTTCAAACACTAAGGGTTTGTAACTATCTAGGATATAGTTGTGGCAGGGGTTAGAGGGAGGGAAGGGAAGAACACAGGCATTTATATAATGCCTACATTGTGCCAGGCACTCTGCTGAGCACCACCCTCCTTTACAACAAAAAGAAGTTCATTTGAACCTCAAAATAATTCTTTGACATAGGTGCTATTATTATTTCCATTTTATAGTTGAGGAAACTGAGGCAAATAAAATGACTTGTTCAGTATCAAATAACTACTAAATATCTGGAGCTGAATTTGAACTCAAGTTTTCCTGATTCAAGGCTCAGTATTCTATTCATGGTACCATAGGCTTCCTCTAATAGAAAGTACAGATGAATATACATATATTTCTAGTTTTGTGGGGTTTTTTTTCCTTACTGAAAGTAAATAGGTACTTCAAGTATATTAGAAATGAGATCATTTAAAAATATTTAACAAAGTGACAATACCTCAACACATGTAGCATTTACGAATATTAAAATTGGAGTAAGACTCCAAAGACTATATGAATTGGAATGAAAAGAAAAAGGTAGTATAATTCACATAATTATGGGACTAGACTCAGAAAAGCTCAGTGTTTCCATTCTCTTATATATTTGTAGCAGAGCATCATTGTTGTTGTTCTTCAGACATTTCATCTCTTCGTGACCCAATTTCTCAGCAAAGATATTGAAGGAGTTTGTCATTTCTTTCTCTAGATCATTTTATCTGTCTGTCATTTTACAGAAAAGGAACTAAGGCAAGCAGGGGCTAAGTGATTTGTCTGGGGTCATTCAAGTAGTGCATATCTAAGGCCAGATTTAAACTGATGAAGACACTTCCTAACTTCAGACTGGCACTCTATCATCCACATCGTCTAGGTGCCCTGGGATAGCATCAGAGAAGCACAAAATGAATCCAATCCCTTTATTATAAAGTTAAAGAAATCAGGGTTCAGAGAGGAAATCCCTTATCCAAACCAAATAACTAGTTCTTGTAGTGCCAAATTCAGGACCGTCTCTTGACCTGTAGTGAAGACCTTTTCCCTAATTCACCATGTTCTCACTGAGAAGGAAATTACAATGACATAATATTAGATGGGAGGGTCTGAAGAGATCCAGAAGCCCTAATTTTCTAAATAAAGACCTTATCCTTCAGGATTCTATTCTGATCCTCAAAGGGAACAAGAAGATGGTAATGATGAAAAAAGAATTTAGAAAACAGTAAATGTACAAAAACTTTCCCCTTTAGAGTAAGATGAAAAAAGAGACTAGTTCTATTTTCTTAACTGTTATCCGCATATCATGGCTGCCATTCCAATTTCCATCAAATAGAAACACATACTGTAGTTGAAATTACATACTGTAATGCTATTCTTCTGTATTTTTTTTTTTGTGGTACCAATTTTGCTAGAATACCCAGGGTAAGACATAGCTCCTCTGCAACACATCTTCTTGGCATGCATTAAAACTGGTCATATTTGTAACAAAGTCGGTTTTTCCAAATGTGGGAATAGCTCTCTTGGACATTTTTTTTCTTTATTTATTTTTGCAATGGAAATCACTCCCAGAGAAGTGAATGATCTGAGTGGCTGTGGATAGATGCAGGTTTGGATCAATGGCTGGGATCTCACATCAACCAGCCCAAGCTCAAGGGGAACACAGACTTACCTTCACAGGAGCACAGAATCATTATTCTGCACTTACCTATCTTTAACTTCAGGGGGAGAACTCTCCCCAAGAAATTAAAGTCTGGGTAGAAGAAGCTGCTGGTTGTTGCAGAAGGACTTGGAATCCTTTCTTAAGCACCTAGGAATGACTGATTTGTTAATCCCACTAATCTAATTAGGAACAACCCAAATTGTTGCTGTTTTGCTCTTTATAATAAAAGAGATTAGAGAATTAAAAACAAAATGACTCCTCTTTCAGGATTGCAAACAGAAGGCTTGATTTACTGAGCTCATGTCAGAGGCTGCCAGGGAGTGCCAGGAAACAATGCCCCGGAGGTTCTAAGCAAAGCAGGAATTAGACTCTCTTCTGTCATGAATTTCCACCTGTCAGAAAAACCAGTGCTTTGTTTGATTTTTGAGCTAGGCTAAAGGCATCATATATGATTGCAGCTGTCAGTTTTTCCAATCTCTGGCCCAAAAATTGATTTGAAAGATAGTCTATCTTCAGACTCCTTTGCTAGAGCTTTTGCCAAGGGCAACTTGGCCAGAATGGAATATTTCATCCAATTTGGGTTGCTTCGCTTTTGTAAAAAACAAACCAACCTCCCAACCCCTGTTCTATGTCCAGAGTCCTGAAGTAAATCAGAGGTAGAAGAGAAAAACAGAAATCTAGGAGTCCTCTTTCCCATTCCTGGGTTTTAGTAAGTAAAGGACATTCCTTGCCTTATTATACTCAGTCTAGACTGAGTCAGACTTGCATTACAACTTGTACTCATCCTTTTTCTCTCAGGTTTAGAAATGGCATTAAACATAGGCATCAGAATATATAGACCTTGAAGACAAAGCTGAGGAATATTTGCCTGTCTAAAAATATTTCCCCATTCTTGGCATTTGAAATTCTACCAACAGTAAAAAATGATGACAATAATAATAGATAGAATTTATATAGTGTTTTAAAATTTGCAAAATATCTTCCAAATAGTATCTTATTTTATTCTTTAAAAAAACTCTAAAAAGTAGGGGTTGTCACTATCATCATTTTACATCTAAGGAAACTGAAGCAGGCAGAGGTTAAATGATTTGCCTAGACTTCATATAGCAACTAAAAAGCTGAGTTCATTCCTTTAGATTAGAAAATGAAATTTTCATTTTTTTATATATAATCCTTATTTTCCATCTTATAATCAGTTCTGTCTGTTAATTCCAAGGCAGAAGATCAGTAAGGACTAGGCAATGGGGGTTAAGTGAATTGCCCAAAGTCATATATCTAGGAAATATCTGAGGCCAGATATGAACCCAAGATTTATCATCTGTGCATCTGGCACTCATTCCACTGAGCCTCTAGCTGCTCCTGTAATTTCCTTTTAAAATGAAAATATACTAGATGAACAAAGCATTAAGTTTCATATATCCCAATATGAATAAATTCATGGGATTTAGAATTAGAAGGGACCTTCATTGCCACCTAGCACAGCATCTTAATTTTATAGATGAATAAACTGTTCTAGAGAAGAAAAGTGTATAATTGAAAATCTGTTACCCTAAAAAATAACTTCATTTCCCAGGAGACCACTGACTTCCTGTCATTACTTACTTCCTGTAGATAGAGGATATTGGGTGGGGATGTGGAAAGTCTCACCTCTTTACTTCCGGTCCTCAGCTTGGTGGTGGTAAGGTGGTCATAGTTGCCATCAGTGTAAAAGTTAAAATAAAATCTCAATAATAAAAACATTATATTTTAAGAGATTTATTAATGATCATTAGAAATCAAGGAATAAAGAGGATACAAAATAAAAATCACATGCCCATGGCTGATTAGCCCATTTAAAATCCCCATGCTTAGCTTACCACCATACTTGCTGCATCATCGCAAAGGAAGAGGACATGGGAGGTGTTACTACCAGTTAAATACCAATAATGTGATCTTGCCAATGTGGAGATTCAGGCGAGATTATAAGGAATCCTAGGAAATACCAAGAACTTTTGGGGAATGAAGTAAAAGTTTCAAAATCTTCATTTATACAAAAGTCACTCACCTAAGACCTTTACCCTCTCCCTACCTGCTACATGCTGACTCCCTCAATGGAATGTAAGCTCTTTGAAGGAAAGGTCTTTTCCTCTTTGGGGGTTTTATATCCTCAGTGTTTATTTAGCACAGTGTCAAGTATGCAGTAAGCATTTAATAGATGCCTCTTGGTGTACTGGCATAATCATATAACAATGGGAAATTGTCATCTCTGGAACTCATAGTATGGTGAAGATTGGTAGCAAATAAAGCAAGATTGTAAGTAAGGGAGGAATTGAAAAGAGACCTTCTGAAATGCAGGTCCATTCTCAGTTCACCATCACATGTTGCTTCTGAAGAGAACAAAGGTGTCGGCCTCATCTTTAGACTCAGAAATAAAATGTTTTTTTTTCTGCAACTCTGCCCTGTTAGTATCTAGAATATATATCTATGACCACTAATTATACCTTTAAATTTGAATTTTCTACCTTGTAAAAATCATTTCCCATGATGTCATTTTGCCTGAGACTAACCTTGCTTCAAATAATATAAAATAATAAGCACAAAGAAAGAAGTCCACAGTCTCAAGGTAATGTAAAAAGGAATTATTTATTCCTTTTCTTTAATTTAATGGGGAACCTGTAGGTCCTCTTACCATAGAGAAGTGTAAGAATTAACCAGCCCACAGTGGCAGAATGTAGGAACTGGAGAGCCTCCTGCTGGATCAGCAACAGTTGGTTGGTCTGTCAGTTGCTGACAGATTGGTGAGTTGCTGTCAGTCAGGTCTGGTAGTTTCAGGGAAGTTGGCTGCTGGGAATGAGTTGGTTGTTGGGGGTTGGTTGCTCTTAGTGTGGGTTGGTGATTAGTAGGTGGTTGGTATATAGTTGCTGGAATATAAAGGTGGGCCTGAGCTTACTGAGAGGGCTTTTGGCTGTAGCCTTTAGAGGGTTTTTTGCCTTTTGGGTTTTTGGCTTTTGGTTTGGTTTATTAGGGTTTTTTTCCTTCTTTGAATTTTTTGGAAGGTGTCTGATCTTTGCTGATTGACCTAATTGAGGTTGGATTAAATACTCATTAGGTTGGTTTTGATTGGGCTGGACTGGATTGGAACTTTGTGGGGTGGTTGTTATTAGAGGTAGTTATAGGCAGTTATAGGTATATATAGGCAGTTATAGGCAGTTATAGGGTATCTAGTTAGGTATTAGACAGTTTATTTCTCTACCCCTTTCCTATATTCCCCTCCTTTACTATATTCATTTTACTATATTCTTTTATTATCTCTATTTTAATAAAACTTAATTGTTAATTGTTAAAAGCTGCTAGAAGTTTTCTTTTCTCTAGCTTAAAAGGATACTATTAATTTACAACTCTACCATATTTTCATTAAAACTTGAATTATTAAAAGCTGCTCTCTTATTTTGTCAAAACCTCTATTTTAGTCCTTACAGAAGGACAATATTTTACACCAGCTCTACAAACTACTTTTTTTAAAATCCTTGTTTTTCTGTCTCAATTATAACTCTGAAATAGAAGGTCAAGGGCTAAGTAAATGGGGTTAAGTAACTTTCCCAGGTTAACACAGCTAGGAAGTATCTGAGATTAAATTTGAACCCAGGTCCTCCTGACTCCAGGTCCGGTGCTCTATCCACTGTGTCACCTAGTTGCCTCCACAATCTCTTTTTGGCAGTGAATGGAGGTTCCATCCTACCAGTATCTGAAAGATAAGGCTACTCATTACTATACCATCTCCATATCCCCAGCTAAATTAGGTTTAATAATAATAACTTGCATTTTGGCACAACAACAATGTGATTTAAGGTATTATCTTAATTATTCTCAATTTATAGTTTAGGCTATTTAAACACTTATACCTGAATAAATCTGAATACTGTGTACATGAAGCCACAATACTGTGACTGAAATTCAGTATAAAATAAATATATGAATAAAATAAATCCTCAGTGACTACTGGCATCATTAGAGGTGTCAACCATGGTATTGTCTGAAAGTGGGAGGAAGGTTATGAAATGATTTACAATCAGGAAGAGAAGAGTCAAAATGCAATGGTCCAAGAACGCATTGGCCTAGTCAGAACAATATGTTAAGTTCTGGAATATTATGGAACATTATGTTAAGTTCTAGGTGTCACATTTTTTGGGAAATAAGTCGTACATAAACTGGGAAACTTCCAGAGACTACCCCAGGGGCCAAAGTCCATATAAGAGAATGGTGCTTCTCCTTAATTTATAGCTCAATGGGAAGAGCCAATGTAAGGGGGAGAAGTCATCTAATTTTTTCTCAAAGATTCCTATTCAAGGGGAACCCATTTCTTTCTTAGAAAGCCCCTTCCACTTATAGGAAAGTATATATATATATATATATATATATTTTAAAAGTTTTACCTGATATTAAGCCTAAATCCTTTTTCTTTTTTCAATATGTACCCACAGACTGGTTCTTCCCTTTGAGGACAGACAGAATATGTCTAATGCCCCTCCCACATAACTTTCTTTATTTCTTTCTTAACTTCTTTCTTTCTTCTCTTTTTTCTTTTTTTCTTTTCTCTCTTATTTTCTTTTTCTCTTTATCTTTCTCCCTTTCTTTTTCTTTTTTCCTTCCTTCTTCTCTTTTCTCTTTTTCTTTCTTCCTTTTTCTTTCTCTCTCTCTTTCTCATTCTCTCTCTTTCTTCTTTCTTTCTTTCTTTCTTTCTTTCTTTCTTTCTTTCTTTCTTTCTTTCTTTCTTTCTTTCTTTCTTTCTTTCTTTCTTTCTTTCTTTCTTTCTTTCTTTCTTTCTTTCTTTCTTTCTTTCTTTCTTTCTTTCTTTCTTTCTTTCTTTCTTTCTTTCTTTCTTTCTTTCTTTCTTTCTTTCTCCTTTACTTTCTGTCTTAGTAACAACTCTAAGACAAAAAGTAAGGCCTAGGCAAATGTGCCTTGCTTAGGGTCACAGAGCTAGGAAGTTTCTGAACCCACTTCAGTCTTCTCAACTCCAGTACTGGCTCTCTAGTACTGTGCCACCCAGCTGGCTGACACATGATATCATTTAAAATACTCAGAGATAAATCTCTTCTCATCTGGGCGGGGACAATGAATCAGAAGAGTGAGAGATTCCCAAGATGTAGCTAGGCCTTTCATTTGAAGAGAAAATCTTTGATCCAAGGTTGAAACCCATGGTTTCGTTTATTTGGGATTAATGGAGGCTTCTTTCTGAGATATGGCTCCAGAAAAACATGGAATAACAGTCACACTACATGGATTTGCTAAGATGCCATCTTGACTGGCAGGTGTGCCAGATAAATCTCTGCCAACAACAACACCTATGACACACAACAAACTGTATGGCAATATTCCCTTTGAAATTTCAACCTGCTGCTCAAACCAGAGTGGATGACAGCCTCCTTCTGAAGTGCTGCCAAGTGACACAATGGGTCAATGGAGAAGGTTAACTGATTCTTTGTCCACAGCTGCTTCACTCAACAGGGCAAAGCCCTGGCAGCTGTGAATTCTGTGACACTTGGCTGGGCACTGCCAAGGTCAACTGTGGGCTGCATGAAAGGATTGTCTGGTGTAGGTGATAATGTGACCTTGGCTTTCCTTAGGGGTATTTAGAGCAGGCGCTTCCTGTCTGCTATCTCAGCTGACTGGAAAGTTTGTACAGAGAAAATAAGAAATTACAATAATATCAGATAAGAAGTTTATAAATTTAAGGGACTGAGTTTTAGACTTCACATTTAGAATTATTGTATATAAAAACCTGAAGCAAAATATATTACTCATGAAATACAGTTTGCTGTATCACAAATAATGATTATAAGCCATTATAAGAATGTGATAGGTGGAGTCTAGACATCATGCCCATTGTTTCTGATCTTTCTGAAAATTAGCCCAGTCACTGAGTTTTCAGCTGCCAAAGTCAACCACCTCTTCTGGATGGTGGACACCTAACTAAGGAGTTAAGAGATCCCATGATTGACTCCTTAATTGACCCCATTTGTGGCCCCTTAATTTTTATGATTCTATTATTTTATTAGGGTTGGAAAAAAGTAAAACCATTCCTTAACATTTTTTTTTAATTTCCATCAAACCTCTACAATAGACTAAAAAAAAATAAGTAAGAGAAAGGTCTGGAACTCTCTCAAGTAGATTTCAAAGAAGGGATAATACAAATAAGAGATAGAATTTTTCTAAACAAAAGTATTCATCCATTTAGTCAATTCAGAGAGAGACAATATGTTACAATGGAAGCAATCCTTGGTGTCAGCAGCTCCTAGCTTTAAGCTAGGCCCTGACATTGCTGGCTGTATTACCAAAGGTGAATCATTTAATCTTTTAATACCACCAGGCAACTCTAAGGAATTATATGTTATTGATATGCAAATCTGCATAATTTATGATTTTTCCCCCTAATGTGAATATAGTCAAAATTTTGTGTTTGACTAAACCCTGATGGAATAAACTTAAATCAACAAATTACAATCATACAAAATCTTCAGCTCTCTCTGTCTCTGACTGGTTCCATCTCTGCCTCAGTCTTTGTCTCTCTCTGTCTCTCTATGTCTCTGTCTCTGTCTCCTTTTTCTCTCTCTCTTTCTCTCTCTTGGAAAGAGAAGAGATTGAAATAAATTTTCCTCCTCTTGTCTTTTCTCTACCTTGTATATATCTTCATCCTAACATAAAGATTTTGGTTTTATTTTGAATTCAATAACCCAAGAATATAATAGAGCATGTAAATTAATCAATAGTATTGTTAAAGGGATTTTCCTAATCTCTCCCTCTGTCTCCTTGAGAGGCTAGAGAGCAGGATTTCTAAATAGATTAGAACTGACAGGAGTCAGTGAGCCAGAGGTGAAGATTGTGTTACCAGGGAGACCAGGACTGAGGAGAGGAAGTAGCAGACCCCCAGACAGAACGTTACCACAGACAGTTGGTCAGTGAGGAGAGAAATGAAGCAACCATGAACAGTTGAAGGGCTTTTGCCTCTGGGATCTCTAGAGAGCAGGAGGTCTGTCTCTGAGGCAAGGATCTGTTGGTAATTGGCTGCTGACAGTTGGGCTCCTATAGAAACGATTGAAAGAGTGATTGAGTGGTGGCTGTCTACTATTTTAGGGAGTTAGGTAGTTAGTGAATAATTTATAGATCAAGTAGAGTAGAATAGGCCTGGTGTGCCAGGCAGAAGAACCTGTCCTGAGAAGACAGAGATAGTTTTAGGATATTTTAGGTAGTTACTAGGAATTTTAGGTATATTTATAGGGTATAAGATTAATAATCTCCTCTTTTCTATCTTTCTGTCTGTACTTCTTTCTTAAATTAAATAAAGTTTTATTAACACTGCTCTCCTCACTTTGTTGAACTCCTTAATTTAACCCTTATGATATTGTGTAGTATATACAAACAAAGCACATGAAAATTGACTACAAAGTAATAAGAATGATTTTTAAAAATAAAGACAATTATTGTCCTTTTCAAAGGGCCTCATGTCAAGTCCATACATTAATTCCAACAATACTGCCTTTACATAAAACATTTTTGGAGCTCCTATTTGGAATTATCTTCCTTAGATCCAATTGATAAGCAACTGACCACAAAAGAAATTGTCTCATTATTCTTTGAGTAACTATTTGTTTTCAAATTAAAATAGAATTTTCAGACTAGTTATCTACCTTCTTCACAAAACTTGGCTTCCAATAACTTTTGGTTTCTTTGAAGTTCAAATCCATCCTCAGAGGATAAAGATGTGTAATCAATGATGATATCTAAAGATATGCTCTCGGATCTGAAGACAGTTCCAAGGGAAAGGTTTCCAAAATGTCTTCAGCAATGGCAACTTCCTGGAAAAAAGTGTGATCTCCCAATGAAGGCTACTCTAAAGAAGTTAATATAATATTCATGGAGATGTGCAAGCTGTCATATGACTGTTTTGTAAAAAAAATTTACCATATAATCTGACTTCATGTAAAGAGAAACTTGGGAGAGGCTCCTCCTAGAAGAAGAGATCAGAATTGAAAGTAATAAATAAGAAATCTCTAAGTTTCTCTATTCTATTAACTAGAAGGAGGAAGGACAGAGCTTTGTTAGACTGGTCATTGATGTGCCCAGATCTAACCTCTAGACCTGTTTTTCCCATTCTGACCTTGTAAACATCTGCCTCAGGGCCCTCCTATTGTAACATAGGATCTACCCATATCTTTTGGTCAGTTACCATGGATTTTTCTTGGCATGCTTTGGACCACTCTTCCTGCTTTTCTGGGTTTCAGTTTTCTCTTCCCAGAACTCTTTTTTTTTTTCCCAAAGGGAAAAGATCTCCCTCAGTCTTTTTCCCTCAAATACAGGCTACACTGTGAAAAAAAAAATCTTTGTTACTAGAGATGGTTCACTTGGAAGTGAAGGTAACATATTCAGAAATGAAGGTGATATAAGAAACAAAGAATATGAGGAATACAGAGAAGAATGAAATGATGCAAAATGAAATAATCAGGGAACTAATATACAAAATTACAATAACAATGTAAGTGGGAAGAAGGAAAAATAGAAAGAAGTGGAAAATAAATGTTACAAAATTATAAAGAATAAACATGGCTCCCAAAGAGTGGCCAAGTGGCACAGGGGATAGAGTGTTGGGCCTGAAGTAAAAGAGACTCATTTTCCTGAGTTCCAATCTGGCTTCAGACATTTACTAGCTATGTGATTCTGGGTAAGCCACTTCACCCTGTTTGCTTCAGTACTCTCATCTGTAAAATGAGCTGAAGGAAATGGCAAACCACTCCAGTATTTTTGCCAAGAAAACTTCAAATGGGGTCACAAAAACTCAGACACAATTGAACAAAAACAAAATGGCTCCAAAAAGTGATAAGAGAAAATATTTTCTTAAACACACGAGCAAAAGTGGCAAATTCAGGTCTGTGGAACATTGCAAATATTTATTTATTTTTAATGGATTAGTTGGTTTTGCCTATTTTTCTCTTCTGTCTTGTTTTCTTTTAATAATTGTTTTTATAAATCAAAGAATGAGAAAGTAGTGTGAGAGGAATATAAGAGGACATTTAGGCAAAGTAAAATCAAAAGATATCAATAAAATTTAACTTGAACAAGATAGCAATAAATAATTTTAAAAGATGTTTAAAATTAAGCTAATTTAAGTGTGGTTACCCATAACTGCATATCATAATTTAGCTATGGCCATCTATTCACCTTTAAAACGAGGGAATAAGGGGGAATTTAGGTAGCTCAGTGGATTGAGAGTCAAGCCTAGAGAAAGGAGGCCCTGGGTTCAAATCTGGCCTCAGACACTTCCTGGATGTATGACCCTGGGCAAGTCACTTAACCCCCACTGCATAGCCCTTATCACTCTTCTGACTCAGAACCAATACACAGTATTGATTCTAAGATGGAAGATATGGTTTTTTTTAAATAAATAAATAAAATGAGGGAGTAAGATTAGATGATTTCATGGGGTCTTACTAACATTAAAATTCTGAAATTCTATGATTCTCAGGTTTTACCTGAAGTGAGAAACAGTGATTGCATTAGTCCTGGAAAATTGGTAAAAATTGTCTGTCCCACCATCATTATTCCTGTTCCCGGCACACCTAGTATTTGCACTTTCTCATTCTCAGAACGCTTTTTTTCCCTTAGCAGTCAGTACTGGAAAGCAAATGGGCAAACTAACATAGTATCTGACATAGTATTCTGACATAGTATCAAGAGATGCTATAAAACATAGATTGCTTCTATGTATTCACTCAGGTATATTTGACTTTTAAAAGAAGCCTCTGAGCAACAAGATGGCACAGTGAATAAAGAACCAGGCCTAGAGTCAGGAAAACCTGAGTTCAAATCTGGCATCAGATACTTACTACCTGTGTAAGCCATGGCAAATCACTTCACCCTGTTTATTTCAGCCTGGCACTCTATCCGCTCCACTACCTAGCTGCCTTAATTGTACCATCTTTACAAAGTCATTTAGCACCAACCCTAGCTCATATATGAACACAGACTCCCACCCTTCTACTTAATATCTTTCTAGGCAGCTTTTATGCTACCTTTTCCTGAAGAGCTGATGGGGACAAATAGATATTTGCCCAAACCCAAAGGAATACAGATCACTGATGTGAAGATTGTCTTTAGTTTATTTGACCAATATTTTCAGAGGGGACAGTTGACAAGGGAAAAGTAAAAAAGAATAGCAGGAAAGTGTCTTTGTCCCCATTAAAAAGACCCAGAATGGCAAGGCAAATCTTGGCTTTTGCACAAAGAAAGGCTTGCTAGTCAGTTTAATACTATGAAATCACTTATCTCCTCCCATTTCCAGCTTGTCTTAATTCAGACGCGTCTCTCCAGCTTATGAGCCATGCTTCCTGACAACTAAAGAGGTCCTTCAGATCTTGGTCCAGGTCTTACCTTCCTCACAGGCTGCTGAATCAAAGCCAGTAAATTTAGCCTTGCCTTCCACCTCACACACTCAACTCTGGGAGTTCCCTGCTGTCAGAGGGCAACTAAGCAGTGGATCTAGCTAGGCTTTTAAAGGACGAAACATTTTTATGACCTCTGAACATTTGTAGCCATGCTAACCCTGGAATGAACAATCAAGTTGTATGCCTCGTAGATTTAAAGAGGAAGTAAATGAGTTCAGGGAGGGATAAGCTACCCCCAAGGGCATGATCACCCAATGGCAGGGTCTAGTATGATGGTGTCCGCTCACTCTACAGGCTGAATTTGTGGAAAGCTAATATCAAAGTTAAAGTACCAACAGTCTGAGGTATTCCACCAAGTATTTCCTCCTTCCCTCACCTCCCACAGAACTGTAAGAGCAGCTATGAACAAAGGTTGAGGATGTGAGATCATTTGGAATTAGAACAAAGAACTGCTATATCACAGACATGAATTCCTCTTCCCCCACCCAAATCTCAGGGATAAAACTGTGGTAAAGAAGGCAGTATAGTGTGGTAGGCAGAAAGGTCATTTACACCCCAGGAGATCTGAGTTCTAATCCCAGTTCTGCCCCTGGTTGTATGACTTTGGAAAAGACAGTTGACCTCTCTGACGCTCTGTTTTCTTGTCTATAACATAAGGGACTATAACTTCTATAGAATTATATAATTTATGGAACTTAAAGTTTTCTAAATTATGTGCCTCACAGACACTACGTACTGCTACTGCTATTACCAGTGCTGCTACTGCTAGTACTATTGCTGTTAATCCTGCTACTACTGCTGTTGCTGCTACTGCTGTTGTTACTATTGCTACTACTACCACTGCTTCTGCTGTTCCTACTGCTTCTACTGCTACTGCTGCTACTATTACTAGCAGCAAAATTATTTATACTACTACTGCTTTCATTTGATAGATGAGGAAACTGAGGTATAAAGGTGAAGTAATTCTACTATGGAAATAAAGCCATATTAAGCATCAATGCTGGATGAGATTTGAACTTTTATAAGGAAAAGTTAAGGAGGAAAGTGTGTGTTTGAAGAGGGCAGAGGCATGGGATAGCAGAGTAAGGAATTCTTGAATTCTGCAAGAGGGAGTAGAGCTGTTGCTAAGGGACATTTTGGCTTTGTGCTGGCTCTATCTCTGGTTTACCTGGAGGGGACTGGCTGCCTTCCCTTGTGGGTTGTTTTCTATCTGGTCTTGTCCATGTTACCTGCTTCCCTGCTGACTGGATTGCTATCTACTGAGCTTCCTGGTGTGATCCTGAAGTGACTGGGTATCTGTCTGTAAGATTTGGTCTGGGATCCTTTTGGATCCAGGACCTCTTCCTGGGTCCTGTTCTGCCTAAGTGCCAAATCCACTACCTCTAATATCACCAAAAGGGGGTTGGTTTTGGTTAGTGAAGGTCTATTTATATTAGGGTCTGAGTCTTTAGACAGCTAGGTAGTTCAATGTAGTTTGAATCCAAGAAGACCCCTGATTACAGGACATGAAGATCTGGAGGGGTTTTAGGTAGTTTATATTAGATTAGATTATTCCAAATCCCCTTTTCACCTTCCCTTGACTAATAAATCCATCATTTATTCTTCATATAACCTGGACTGTGTTTGTTACCTCAGGGCACGCTTTGCCTGGACTGGGCCTGTGTCAGCTTACAGCTAGTTCTTCTGATACTGACCCTACATTTAAACATCTAATCCCATCTCCAAATCACCCCACATTAGAGTTTGGTACTACAAATGATATATATTTTCTCTTCTAAATCCCAAATTCTATATTCTATCGTCTTTTTACATCAGGCTTTTGTGGCATCTCAGAATTAGAGAACTCAGGATAATCCAACCCATTCCTGAAAAAGAAAACAAGAGAAATATCAGAAACACCAGCCATCTGGGCTTAATCGTCTACATCACTCTTGAATGCAGCCCAAATCAGATTAAAATTTACTTTAGAAATAATTAAGAATATAAATAAATAGATAATAAGAGATATGTAGAATTATATTTTTAAACTGAGGCAATATGCAGGCCACAGAGATTCTTATGCACAGATTGGGAACTCCCTTTCTACTTGAGTTTGATATGACTTCACTACAGTAGTTCTGGCAGGTAGTCATATATTGTTGTTTTTCAATTGTGTCAGTCATGTCCAACATTTCCTGACTCCATTTAGAGTTTTCTTGGCAAAGATACTGGAGAGGTTTGCCATTTCCTTCTCCAGTTCATTTTACAGATGAGGAAATTGAGGCAAACAGGGTCACCCAGCTACCACGTGTCCCATGTAAGATTTGAATTCAGGAAGATGAGTCTTCCTGACTCCCAGCCCAGTATTCTATGCACTGTAACACCTAGCTATCTATCACAACCATTTGTGCTGAACCGTAAATGTGGTAAGTGCTAAATAAGGTTTAATTCATAGATCAATAGTGGTTGTTTCCAAACCTGGATAGGCATCATGATTCTTTTTCCTGATTAGTCATTTGGAGCTTAAAGGAGATTCAGTGACTTTTTAAGTAAAACACATAATTGAGACTTGCATTCTTTCTTTTTTTATCACTAGTATTTAGATGTGTGTACATATATACCCTGAAAAGAGCAGACAGTTTTTCTTTAGTTTAGAGGGTTTGTGAAATATTTTAAGGTTTGTGATAAAGGATGAAAGGTTTACGAAAACTGTTGCACAAACTGAGAGATGCAAACCTTAGAGAATGATTGACAGGAGCACATGACTAAGGGTCACATGGGAGCCTGAGCCTTGGGATCTGGGAAAATTCTATGCTCAACGGTTGTTTCTTCTCGGAGTCTGCTCTCCTGGAAGGACCTAAGGCTTGAGGAGGATTTTCTCCTGTGACCAACAGAGCAAAGAGGTTTTCTGGATCTGACTGCTGGCAGCATCAGTAAGAAGATCTCTGGACCTACTTGGACATCTACCAACTGAAGATCCTGGCCCTATTTAATTGGACTCCTGGTGCGAGACCTGGATATTAGAAAGTTAATGTTTAGCTTAATAAGATAGTTTAGTTAGTTTATAAAATTTAGCTTTTAAGAAAAATATAAGTATAGTTACTCCATGCTCAGGGAGGGGTAGTATCTCTGGTATGGAGGGCTTGTTGTGCCCTCCTAGGGCAGCTCTCCAGCCTCTGACCCCCACCTGACACCCAGCTCTCACTTGTGGCTCCCAGTAACTGCTAGCATGTGGCAGTGGCCACACCCCGGGCAATGGCTTTGACAGGCCGGCCAAACCTTGTGAGGGTAGCCATCGGGTCATAGACTCCTGGTGAACCAGGGCTTTGCTCACCCAGCATGTGAAGACTGCTTCAGCTGAACAGACAGAAGAAACCAATAAGAAGGTTCAACAGCTGAGAGGGCGATGCAGCAAAGCACTGTGGAGTGCTTAGGGCGTGTTGGAGCACAAAAGACAACACGGCCATCCAATGCAGCTGAGGAAGTCTCCAGACGTAACAATTTTTCATGCCACTGGACCCAGGCTTCCAACGCCGAGAGAGTGGGACTGTCTCTGTGCATCGGCTTTTCCACTTAAATCTCTTTCACGCACAAGTATCTTTGTGCACACTCATCTATCCTAACCCCGTCCACCCTCTTCAAGACCTGCAGTGATGGGGGAGTGACGACGCAACAGGTGGAGGTGACCATTGGCAGTTGTAGTCACAATCCTGCACGTAGGCGGCCCATGGACCAGTGGTCGCTCGGCCCTGTGGGCAGCAGGGACATTCGGCAGCATCCTGGATGACTGAGCAGCCCTCTCTAGGACAGCACTGCTCACCCTAATCAAGGGAGGGGACTAGAAAAGGTGTCCCAAACATTGCCTGCCCTATAAACACCCGGTCAGCATACCGCAGCTGGCGGGTCATCCCTTTAAGCGGTCGAAATCAAAGAAAAAATACAAAGAAACTCCAACTAGGAGCATGGAACATCAGGACATTACTTGATAGAGAAAATACCCCAAGACCTGAGAGAAGAACAGCTCTAATCAGTAAAGAACTGGCGCGATATAACATCGACATCGCAGCCTTAAGCGAAACATGCTTACCAGAAGAGGGATCACTCAGCGAACCCACCACTGGATATACCTTCTTCTGGAAAGGTAGAGCCACAAATGAAGACAGAATCCACGGTGTTGGCCTGGCTATCAAGACGAGTTTGCTCAAACAGCTGCTAGACTTGCCTGTGGTCATCAGCGAGAGGCTCATGAAGATCCATTTGCCTCTCAGCAAAGATCGGTATGCCACAATCATCAATGCATATGCCCCAACACTAACCAGCACAGAGGAGACCATCGAGCAGTTCTACTCTGACCTGAGTGCCATTCTGCACTCAGTGCCCACAAATGACAAGCTGATACTACTGGGAGACTTCAACACCCCCGTTGGCCAGGACCATGAAAGATGGAAAGGAGTGCTCGGCAAACATGACGTGGGAAAAATGAACAACAACGGCCTACTGCTACTCAGCAAATGCTCAGAGTTCAAACTCACCATCACGAACACTCTGTTCAGAATGGCAAACAAATATAAAACAACGTGGATGCACCCAAGATCAAAACAGTGGCATCTCATTAACTACATCATTGTACACCGGCGAGACATCCAGGACATACAGATCACCAGAGCCATGAGAGGAGCTGAATGCTGGACAGACCACCGATTGGTTAGAGCGACTCTTCAAATGCGCATTGTGCCTTGCCATCCAAAACGCACCCAGACAGTTCACACATTTTATAATGTGAGTCATCTTAGAGATCCATCTTATTTGCAAACATTCCAGTCCTGCCTGGACAACAAGCTGTCTGCCAAGGGACCACTCACTGGAAGCTCAACCAAGAAATGGAACCAATTCAGAGACACAGTGAAGGAAACATCAAAGGCAGTCCTAGGCCCAAAACAATGCAACCACCAGGACTGGTTCAACAAGAACAACACTGCTATTGAAGACCTATTGAGCAAGAAGAACAAAGCCTTTATGGAGTGGCAAAATAACCCAAACTCTGCTCCTAAAAAGGACAGATTCAAGTCTCTCCAAGCCACTGCGCAGCGTGAGATCAGGAAGATGCAAGACCGATGGTGGGGAAAAAAGGCAGAAGAAATCCAGCGGTTTGCTGATATGAAAAACTACAAACAATTTTTCAGTGCCCTCAAGACTGTCTATGGACCATTAAAACCCACCACCACTCCCTTGCTATCCTCTGATGGTGACACTCATAAAAGATAAAAAAGGCATCAGCAACAGGTGGAAAGAACACTTCAGTCAGCTTCTCAACCGACCCTCTTCAGTCGACCAAAGCGCCCTTGACCAGATCCCCCAAAACTGCTCCATTGAACAACTTGATGTCCCTCCTTCAATAGAGGAAGTCCAAAAAACCATTAAACAAATGAGTGCAGGCAAGGCACCTGGTAAAGACGGGATCCCAACTGAGGTGTACAAGGCCTTAAATGGAAAGGAGCTCCAGGCATTCCACATAGTGCTGACCAGCATATGGGAAGAGGAAGACATGCCCCCAGAACTCAGAGATGCCTCCATCATAGCCCTATATAAGAACAAAGGCTCACAAGCAGCCTGTGACAGCTACAGAGGCATCTCACTACTCTCCACTGCTGGAAAGATCCTCTCTTGTGTTATACTCAACAGACTCCTGTCATCTGTTTCAGAGCAGAACCTGCCTGAATCACAATGTGGCTTCTGACCAGATCGCAGCACCATCAACATGGTCTTCACAGTGAGGCAAATGCAGGAAAAATGCCTTTAGCTGAACCTGAGTCTCTACATTGTCTTCATAGACCTGACAAAGGCGTTCGACACAGTGAACAGGGACGCATTGTGGGTGATCCTCAGCAAGCTCGGTTGCCCAGCAAAATTCGTCAAACTGATCCAGCTCTTTCATGTCGACATGACAAAGGAAGTCCTATCTGGTGGAGAGACTTCCGATCGTTTCAACATCTCCAATGGTGAGAAACAAGTCTGTGTCCTCGTTCCGGTACTATTCAACCTATTTTTTACCCAAGTATTACGACATGCTGTGATGGATCTAGACCTGGGCATCTACATCAAATACTGACTGGATGGCTCACTATTTGACCTTCACCACCTGACTGCAAAAACAAAGACAACGGAGAGATTCATCCTGGAAGCTCTCTTTGCAGATGACTGTGCTCTCATGGCCCACCAAGAAAATCATCTCCAAACCATTGTGGACAGGTTCTCCACCGCAACAAAACTGTTTGTCCTGACTATCAGCCTCAGCAAAACAGAGGTGCTGTTCCAACCTGCACCAGGGAGGCCAACTAACCAGCCGTGCATTACAATCGACAGCACGCAGCTTTCTAACGTCAACACTTTCAAGTACCTGGGCAGCACCATCGCCAACGACGGGTCCCTAGACCACGAGATTAATGCCAGGATCCAAAAGGCCAGCCAGGCACTTGGGCGGCTGCGCTGCAAAGTCCTCCAACAGCGGTGTAAGCACTGCGACAAAGCTCAAAGTGTATAATGCAGTGGTCCTCAGCTCGCTCCTGTAGGTTGTGAAACATGGACACTGTACCGGAAACACATGAAACAGCTGGAGCAATTCCACCAACGCTCCCTCCGGTCAATCATGAGGATCCGATGGCAGGACCGAATCACCAATCAGGAAGTCCTCGACAGAGCCAACTCCACCAGCATCGAAGTCATGGTCCTCAAAACCCAGCTACGATGGTCTGGACACATCATCTGCATGGACCCACAGCGAATACCAAGACAGGTATTCTATGGTGAACTGTCAGCTGGACTCAGGAAACAAGGCCAACCAAAGAAAAGATTCTAGGATCAGCTAAAGTCCAACTTGAGGTGGGCTGGCATGACACCAAAGCAACTAGAACTTGCTGCCTCTGACAGAAGCAGCTGGTGAACCCACATTCACCATGCCGCCACCACCTTTGAAGATGAGTGACATCGACGTCTTGCCGCTGCGCGTGAACGCTGACACCAGGCCACAACTGCACCTCCTGTAACAACTGGCGTCCCAGGCCCCATGTGCCACAAACTCTGCGCCTCAGCCTTTGGACTTCAAAGCCACATGAGGGTATGCCGTAGATGAAACTGCACAAAGACAATAGTCATTCTCGATCACGAGAGACTACCACTACTACTATAAAACTCCTGTTCCTTCCTACCCTTCCTAAATAAATTTAATTTATTTTAATGTTCCCTTTTGTTCTTTCCTCACTCCAAATCCCATCATAACAGGTTGTATTAACATAAAAACCACATAGCTAAAGAAAGTTTTAAAAACTGTCAGGTATCTAGTTATCCTACACAAAATGTTTCAAAGAGCCAGAGTGTTGAATTATTTCATTTTCATATGGATCTTGGATGTCTCAGATGCTGACCAATTTGTGTAAAGATCAGTTTTCACAATAGCAAGCATTTGTGTAACATTTTAAGGTTACAAAGTACTCTGTGATTATTGTCTCATGATATCCTTACCACAACCTTAAGAGTTAGGTGCTCTTATTCTCCTCATTTTACAAATGAGGAAGCTAAGCCAGACAAAAGATTCCATGACAAGTCCAAGATCATGCATCTACTAAGTGTCCAAGGTTTGAACTCCGATCTTCCTTACTCCAAATTCAGCAGGCCATGTACTATACCACCTACATGCCTTGTGCTTTTCCTAGATGACTAGACACTTGGGATTCCATGCTATGTGAATGTTGTTGTTCATCCTTCTTTTCAAAGAGGACCAATGATGTCATGGGGTGATGTCTTGACTTTCAAGTGAATTGGATTAAACTGAGTCAGAACTGCACAGTTGTCAGCTCTGATCTCTCTTCCAGAGTCCTCAAAGTTCAATGGCAAGTCAAAAGACAAGATGACCAGCAGTGGCCTGGGATGCAGGGGATGATCTTGGCATCTCCAATATATGCCAAAGCTCTAAGTGCTCCACAACTCCTTCTGCCACTATTTTCATGACTGTTGGAACAAATTATTCTAATCCACCCATTCTGCTAGGAGGAAGTCTTCATATGCTTGGGGTAGACATATTCATATCTCACTCATAGGTTTGAGGCTGTTCTGGAATCAATTCAATTCAGCAAGCATTTATTAAAAAGTTCCTGCGATGTGCAATGCACTGTGCTGAACTGGGAACTAGGACACAAAGGGACACTGGGAACACAAAGACAAAAATGAAACCATTTTAATTGGTGTTCAGGCAACACATGTACCGGTGACTAAAATCAAAGTATATATAGAATAAAAGCACTGAAACATAGGGTTATCAGGAAGGGTTTCCTGATAAATGGCACCTGAACTACACTTTAAAGAAAGTTAAGGGTTCTAAGGGGTAGCTAGATGGCATAGTGCAGTGATTGCAAATCTTTTAGGGGGGCAGGTGATGTGAGAAAGAGCCTAAGCAGCCTGTGGAGAGAGGAGGGGAGCAATCCAGCCCCTCATACCTCTGGACTTCCAGTAATAAACTGGAGAACTCTGTGCTAGGGTGACAGTGTGTGTGCCCATGGAAAGGGTTCTGAGTGCCCCCACTGGCATATCTGCCACAGGTTCACCAAAATAGATATAGTGGATATAATATGGGGCCTATAATCAGGAAGACTCATCTTTGTGAATTCAAATCTTGCCTTGGACACTAGCTAAGAGACCCTGGGCAAGTCATTTTAGCCTGTTTGCCTCAGTTTCATGATCTGTAAAATGACCTAGAGAAGGAAATGGACAACCATTCCAGGAACTTTGCCAAGAAAAACTCAAATGGGGTCACAAAGAGTTATACACTAATGAAAAATGACTGATCAACAACAAAAATTGTAAGCTGAAGCAATGAGAAGGGGGTACATTCTGGACATGGGTTCAGGCTATATAAATTCACAGAGGCTGAAGACAAAATTCTCTGTACAGGTAACAGCAAGCAGTGTGAAGTAAATTATTTAGGGGACTAGAATACAGAGCACCCTAGGGACTATTCCTAGGTAAGTCACAGAGTCAAGTGGCATGCCTGACAGCTGATGCCTGGGCTCCCTGTCAACGTGAGCATCCCTAGAGGCAACAGGGCAGAGCCAGCACAATGTGGCCATGGAGGGAGGAGCATGTCCAATTTAAAACAAATTCAGAAATCAGAGAAAGGGTCTTTTTGCTTCCACCTTTGACAGAACTGTCTTTGCAGCTGCTCCCTCTGCTTCTTATTTTATGTGACCATCTCTGGCAAGTCTCAGCCTGAGCCAGCTAAATGGAGAATCAGATTTATCCCTAAAGTTAGAAAGGCTGAGACCTATCCCTCTACCTCTATTTCTCTCTCTTTACTAATAAACCCTTCTAAATACAGTAATAAGCCTCCAGGTTAATTTTTATTCATAACAAAGCAGACCAATTTGATTAGGATAGAGAAGGTCTGAAGGGACAGAATATGAACTAAGATTGGATAGATAATTGGAGCCCCATAGTGGAGGACTTTAAAATCCCGATGGAGGATTTTGAGTTTTATCCTAGGGGCAATAGGGAAATGCTAAAAATGTTTTTTCAATGGATAAATAACATCTTTACTGACGAAATGGAAACTAGAACTCAGAGCATCACTTTTCTCAATGTCTAATCCATTACTTCCCTTTTCCAGGAAAAAAATAAAACAAAACAAAACATAGAGGCATAAAGACACTGGGATCATTTTCCCCATATCACTGTCCCTCAATTTGAATTGTAATCCACCTAGGAATTCATTCTCCCTCACAGTTTGCAATCATCATTAGAAAACTCCTACTAAGGCTGTCTACTCTATCCAAAGCTGAGAAGATTGAGGAATGTAAGAGAAACACATCTTAATGAGGTGTTACAGTGACCATTGCATCTTGATTTAGTGGAAAGAATTCTAAGTAGAGTGAGGCTTAAGGTTTTTTTTTCTGTTTTTTTTCCCCCATTTTTTAAATTTCAGTATTTTTCCACTTTCCATGATTCATGTTCTTTCTCTTCCCTTTTCTCTTCCCCCTCCCAGAGCCAACAAGCAATTCCACTGGGTTATACATGTATTATCACTCAATACCTATTTCCATATTATTCATTTTTGTAACAAAGTAATCTTTAAAAACCCAAACCCCACATCCTATACTCATATAAACAAGCGATAAATCAAATGCTTTCCTTCTTGCATTTCTGCACCCAGAGTGTTTCCTCTAGCTGTGGATAGCATTCTTTCTCATAAGTCCCTCCTTATTGTCCTGGATCATTGCATTGCTGTTAGTAGCAAAGTCTGTTACAGATGATCCTTCCACAATGTTTCAGTTTCTGTGTACAGTGTTGTCCTGATTCTGCTCATTTCACTCCACATCAGTTCATGGAGGTCTTTCCAGCTTGTGGAAATTAAGCAGTTTATCATCCCTTTCAGCACAATAGTATTCCATCACCATCAGATACCACAATTTGTTCAGCCATTTCTCAATTGAAGGGCATCCCCTCATTTTCCAATTTTTTGCCAACACAAAGAGCGCAACTATGAATATTTTTGTACAAACATTTTCATTATTTTCTCTTTGGGGTACAAACCTAGTAGTGGTATTGGTGGATCAAAGGTTATGCATTCTTTTAAAGCTCTTTGGGCATAATTCCAAATTGTGAAGTTTTAACCAAAACTTATATCAGGTTTTTTTTTCTTTCTCTTTCCTGGGTTTCTCATCTTCTCCATTTGTAAAATGGGTATTTTTACAATATTTTACAAATATTTCTATTACATATGTCATAAGATCCTTGGGAGGAAAAAAATTTGTGAGCCTTAAAGTACTATAGATTTTAAGGTGTTTAAATACCTTGCCCAAGGATACCCCAGATCCCAATTAAAAACTAGTTATTCTGAATGTATTAGTTGCCATGTTTTCTATCCTCTTATTCTCTTTATAAAATTTAGACCAAAAGACAGAAAGGTATGGAATAGAGTACCACAAAGTTGGGACCACAACTCCACCTCTTTACCCCCTATCTCAAACAAACAATAACAAAAAACAGTCTCCTTACTGCAGCCCAAATCATTTAAAAATGAAATTGGGAAATATTTAATAAAATAAAATGCAATAAACATAAATGATGTCAATTTGTGGTTTTCTCAGTCAATACATGATCTACTAGGATCTTTTTTTTTTCCATTTGAGATTGACAACACTTCTTTAAAAGATAGGTAGAATACTTGATTTAGAGTCAAGAAAATATGAATTCAATTTCTATCTATTAACAAAAGATGGAAATAATAGTTTTTTGTTGAGGCTAAGGACAGGTTCATTAATATAGTTCTGGTAGAGCTATAAATTGGTCCAACCATTCTGGAAAGCAATTTGGACCTATACCCCAACCTGAGTAACCATACATATTTTTGATCCTGTGATATCATTACTAGTCATGTTCCCTAAAGACATCAGACACAGAAAGGAAGACCCTATATGCACAACAATACTTCGAGTAGCTCTTTTTGTTGTAGGAAAGGATGACTGAACAAAGCACTGTGTTATGTTTAGGGGAAAAAAACCCAACAAGGGTATAATAGCTCTACTCCTTTTGGAAGAATCTGAACATTTTTTTTTAAATAGGCTTTTAAATTTGCAAAACACTTTCTATGCATTATCTCATTTGATTCTTAAAGCAACTATCACTGACCTGTTCTGTCTCATTTTCCCCATCCATAAATTTCAAATTTCTAAATCCCATGACCCTAGATCCTATTGTGTTCATCTCTCTAAATGATATGTTTACTTCACCCAGTTTATCCTGGATATGGGATAAAGAAGTTATCATCTGGGAAAGCTATAACTGGGAATTTTTGTCTTGGGGAAAGAGTCATAAACCACACCCAGGGAAAGCTTTATGAAATGTAGAGCTGGGCTGCCTACTGGGTGAGTAGGAAACAAAGATCTGAGGATACCAGTAGGGAGACTAAAGTCTGGCAATGGGGAAACAGTGGATTGAGGAGAAGCTTACACTAATGTGTAATCTAATTGTTTCCTATTACTTAGAAGATTCAGAACACTTATTCCTCTTCAGAATGTGCTTCTAAATTGATCATCCTGGGAAATAACCCCAGGGATCCAATCCTTGTTATGGATCTGTCGCCATTGCCTCCAATTCTACCACCATTTCTCCAAATTTATGATTTTATTAGTGAATTTAGGAAAGTCTAATGTGGAATAGGGGGAGGCTTGGGAGCATTTGAGGAAAGAGAAGTATGAGAAGATGAAAGTTAGGTTTATTTATTCAGCGTGACTTTTAAAACCTTGTATATACCACAACTCAGAACCCCACACACAATTTTTTTCTTCTTTTAAGACCAGATGAATGCTTTTAAGTACGTTTCAAGTATTTTTCCATCCATTGTTTGTATTGCTCTTGTGGAACAAGGAAATAAAATGCTTTTCTCTATGAGTTGCTATTTGGTTTTTCTAGTTGGCTGACAGTCAACATTTCCACCCATACCACTGTGTTCTGAATTGAGTACAAAATACGAAGAACAATTTTGTTTTTAAGTTATTCATCCTAATGCAGATATAAAAATGTAAAAGTAAATGCTTATATATCACTTTAAAAAATAAACCCTTATATTCTGTCTTAGAATCAGTACTAAGTATTACTATGGGAGGGACTTGTCCAGAGTCACACAGCTAGGAATTATCTGATGCTAGATTTGAACTCAAATCTTTCTGACTGTAAACTAAACATTGAGTTGGGTTTAGAAAGAAAAAGAGACTGTTCCTGCCCTACTCTTGCCTTGACTCCAGGCCCAGTGTTCTATCTACCTAGTCATCTATCTACTCCAGGAGTTCCCCCTATGCATTTAATTATATATCTAACAACTACCAGGAACCAAAATCCAGGTCTCTCTCAAAACCTGTACAGTCATTACAGAGTTGCTTAAGGCACTGAGAGGTTAAGCAACTTGTCTGGGTTCACATAGCTGAAATGGATTTAGGGACTTGATTCCATGTTTTCCTAAATCTAAGACCAGCCTGCTATCCCTTTGAAACTAGTAGATGTCACTCTAGAGGCAACATTATTGTCTAGGAGCTAACTTCTTTTCCTCCTCTTTTCATGAGGAAATGGGAAAAGATGATTCCTTCCAAAATGTCTTTTTCTTTCCTTTAGTCTCTGCCTTTATTTCCCCTTTTTCTTCTTGGAGGTCAATGATCAAAGTACCTGACTCTAGGCTGCTACATAGGGTTCAAGAACATAAAGCTGAGATACAAACTGGCCCAGAGCTACATGAATACCTTTCCCTGCCATTTTAGGGAGATAATAGAATAAAGGTTATTATAAAAATCATCACCATAAAATTCTCTCACATATAGAGTTTTCCAAGGCCCAGTTATCTTAATATTAAGAGAGAGATTTAGATATCAAATATACTTAAATTCTAAGTATTGCCTGATTTTTAGGTATGTTGGTTACCCTCAACATGAAAAGCTATCTGGTAAATTCTGAAAGTTTCAGGGCCATCTATAAAGGAAGGCTTTGGGAGGAGTTTAAAACTGCTTTATACTTCCATCCCTTCAATCACAGGAGGAAGACTACTGAGGAGATGAGAAGGTATTGCATGATAAGATTTCAGGTGATCAGTTTATCCTGGGTGAGGGATGATGCCCTGTGGAGTCCAAATGAAACAGAACTGCCAAAGGAAAGTACGAAGGATCCATATAAAGGGATGAATGAATCCATGTGCACACTAATCATTATCAGTATTTATTTATTAAGTATCTCTTCTGTAAACTGGATAGAACATTTCTCACAGATAAATATATTATTAATTTTCAAAATATATAGATGCTGTTATGATTATTAACATACATTTATTAAAATAAAAAGGGATGAGTTATAAAAATAAACAAGGAAATATGCTGAATACATAGTAACTGTTTTATATTCTCATTTGTAAGATTACAAATTTAATATACAAATATACTGACTATTATATTTAATAAGATTTAATAATAATAATAACTTGAAGTAAGGAAAATAAAAACTAGAGCAACGAGGGAGTTAACAAAGTCGTGATTGCGGGAGAGAGGGCAGGGAAAATATCCAATTATATACAAAACATGAGCATGCCACATGGTGGAGAGAGGAAAGAAATTCTGGGGAATGTAGTCCTGGGGCTCAACATTCTAACTACACATTCAGTAAATGCTAAAATCACAACTACTATAGTTCAAGACTCCTAATCTCTTTTTATGTAACTACCTTTTATTTACACCCTATTATTTATATATGTGTATATGTATTGTGTATATATGTATGTACATATGTATGTATGTATGTATAAATGTTACTGTTGTCTCTTTCAGCAAAATTCCAGTTCCTTGATAATAGAAATTGTGTCATTTTTTTTTCTTTCTTTCATTTTTTTCCCCAAGTGTTTGGAGCAAAGCAGATATTTAATAAATACTTGTTGATTGATTAATTATGAACATTTTATGATAATTTTTCAATATTAAAAATCTTCCCAAGCTTGACCCTGGAGAAGAGTTAAGAGAATGCACATAACTCTCCTTTTGCAGAGACTATGGGTATGTAATATTTCACAGATTGTCAGATGCAATTGACAGATTGGCTATTTTGTTGAATTATTTTTCTCCTTATTTTCATTCTTTTTTTTTAGACCTTTATCTTCTTTCTTAGAATCAGTTCTAAGACAGAAGAATGGTAAGGGTTAGGCAATTGGGGTTAAGTGGCTTATGCATGGTCACACAGCTAGGAAGTGTCTGAGGTCATATTTGAATCCAGGTCCTTCCTGACTCCAGGCTTGGTTCTCTGTCCTCTGTGCTACCTAGCTGCCCCTTTGCTTTTCAGTCTTTATCACAAGGGATGCTTGACTTGGTATAGGAGGAGATATGGATACATATAAAAATGAAGATAATATAAAAACAAAAGATATCAATGAAATAAGATAAAAATATGAAAAACCAAATTTTCACATCTAAATTTAAAATTAAATAAATTTTAAAACATAAACATTAAAATTTTAAAATACAAATTTTATATGTAAATTTAAAACAACATGAAATTTAAATTTAAGCATGAAATTTAAAACACAAATCTTCATATCAGAATTTTTGATTAGGAAGATTCTACTTAACTGAAGTAAATAAATGGGAAAAGATCAGGGCTTGATGCTCCAAACTTATCAGAAAGATCAACCTTCCTTAATCTCTGAATTTGTGTTTTTCCCTAACTGGCCTGTAAGATTCTTTCTGAATTTCTGTTTTCTTCCTGTTTTCTTTTTATCAACCTCTCACCCTAAGGTTCTTTTTCCTGTGGCTTTCATTTGAGAAGGGGGGAAGGTAATAGGTGGATTGTCCTGAAGAACTATAGTACATTATATAAGATGCCCACTCCTCATGGGAAACAACTGTCTTTAAGTTAACATGAGCCAGATTCTTTATTTTCATGAATAAGAGGGAGTTCTGAATATGTTTTCATAGACCACATGCAGCCTCTTTGACACAATAGAAAAGTACTATTTATTTGAGTTGTAAAAATGAGTAATTCCTCTGTCTTGGTCACCATGTTGCATTCTAGCCCAGTTCTTCCTAGATCATGTAGTTTAATTCCTGCTAATATATGGGTTGTGGTGTTTGAAAATTATTTCATCTCTAGAGGCCTATTCCTTAAATTTCTATGTCAGTGTCTCTTACTTGTCTATATGTATCATATTTGACAGCACAATCTAGAGCATAGAATAGGGACTCAAAAAATATTCTTTATTGATTATCTTTCTTTAAAAATATTGTATCCTTAATAACTACCACCACCCCATCAAAAACATTTAACAAAAAAATGCCTAAAAATTATGTGCAAAACCACAAATTTCATATTGTTTACAATTTACCTTAAATATGAAAACTATGTATGTATGTTAATATAAACATCCTCTGCTTTTGCGTTCCCTTTGGATTTGTTTTACCTGGATACTTCTTTCTTTTGATTTTATGGCTATTATTTTTAATGTAATCTTGATTATCTTTCAATATTTTTCATAAAATAATTAGATGAAGGGGTGTATGGGGTGTTCAGGGAGGGGTAGTATCTCTGGTATAGAGGGCTTGTAGTGCCCTCCTAGGGCAGCTCTTCAGCCTCTGACCCCCACCTGACACCCAGCTCTTACTTGTGGCTCCCAGTAGCTGCTAGCATGCGGCAGCGGCCACACCCCGGGCAACGGCTTCAACAGGCCGGCCAAACCTTGTGAGGGTAGCCATCGGGTTATCGACCCCTGGTGAACCAGGGCCTTGTTCACCCAGCATGTGAAGACTGCTTCGGCTGAACAGGCGGAAGAAACCAACAAGGAGGTTCAACGGCTGAGAGGGCGATACAGCAAGGCACTGTGGAGTGCTTAGGGCGTGTTGGAGCACAAAGGACAACACAGCCATCCAATGCAGCTGAGGAAGTCTCCAGGTGTAATGACTTTTTGTGCTTCTGGACCCAGGCTTCCAACGCCGAGAGAGTGGGACTGTCTCTGTGCATCGACTTTTCCACTTAAATCTCCTTCACACACAAGTGTCTTTGTGCACACTCATCTACATCACAGATGAAAGCGCACAAAGACAATCGTCATTCTCGGTTACTGAGAGACTACTACTATAATTAGATGAATCAAAGTTTAGGAGACTTTGACTTACCATTAAGGAGAAAGTGGCTATGACTTTGTCTCAGAGGTGCCAACATTTAGAAGAGGAAGGAGGAAAGGGAATAAGCATTTATTAAGAATCAAGTAAGCTTCTTGAGGGCAGGTACTGTTTTTTGCCTCTTTTTGTTTCCTCAACATTTAGGATTGTGACTGGCATATAGTAGGTGCTTAATAACTGCTTATTGATTACTTAAGTGCTCACTATGTATTAGGTGCTGCATTAAGAGCTTTACAAATATTATCTCATTTGATCTCCCAAACAATCCAGAGCAACAAGTACTATTATCCCCATTTTACAGTTGAGAAAATTGAGTTGCTGATTGGACTTCCATTATTTCAGAAGCTTGAAGCAACTGAGCTTATCATCTAATTAGAAATAATCATCACTTAAAATTGGAATCATTCAGATGGCAGATTCCTGATTTTGTGTTTTGGTGTCTCATGTACTGGGGATCTTATCTTTCTCAAACTGAATTTGTCTTAAAAATTTCTCTGAGAGTTGTTCTGGATTCTAGATATGAAGCAAACCAGTCCCATGGTAGTTTATATTCAATATACAAATGAAATAAGATATAAAAAGGAATAATTAACAAATATGCTTAGCCATAGCAGGAGAAGGACATTCCACAGGAATTGGTACTAAAGACACTCCAAGCATCTTTTCCTGACTTGTTCAGCATTTTCCACCTGATGAACCTGAGAATGCACTTGGACATCTTTACAGATGTTTTGAACTCAGGTAACTTGGAAGTGATGCCAAGAACTTGAGCTTTAGGCCCTGAAGCCAATCAAGTGTTGAATTTATTTATTTAAGGAAAGATTAGTCTAATTTGCAAGGGAGGTAGGGGTTAAGTTACTGCTTCCACCACTAAAGTACATTTTATGACACTTGCCCCAGGCACCAAAGTTACTAGTTAAGGTTCTGACCAGATTAAACTTCTTTAGCCCAGAACACAATTCTCAGCACAAAGTTATTAGATCTATAAACTTCCTTCCTATGAAGGCAATGTCTCTTCAAATCACCCACACCTCACCTCTGTTATAAATCTATTCTAATCAATCCTCTGGAATGTGGCTTTTATTACTAACAACCTTTTCTCTGTTTTTTTTTTTTACTTTTTAAAAGTTTTATTTCCTATGAATTTTGTATTAAATATATCTATGGGGTGATATCCTTCACAGATGCTTAGTACTTTACTGTTCTTTTAACTTTTAACTTTTAACCTTTACAGGTAACTAAAACAGTTCAGCCTGATTTCACCTGCATTTGATTACTCTTAATATACTGGTCTCCTTTTCTTTAAACATTCCTGTCATTCCAAATCTTTAGAAAAACCCAGGTCTTAAAGTTTTCTTGTCTTATAGACATTTGGCTGATGAATTATAGAAGACTTTTATGTCTCATTTAAAAATACTTTCTCTATAATTACTTATTCTTAGGAGACTCACTTCTGGGTGTTTTGAAGCAGTTCAAATGAACCAATTTCAATCTGAAAATGGCATGGCCTTCTTTCTAATCATGCCTCTAATTCATGACACAATAAGCCTCTCTCTCTGCCTAGTTCTTCCATAGGAGAGGAGGTTCACTAGTTACTTTCAATGAAACATTAGGAGCTTCAATCTTTGTAATGGATTTTTAAAATCTTATATTTTGTTGTATTTTTCTTCCTTCTCTTTAGGAAAAAGACTTCTTTCTCTAGAGTGTAAGGCAGGTATTCTAATTGATGCTTGAATTAAGTCAGGGTTCAGTGGGAGAAAAAGGTGAGAGGTAGAGGTGACTCAGGATATCTTCCCACTTCTTTAAAAAAAAAAGTGGGACCATACCTTTTCCTTCTCAGTCCATGGTGGTGAATCTATGGAACTTGTGCCAGAAGGGACCCTCAGAGCCCTCTCTGTGTACATATGCCTGTGTACACATGTGCCATCACCTGAGCACAGAGTTCAGCAGAGTTCCTTACTTAAAAGTGTAAGAGAGAGAAATCTGGAAAGTTTGGGAATACGCCTGGAAGAGGTATAAGAATCCTGCAAGCAGTGAAAGGCTGATGGGCATAAAAGAACTTGGAACCATGGAGTGAGAAAAAAAGCTGATCCAGGCAATTGAAACTGACTCTTGGCTGAGAGTACCTGAGCAGAGGGGTTTGACTCTGACTAAATCTAAAAGTCAGTGATCTTTATCTCACTGAATTTCTGATCCCAGATCCTCCCAAACCCCAGCCAGTGGACAAGGACTTTGAGAAACAAGCAGTCCACAAAGAAGATCTACAACTCCTTTTGATCCTTGAACTTGGGGACATTTGCTGTACACAGGCCAAGAAACCAGTTTCTCTACTCTGAACCCCTCAGGGATTCAGGTTATCAAAACTGAGCTATCTAACTTTGGGGCAGAAGAGTGTTAATTAGATAGGAACTCCTCCTGCTTTCCCTCCTGAATCTCAATCCTTACCCTTCATCAACCCCATCCCTTTCCTGCTTCTCTTGAATAAACTCAGTTATTAGGACCCAGAAATGTCTCCAGCTTTATTAGAAGACAGCCTGAATTGAGGAGGAAGAGAAGTGATCTCTCTCTCTCCAGAAGGAAGAGGCTTAACACCTGAAACCTCTTTCAGCAAAGATCCCAGAGAGCCTGGCATTACCTAACTTTGGAAAGCAAGAGTGTTAATTAGATAGGGATTCCCTCTCCTGCTTTCCCTCCTGAATCTCATACCCTTCATAAGTCCTGTCCCTTTCCTGCTTCCCTTGAATAAACTCAGTTATTAGGACCCAGAACTGACTCCAGCTTTATTAGAAGACAGCCTGAATTGAGGGGGGGGGAGATAAGTGGTCTCTCTCTCTCCAGAAGGAAAAGGCTTAACACCTGAAACCTCTTTCAGCAAAGATCCCAGAGAGCCTGGCAGTAGGAGTTGAAGGCAGCCATAGTGAGGGGGTCTAGTCAGAGAGGGCTGACAGGGGAAAGCCAAAATCCATCCTCCTCTCCTCTGGCTAAATAACACTTCCTCTCACTCTGTCTTTGCCTAGAAGAAAGAAGATTCCATTCCCTTTTCACCCTTTCTTCCTTTATTATAAATATCTTCCCCCCGCCTTTTATTATAAAAGCCAGAGGGACATGGGATTGGGTTGCTCCTCTCCTCCTCTCCATGGATGCCTGAGGACATTTCTCACATCACCTATACTTCTAAAAGGTTCACCATCACTGTTTTAGGTGATCTAATAGTAAAAAGTAAGAACACATCCATTTCCTTGCTCTTTCCATTGAAAAGGATCCGAAGTCATCTCCTTCCTTTTCGTGTTCCTTTTAACCATAAATTAATAGTTCTGCTGTCAAAATGCTCAGAAACCACAGTAACAGATGTGTAATGACAGTCAATATTTATTAAGCATCTACTATGTGTCAGACATTGTACTAAATGCTGGGTTTATAGTATATGTATGACAAAAGATAGTCTCTACCCTCAAGGAGCTTACATTTTAATGGGGGAGGCAACATAAGAACAAATATAAACAAAGCAAGCTATATATGGGATAAAAAGGAAATAATTAACAGAGGGAAGATACTAGAATTAAGGAATGTACCAGACACTGAAAAAGATTAGTATTACTGCAATAGAAATGTAGCACCCATAGTGGTAGGATGAGGTACTAGGGAGCTCTAGGGATATTTTTTGAATATAGGTCTATTCTTTTTTAAATGTGTCTGTCATTCCAAAGTTCCTTTAGAAAAGACCCAGGTATTTGAAATATTAATGCTCTTAAATATCTTTTGTTTGACATTTGGCTGAAAAATTATGGAAGACTTTTGTTATATCTCATTTAAAAGCACTTTCCCTATAACTACTTCTCCGTGGGAGATGCACTTCTTGAGACAGAGCTAATGGGAAATATTTTGGGAGATTATTGGGTATGAAGAAGCTCCTCTTTTTGAAGGCAGAGCGGTAAAATGAAAGAATGTTGGGCTGGGAGTAGAAAATGTGGGTTCTAATCCTAGTTCTGCCAGTAACTATCTTGTGGCCTTGGGCAAATCATGTCATTGGCCTCATTTCCTCATGTATGAAAAGAACAAGTTTGAAAATCTAGTTCTAAAGTCCTAGTACTTTCTATAGAAAGTAATAATTAAATTACTACATATTTCCAAAAGCCACATCTATCTGTCCTCCTTTTATTGTTATTGTGGTTGTTCTGTTATTTCAGTCATGTCTGATTCTTCATGTTGTAGAAGAGGCATGAAGAGAGAAAGGTTTTGTAGGACAAGCCAAGATGCAAGAGACTAAGCTGGGGACCTGTCTTGTCAATCAAGACAAAGATTCTAAAATGGAATGTTCCCAGGAGGAGTGGCAGTTGAGCTAGAGAGAAAAGAGCTAATATATTTTTGGATTCACACTATGCTTTCTACACTGTACATTGGTCATCATAAATATGGAAAAACAGAGGGTATAAAATTTCAGCTTGGAAACCAATTGCATATGGCAATCTGATAGATTGTATCATAAGTGCTGTAGACTTTCCTAAAGAGGTGGCCATAATTCAATGTAAGGTACACACCCATGGAAAGGACAGGGTATCCCTAGGGAATGACAGAGCAGACATAACATAGAATTATGCTGCTAGGTTCAGTTCCCACCATGTGCTGAATTTCTCTCTGATTGAAAGGCATAATCTCACTGAAGCCCATGACAGAGAAGAGATACAGTCATGGAAAGAGCAGCTAGGCACTAAACTGATCAAAGGCATCTGGATTGCTCGAGGAGGCAAACCTATTCTCCCTAAAAGGTTATATCAACATCTATGCACTATAATTCATGCAAAGGGAAATTATGGAGTGCAAGGGATTCTAGATACCATAAAGAGATATTGGACAGCACCAGGAATAACTACAAATGCCGTTAGAACTTGTCAGGCATGTGAAACATGCAGGAGATATAATCAGGGACATTTTAAAAGTGTTGCATTGGGAGGCAGACCACTCAGCTATATGCCTTTCTGCTCAGGGAGGAGTAATATCTTTGATATGGAGGGCTTGTCCTGCCCTCCTAGGGCAGCTCTCCAGCCTCTGACCCTCACCTGACACCCAGCTCTCACTTGTGGCTCCCAGTAGCTGCTAGCATGCAGCAGCGGCCACACCCCAGGAAACAGCTTTAACAGGCCAGCTAAGCATTGTGAGGGTAGTCATAGGGTCATTGTGGACCCCTGGTGAACTAGGGCTTTGCTCACCCAGCATGTGAAGACTGTTTCAGCAGAACAGGTGGAAAAAACCAACAAGAAGGTCTAAGAGCTGAGATGGCGATGCAGCAAGGCACTGTGAAGTGCTTAGGGCATGTTGGAGCACAAAAGACAACACGACCATCCAATGCAGCTGAGGAAGTCTCCAGGTGTAATGACTTTTCATGCCACTGGACCCAGGCTTCCAACGCCGAGAGAGTGGGACTGTCTCTGTGCATCAACTTTCCACTTAAATCTTCATGCACAAGTGTCTTTGTGCACAAAAATGCACAATCGTCATCCTCGGTTACGAAGAGACTACTACCATATCAACATGCCTAAAGACAAGGGATACAAATATGCATTGGTTATAGTGAATAGACTGACTAGATGGGTTGCCGCATGTCCATCCAAGAAATGTGACACTGCTATGGTAGTAAGATTTCTATTAAAGGAGATTATATCCAGACATGGCATTCCCTATACCATTGATTAGGACAAGGGGTCCCACTTCACTTCCCAGGTTCTACAAGAAATCTATAAGAACTTGGAGATTAAGTGCAATTACCATTCAGTGTATCGACCCCAAAGTTCTGGGCAGGTTGAGAGGATGAACAAAGAATTAAAAACACAAATAGGTAAACTCTGTTCAGAAACACATCTTGGCTTGTCCTATAAAACCTTTCTCTCTTCATGCCTCTTCCACAATGTCCCCATTTGAGGTTCTCTTGATAAAGATATTAGAGGGTTCTCTAGATCATTTTATAGATGAGGAAACTCAGACAAACAAGGTTAAGTGACTGACGTAGTCACATAGTAAGTGTCTGAGACCAGATTTAAAAGCAAGAAGATAGGCAGCTGGGTAACTCAGTGGACTGAGAGCTAGACCTAGAGACGGGAGTCCTAGGTTCAAATCTGGCCTCAGACACTTCCTGGTTGTGTGATCCTGGGCAAGTCACTTGACCCCCATTGCCTAGCCCTTACCACTCTTCTGCCTTGGAGCCAATACACAGTATTGTCTCCAAGATGGAAGGTAAGGATTGAAAAAAAAAAAGCAAGATGATTCTTCTTGATTCCAGGCTTTAAGTACTTCTCCACTGGGCCACCCCCACCCACCCCCAAAGCTGTCCCTGTGTGCTACATACACAGGAAGTGCTTAATAAATTTTCCCCTTCTTTAAATTATAAATTCCTTTAACCCCCCCCCCCCCAAAAAAAATCCCTTTTCTAGATTCTCTGTAATCCCTCCTGTTGGCTCACAATGTATTTGTTTACTGGCTGGATTTATAACTTCCTGCTGCCTTCCTTGAAAACTTGAGAGAATGGCTCTAGGGCTGTTTCTTTTTGCCATAGTATTTAATGACTTAAACAGCAAACAACTTTTTGGATTGGAATAGTATCTTGTTTTAATAGGAGGAAATGTTCTGAACCCTGACATGTATCCTAGGACATGTGTAGGGACTGGTTTTGCATTGAGGAGTTGAGGAATAGGGCAGGGGTTGGTGTCACAGGTCAGGGAGGGATGGCCCTCTGAGCCCAGCATTATAACCTCAGATAGACTGTCTCTGCATTTCTCATGCCTACTGAGGATAAAGTGGGGAACAGCTGGGGTGATTCACTAGCTCCAGAATAACTAATGTCCCTTGAGAAAAGGATATCCAACCCTATTCTAGGGATGTTGGAAGGACACCAAGTATGGGGTGAATCTTTGGTCACCCTTCCTGAGGATATAGCCAGTAACTGGGATTTGATAAAGCTCAATATGGTCAAGCATGTCCCAGATGAGTGGGATTGGCCAATGCATGTTATGTGGGAATCCAAGGATTCTATTCCTATATCTATATCTGGTCCACATAATATAAAGATGGTAAAGCTAAAGTTTATGTGGGTAGTTGGATGAGGGGGCAGTGGCAGTTGGCCCTAGAATAAATCTTTAACCAGAATAGGAAAGGGAAGGGAATAATCATTTATATTAATGCCTACTGCATACCAGGCAATGTAGTAAGTGCTTACAAATATTGTGTCCTTTAATCTTCACAACTGTTTAAGGTAGGTACTGCTATTATCCTTATTTTACAGTCAAGGAAACTGAAATAAATGAAGATTAAGTGACTTGCCCAAGTTCACATAGCAAGTATATATTTGAGGTCACATTTGAACTCAGGTCTTCCTTACTTTAGCCCCATTGCTCTATCCCCCATTTTGTTGACAACTTGAGAGAGAGAATCACTAGCAAGCAGCCTCCAACAAGGCCAAGGGGCAGTTCAGGACCAACTTCTATATGGAACCTTTCCTGACACCTTTAATAACTAGTGCTTTTCCTCTCAAACTAACTTAAAAATAAGGGGAAAAAAAGAATATAAAACATACATATATAAAGATAAATATAATAAATATACTATTTTGTATATATATCATGTTGGTGTTTTCTTAAAATTTTGCATTTATTTGTATAAATTTATAATGTTGTTGCCTCCCAAAGAGAATGCAAGTTCTTTGGGTATATGGGCAGTTTCATTTGATATATGATATGAGTGATGAGGGTTCAACCCAAGAGACAAATGAGGACACAATAGGGTAGTACAGCAAGGTTTATTGAAGCAGCAAGGGAGCCTAACCCCAAGAAAATTAGGGAGTTTCACAGGGTAGGGGGGAGAGGCAGCAATAGGGAGACTGATGCCAGTAGACACTATGGAGTCCCAACTGGGGTGGGGGGATAGAGGGTCTTATAGATTTGGGGAAGGAAAGGGGTGTAGGGAACAAGGCAACTTGGATTAATCTCATTGGTTGCCTCTGGGGAAGGTGAGCTACTTGGGTTAACTTCACTGGATGTCCCTAAGTGGGGTGGAGGAACCCCAGTCTCTGGGTTCTCAGTCCTGATGCTCAGCCATGCAGGACAGACTGAGGAACAAAGTTCTGGTGTTCTGCCAGGTGTTGCGGGGGCAGGTATTAGTGGTGGGGAGCTTTATGTTCCTATGATGTGTCAGTATCCTCAGCATCTAGCACAATACCAGGTATAAGACAGTTACTTTAAAAAATATTCTTTGACTGATTAAATTGAAAGAATTCACTAGAATTAAGTTAGATTCTGGATGACCTTGTTTTTTTTTAACCTTTATCTTCTGTCTTAGACAAAGAACAATCCTGAACAGCAAGGGCTAGGCAATCAGGGTTAAGTGGCTTGCCCAGGATCACACAGCTAGGAAATATCTGAGGTCATACTTGAACCCAGTACACCCTGACTCCAGGCTTGACATACTATCCACTTTGATATCTAACCATCCCTTTGTTCCTTTAATAATTTCCCAAATGTAATCTCAACTTGAATCTCTTCCTTCCCTACTTCCTTTTTCTCATTCCCTCCAATCTACCTTTTTTCAGTTTATTTCACATTATTCCCCTTCTCTGTCTCTTCCAGCCCACTAGACAACTAGATATCCTTAGATCTCATCCTATCTTCTGCCACCTCTTCTGGGTAAACAGTAAATATTAATCAGTATTTGCTGAATGTATGTCATGCCTACATGTTAAGTGAGGCAATATATAGAAAACCAAATCGAAAAGCATTTCTTAAATGCCTACTATGTGCCAGGCACTGTGATTAGCTCTGAGCATTTAACAAACCTTAATGCACAGCTTCTATTATTAAAAAGAACTGGCATGGTATGGTAAAAAAGATTCTAGACTCAGGAAGACACAACTTTAAGTCCTACCTCTGACATATACTAACCATTTGATTCTGGAAAGGTTAAATGATTTGCTCAGGATCACACAGCTAGTAAGCATGTGAGGCTGGATTTGAATGAAGGAAGATGAATTTTTCTGTCTCCACACCCAGAACTCTATCCACTACCTCTAGCTAACCCAAAGTGAGATATATATATATATATATATATATATGAGTTATTATTGTTATCCTATTTTTCTTCTTTATTTCTAAACTTTCAGAAAGAGTATCCTATACCCATTGCCTTCATTATGTTTCTAAAAATGTTCTTTCCCAGGTTACTGAAACTCTGGTAAATGGCATGTACAATTACAATTTCAGTCTCCATTCTGAGCATTTCTAGAATCTTTGCCTAAGTTGATTGCCCACCATTTCTTGACACCCTTTCCTTCTTTGGTTTCTGTATTCAATGACACTGCTTTCTCCTGACTTTCCCCCTACATACTTATTTATCCTAAACTGCCTTTTCGTTATCATCTTCCTTCTCTAACTGTCCAGGAATGGGTGCTCTCTAAGGCTCTGTTGTGGGTTTTCTTTTATTCCTCTCTGCATTTTCATTTTCATCAGCATTTGTGGTTTAATTATTCTCCCTAGTCAGATAATCTGCAAATCTATAATTCTGCTCCCATCTCTCCTCTGAACTCCAATCTTTAATTTCCACTTGTTCACTGGGGCATTGCCACCTAGAAATCCCATTTACGCTTCAATCAACATCTTATGAACTTGCCATTTTTATCCCTTAATCTTCCTCTTTTCTTTATTTCTTTTGATGGCACCACTATCTTCCTAGTCATGGAAGCTCAAAACTTCAGTCATACTTAATTTTTACCACTCCCTCTCTGCCTCCCTTATTTCACTCTATATCTATTTAGTTGTCATAAATTACCAATACAACTTCCATAATATCATTTCATGACTATTTCCTCCTTCTCTACTCAAACCACTATCCTTCTTGGCTTGGAAAGCCTTTCATAATTTATTCTTTTCCTAGTTTTCCAATCTTCTTGCACCTTGCTCACCTTTATATACTCTGCAGTCCAGGAAGATTGACTTTGTTGTTCCTGGAAAAAGACACTTCCCCTCCAAATACCAGTCATTTATATTGAATGTCCCCTATGCTTGGGATGTCCTTCCTCCTCATCTTTGTCCCATGGCTTTCCTTTAATAGATTTCTTTAAATCTCATTAAAAATCCCATCCTCTGCAAGAAGCCTTTCCAGATGCACCTTTAAGATGATGCCTGAACTTACTTGTTTATTTACATGTTGTCTCCTTCAAGAGAGTGTGAGCTCCTGGAAGGCAAGGATATTCCCAAAATCACAATACATGCAAGCATTCACTCTATGGATCTTCTGATTCACCTGAATCAGAAGTCAACTGGTTTAGTTAAAATGGTCTGTTCCTGAAAGGCTTTAAGTAACTAATCTTGGGAGCACAAACCTGGAAACAGAAATGGAAGAATCTGGGCCACTTGATATACATAGTATTGATATCAGATATTTTCCTAAGAATATGTTTTACTAGGAAGAAAAGAGGGAGGGCCCTCTGGACTGAAAGGAGATAAGAGAATGATACTAGTGAAAGAAGAATAAAAGACACAGAAAGGAGAGCTGACTATATCTGGAAGGTAAGAAAGATTTTCTGACTCTTTACCTCTTAGGCAAGGAAACCCAGGTCTGTCAGAGAGGTGAAGTGATTTATACAGGGTCACATAGTGAGTAACAGAATCTGGTCTTTGCTCTCTGATTTCAAATTCTATATCCTTTCTAACCCTTGATAGAAAGTTTTGAAGTAATAATAATGATCATTATTAATTTTGTATTTACATTAATTTTAGAACATAATATAATTAATTTTAGTTATTAGAAAATGCTTTGGGGTTTGTAAACTGCTTTGAATATATAATTTCATCAACACAACTTGGTCTATCCCTTCATTTAATAAAAGAGGAAACTGAGACTCAAAAAGATCATGTAATTTTCCTGTCTAATGAGTAGCAAAGCCAGAACTTACATTTGGGTCCCTGGACTCCCAGGAGATCATATTTTCTACCTCCTCATGCTGCCTTCCCGAATGACTGAGAGAAGACAGGGGTACAGATCAAGGTTAGGAGGTCTTCACGTTGCTCTCTAAATCATTCCAGGTGTGTTTTATTGTTTTCTCTGTCAATATTTGGTATTATGCCACCAGTTTGTATCGAGACACGTGTAAATTATACTTTGCAATAGCTCCTATTGCTTGCCTGATTGGGTGGGAGTGTTTGTTTTTTTGAAGTTGGGGAGCAAGGTATGTTTCCCATGTTTCCATTCTTCCCAAGTTCTTATGTGTTCTTTTAACCCAATAGTTTTATAACTAGTGCTTTCTCACATGATATCAAATCAATCAGACAAAACATTGATTTTTGTGCTAATCCCAGCCTTATTTCCTAATTAGCAGAGTAAATATTTCACCTCAGGCTTCTGAGTGACATGAAGGAAGTATAATATTCAATGAGGTTTTTGTTCCTTATTTAAAAAGTAATCCTACTAGTAATCCTTAATGATTTTACTCTTTTGAGGTAAAACCATGTTATTTTCAAGTTGAACCCTTCACTTATGCTTGAGCTCATCAAAGGAGTTTAGACACTCATTTGAAAGAACCAACTGAAAGATACTTTATTTTTTATGGAGGGGAAGAATCAATTCTTTCTCTTGGAGCAAATGCCATATTTATGGGTCCACTGGGCAGATTAGCTTTAGGGAAAGTGATTACTTCCACATTTCCCAGGCTTATCTTAGTTCTTTTTCCTTTCCCTCCTATACAAGAGTCTTCCTCAAGTCAGACATAGAATTATCTGAGAATATAGCAGACTGTTCCAGTTGCAGGAAGCCTTGACACCCTCAGTTAAGAGACTTCAACTACTATTGGAATTTATTTTGTATCTGCCTGGTACATATATACAAATATATGTTTATATTTATTTTTGCAAATACTTTTGCATTTATTTTTACTTGCATTTTTGTTTCCCAATAGAATTTAAGCTTCTAGAGGGTAGGGGATAATTCTTTTTTTGCTTTTGTAGCTCCAGTGTCTAGCATGGTAGCTAGCACAGATAGACAATCTATAAAGATTGGCTGAATGAAAAAGAAGAAACATGCTTAGAGTGATCTCATTTCATTAGTTATGGAAGTATAATTGTCATTTTCAACCAATTAATGTGGGGTTCCCTATCATTCAGTATCACAACTATCTCTTTCCCTCCCCTGCAAAAGATGAGCCATTCTTTTTCCACTGGTAATTTTAGAACAGGGAGAATTGCACAAAGCTCTTAGTGCATTGCAATAAGTGTTCCCCTGATTTGTATGCTTAGAGAATCACTATTTCCTGATTCTGACAAATATTTTTTCCTTCCTTCCTTCCTTCCTTCCTTCCTTCCTTCCTTCCTTCCTTCCTTCCTTCCTTCCTTCCTTCCTTCCTTCCTTTCTTTCTTTCTTTCTTTCTTTCTTTCTTTCTTTCTTTCTTTCTTTCTTTCTTTCTTTCTTTCTTTCTTTCTTTCTTTCTTTCTTTCTTTCTTTCTTTCTCTCCCCTTCTCTCTCCTCCCCTCCCCTCCCCTCCCTTCCCCTTCCCTCCCCTCCCCTCCCCTCCCCTCCCCTCCCCTTCCCTTCCCCTTCCCTTCCCTTTCCTTCCCTTCCTCCCCTCCCCTCCCCTCCCCTCCCCTCCCCTCCCCTCCCCTCCCCTCCCTTCCCTTCCCTTCCCTTCCCTTCCCTTCCCTTCCCTTCCCTTCCCTTCCCTTCCCTTCCCTTCCCTTCCCTTCCCTTCCCTTCCCTTCCCTTCCCTTCCCTTCCCTTCCCTTCCCTTCCCTTCCCTTCCCTTCCCTTCCCTTCCCTTCCCTTCCCTTCCCTTCCCTTCCCTTCCTTTCCCTTCCCTTCCCTTCCCTTCCCTTCCCTTCTCTTTTCTCTCTCTCTCTTTCTTGCTTTCTCCCCCCTCTCCCACTCCATCCCTGTCCAAATTTATGATTTCATTAGTACAAGAAACTCCCATTGTAAAAACTCCTTTTACAGATAGAAGCATATTGGTAATTATTCTCTAATTTATGATCTTAGAAAATTTCCTGGAGCACTGAAAATTAAGAGCCCCCAGCTCTGAGGTTCTTTTTATTATATGCCTCAAAAATAGACTCTTGACAGAGAGAGGATGGATTCAGTATAAGAACTGACATGATCCCTATATATTTTACCTGTGGGTGATAACTGGAGAAGGAGAAAAGAGACTGAAAGAAATAGGTGAATAATAAAGACTCAGAGAAAAAAAGTTAAAATACATGGGGAGTGGCACGATCTCTGTGAATATTTCCCATGGACAAGTAATTAATGGGAAATATGAGGAATAAGTAACAGTAGTAACAACTCCTGAATTCCTATGGACAAGAGTGTCTGAGGATTAATAGGAAGCATGGGGGGTGATAGCGTCGAGAGGAAAGAGAGGTCAGGAAGAATAAGATAGGACAGAGCAATCAGAAGATCCAGGGATGTAAGAGAGAGATTTGTGCTTGTTCCCCAGTATTTATTGGAGGTTTTAGGAAAGTGGATTGGGAGGTGATCAATGAATATATAACATAGTATAGGTTTTAACATTGGTTTAATTGACAATGAAGAGATCAAAGAGGTCGAGATTAACCTGACATGGGCCTTGTAAAGCAATGTGGTCTGACAAGTTGTGAGCTAGGACCCTGTGGCCCCTCAGGAATTCTCTTGCCCCTTGGACTGTAACTTCTATACAATGATCATTAACTGATCTGATCACATGTCTGGTAAATGAATATATATAATACAATATCAACACATCAACCATACTTCTAAGATGCTAACATGCCTGGTATGCTACATTCAGGATTCAGAATGAGACGTATATTTTTGGACATGAATAACATAGAAATGAATTTTACTTGACTATGAAGATTTATTGCAAAGGTTTTGCTTTTCTGTGTGGCTTTTAACCCTTTTACCACCTACCCTCTTCCTACCTTTACTATCTTCTGACATTTTACTCTTCTCCTCATACTCTATGATAGAGTAACATTGGCCATATTGTTTTCTTCACACACATGACATTCCATATTCCACTTCCATACATTTCCAATGCCTATCATGTTTAGAATGTTCTTCTTCACCTTCACCTCTTAGTTTCCCTAAGTTCTTTCAAATCTCAACTCAAATCTCACCTTCCACAAGAGGCCAAATCTCTTTCAATTCTAGTGCCTTCCTTCTGATCTTATGTTCAATTTATGCTGTATAGAACTTGTATGTACATAGTTATTTCTAAATCATCTCCCCTATTAGAATGTGAGTTCTCTGAAGACAGAGACTGTTTTGGCTTTTCTTTATGTTTCCAGTTCTTTAGACCTCTGCCTAACACTGGTAAGTGCTTAATGAATTCTTTTTGACCTGATTTGACTTGACTTGCTTTTCTTTTTTTCTTTTTACCTATTGGGAATGGGGTATGGGGAGGTGGGGAAAAAAACAGAACCTATATTTCTAAAATAGACTTTTAGTTTGTTACCAGGACCCAAAAGAAAGCACACAGCAATGGGGGGGGGTGAGATCTGATAGGTCAGAGATGAAACAGTAGAGTTTTGGAGATAAGAGACTACAGATAATAATTATATTGGAAAATAAGACAGGGAAGATCAAAGCAAGGCACAAGAGAAATCTCATTTGATATGTTCAAGGATTTCTGCATGTGGCTGCTAGAGGAAAAGAAAAAAACATATTTACAAGATATAGGGAAAAGGTTGACTGGAAGGTGATCCAGATGATATATTTACCTAGGATTGTAAAAAAAAAAAGAATGATAAAAGAATATCAAAGTTAGCTAGTGAAAGGAAGAAATTTGGGTAAATTTGGCCAGAGACAGGAGTATTCTGGATACAGAAGATGGAATGTAGGAGGGAGCTTGGAATTCTGAATGAGAAGTTCTGAGTGCCTCAAACTGACAGTTGGGGGAGAGTGAGGTGTTTGTGGAGGAAGACACATCCCCTGCCCTTAGATCTCTCCAAATTGAGTGAGAAGTCAATCCAAATTGCCTACTTTGGTTCCTGTTGCTCCTGAGTAATCCTAGACATCTAATAGACAACTATTGACTCCCAAGAAAGCTCTATCAATGAAATTGGCTTGGATTTCCAAGTTACTTCAAGTAGGCTCAGCCTACAGACTGAGGTGGCTAAATCATTTCTGTCACCATCTTCCTGATTAGTCAAAGAACTCTGACCTTGATACAACAACTGTTTGATGGGCTTAATCTATTTTAGACAAAGGTGGGAACTAGATGGAGAAGAAGACAGTTCAGGTTCAATGGTGTTGAGCACAGAAGTGACCCATGAGGGTCAGAGGGGTACGGGGACAGATAGCTTGGGAAAATATTAGGAATCTTCCTAGCCCATCATCCTTTCCTAATTCTTGAATATCAATTTGAATAAACCTACTTTTCTTCAATGAGAAAGTTAGATCATGTTTGTGAGTGAACTCCAGACCTGAAGGTATCCATCTTGCTCTCAGACCAGGGAGGATCAGCTAAACAGTTAAAACTCAACCAACTTTATTACTGGTCAAACTTACCATTTTACACTAGGTAACCCATGGGATAGAGTGCCAGGCTTGAAGTTGGAAGGACCTGGCTTCAAATCTGACCTCAGACACTTCCTAGCTGTGTGACTCTGGGTAAGTCACTTAACCCTCATTGCCTAGCCCTTCCTGTTCTTCTGCCGTACAACTGATACTAAGATGAAAGATAATGGTTTAAAAAAGAAAGCAAATACAGAGATACTTCAAATAAGAATCAAAGTTGCCTTGGAGCAGCTAGGTGGTTCAGTAGATTCAGAACCAGGCCTAGAGACTGAAAGTCCTAGGTTCAAATTTGGCCTCAGACACTTCCTAGCTGTGTGACCCTGGACAAGTCACTTAACCCCCATTGCTTAGTCCTTACTGCTCTTATGCCTTAGAACCCTAAGAGGAGATTTTAACTCGAAGTGGAAATGGAACACTGAAAGAAGCATGAGTGACAGATAGGGCAGTTGGAGAGAGGGGGCTTGTGGGAAATTTACCAATGGACCAAAGGTTTGGTTCTGAGCCTTGGACTGGAAGCAGATCCTTTCCTGTTCTCAGGATTTGAATCCCACCATTCTCCCTAAGGATTTCCCAATTGAACTCAATACCCATATTGAACTCAGTGCCCATATTGTCTGTGAACTGATCCTGTTCTCTGTCATATCAAGATCTGGGTGGACTGACTAGATATTTCAGCTTGGCCCAAGAGGGTCCTGGAAGGTGGGCTGAGTCGTCCTGAAGACAGAACCATCTTCCTCTGTGTCAGCTATATCTTAAAAACTTATGTTATTACTTTAACATTAGTTCAGGATAGTCATCATAGGAGAATAAGTAAATAGATAAGGTTTTCAGACTGGTCCTGGCTGTTGACCAAAGCCGGAGAACTCACTTTCAGTCTGGGAATTTAGCATAAGTATTCCTGTTTGACCTCTTACCTCACCCATCATAAATATCCTATCCCAAATAAAAGGTGTTTGTTATTCAACAATAAAGCTTCCTCAGAGGGGAGAGAAACTTTAAGGTAGGAAGATAGAGACAGGATAGAAGTTTTAGATATCACGAAGGGGATGACGGAGTCAAATTAGAGATATGAGGTGGCCAGAATGAGTCTTTATTAATTTTCCATGAGCCACAGCTAAGCTCTGATCAAAGGACCCTTCCAAAGGCTTTTACCAGTCCAGAGATCCACATTTAATACCACACAGGTCAGAGAGGTGATAGAGAAAGATTAAAGATGGAGCTTGGCCAAAGGCCAAGCTCCTGCCAGGACAGCCATCAGCTAGCCTGAAAGAGAAAGAGAGAGAGAGAGGTGGAGCTTGCTGGGCTACATATACCCTTTGATAGGCAGTACATAGGGATGACCCTCATTGGTTAATGACAAGGCATAGGTGTGGTTTCTCTTAACCAGGCGAGAACAAAGAAACCTGTTTTCCCGCCTAACCTGGGGGAAGCTGGGGTCGAGGGTCAGAGGCCTTCCCAGCCATGAGCAATACTGAGCATGCTCAAGATTGAGCATGCTCTCTTTTAAGGCAATCTGCACATACCAACTGTTCCCCTTGCCCATAGCTAGGGGTGGACTGCTACAAACAGCAGTCATATCTTTTAAGAGAAGAAAGAAGGTTGGAGGGTGGAGGTTTGGTCCAGGAGGGAGATCTCTATTAGAGTCAAGTAAGGCAGGGGTTTTGCATAACTTCCTGATCACCAATTATTCTCCATTCCTGGGGTATGCCCAAATTTGGTAAAGCCCTCTGCTTACCTGTGTCATCATTTTATTTGATAGGGACAGAGGGCAGCCATCAGCTCTCTACCCAGACAGGGAGGGAAAATTGGAGGGGTTAGTTCACCAGCACAATCAAACTAGCTAGCCTTAAATCATCATCTCAGGGGTTCTCCTCATTTCCCTTTTAACAGTTTAACTCTGTGTTAAAATTTCCTCTTACAGAACCAATACACAGTATTGATTCCAAGATGAAAGATAAGGGTTTAAAAAAAAAGAATCAAGTTGCCATTCTAAAATTGATTATGAACAGTAAAATATATTAAAGGAAATAACAAGAAACTTCTGTTATTGCATGATGGGCTAGAGAAAGCTTAATGGTAGCCACAGGATCCAGTCTAAAATCTTCCCATATAATATACAGTCCTATCCAAACATTTTTCATCATCCTTGCCTGATAAAATGTAGGATCCCATGACTTAATTTATCAATGTTCAATTGATTTATCAATATATTATATATTTAGAAAGAGTGGTTGCTGGTCCTTTCTCTACTCTCTACTTCCTCAATTCTATTAAATTGAATCAGCCAGAACTTTATTAATGGCCTACTATGTGCCAGGCACTGTGCAAGTCATTAGAAATTTAAAAACCAAAGTGAAATTAGGGCCTGCCCTTGATGATCTTACATTCTACTTGGGGAAATAAACAATTAAATAAATAAGTAATTACAAAATATCTTCAAAGTCATTTTGGTGAGAAAATTCTAATAACTCAGGGAATCAGGAAAGACCTCATGTGGTACATGAGATGATCCTTGAGTCAAGCTAGGAATTCCAACAAGCAAGGATAAAGATAGGAAAGTGGGAAATAGAATGTTATATGTGGGAAACAGCAAATAGTACAATTCAGTAGTAACATCAAATATGTGTAGGAGAGTAATATGAAATTAGTCTGGGAGGTTAGAGTTAGACTTCAAATGACTGTAAAAAACAAACACATCAATATTCAGTCAACTAAGTGTCTCAGTGGACAAAGACTGTAGGTCCTGCACTCAGTAAGACTCATTTCCCTGAGTTCAAATTTAACCTCAGATATTTACTAGCTGGGTGATCCTGGGCAAATCACTTAACCTGTTTGCCTCAGTTTCCTTATCTCTCAAATGAGCTAGAGAAGGAAATGACAAATCACTCCTGTATCTTTGCCAATGTGCAGGTGGAAAATTTGCCACATCTGAGCTACATTGCCAAGCCTCCTTACGTAAAATGAGTATGTAACTTAAAAGGATGCTGGGAATGTAGCTCAGGTATGGCAAAGTTTCCCTCTGTACACCAAGAAAACTCTAAAGGGGGTCACAAAGAATAGGGCACAACTGGAACAACTGAACAACCCACTTTCCCTCTCTCTCCCCCTTATTCCCACCTCACCCTACCACCACACATGTAAACAAACCACTTCCAATTACAACTGAGCTTCTTACCTCTTTTCCTTCTCAACATGGGAACACCGGTATAACAATCTCTTGACTTTTCTTCTTTTTCATTATTTGGTCAGACATCTCTTTCTCATGTGTATGGAATCCTTTTTAACATCTCAATTTTTGCCCAGTTTAAGGCAGAAAGGGAGGGAGCTGTTCTCAGAGAGTGACCCTGTTACAAGGGGATGACAGTTATGATCACTCAGTAACCAAACATTTGAAAGTGCTTAAGATGGTTCCAAGCACTAATCTAAGTGCTGGAGATACAAAGAAAGGTAAAAGATGAACCCATTTACCAGGGAGTTCATAGTCTGATGGAAGTGAAACAAGTAATAACTGGAAACAGCATAGATATGAGGGGCACCATTATCCCTTGCTCTAGACTCCAGCTGACTATTTTTTTCTCCTCTCCCTCCATTTTCTTGCTCCTCCTTGCATCAAGGAACTTTATCTGTCTAGACCCTGCCTACTCCTAGTCTCATCTTCAAACATTTTCTTTTTTTTTTAACCCCTTGCCTTCTGTCTTAGAATCAATATTGTGTATTGGTTTCAAGGCAGAAGAGTGGTAAGGGCTAGGCAGTGGGGTCAAGTGATTTGCCCAGGGTCACACAGCTAGAAAGTGTCTGAGGCCAGATTTGAACCCAGTACCTTCTATTTCTAGGCCTGGCTCTCAATCCACTGAACTATCTCACTGTCCGCTAACATTTTAAATTGGTACTGGTGTTAACTAGAATGAGCTCTTATCAGAAAAAAGAGGAAAAATAAAGAGCTCTGGTAGGAATGTCAAGGGTATTCAGGCATTTTCCTTGTTGATACCTGTGGTTAATCTCAATTCAAATAAATTCATCAAGCATTTATTCAGCCCTTTCTATACAATAGATTTTGAGATATAAACCTTCTAGTTATATCAAGGAAATAAAAATCTTCTTGAGGGAGCCATGCTTCTTCAATACCTGGAGATCCTTGCTTTCTCACTGTTTCTTTGAACTTTTAAAGAACTACCTCCTGCCTTCAGCTATTGCAAATCTCTTGGCTATTGGCTGGTAACCCACCTTCTCTTCTCTTCTTGAGTGAAAAATGTAAGGAATTAAAAAGCACTTATTATGTGATTACTATACATTGTAATGTTTAAATTAATATCAATAACTCCAAGTATATTTTATAAGATTTATTAGTAATCACTTGAAGTAGAAGGAAAAAATAGAAGTACAAAACTTAAGTATGACCATATGAGTAAACTTTCCTGCCAAGTTCTCCCTACAACCTCTACAGTGTCCTCTGGGAAAGAGAGAGGGGCAGAACTACATCAAAATATATCCTCACTATGTTAGCACATCATGTAAACATGCAAATGGGACAACACATTTAGGTTGATAGGATAGATAACTTATCTATCCCCCTCACATTTCTCTTCTTTATTGTTTCCTCTCTATTTATAAATACTTGTAAATAAATTTCTGACTTGAGATATAATAAATATTGGCAACCACATAATTTCATAAAATGATTGTCCAACCATTAATTTTCACCTTTATAGCACATAATATTTCACTTTTCAAGGGGAAATTACAATAATTTGGGGATAAGAGGCAAATAAAAGAGAAAGAGAGCAAAACCAAGTTTAAGTGGTATGTTGACCAAAAGCCAGTTGGGAGCAATCCCCTTTGGCATAATAGTGTACATTCAAAATAAATGTGTTCAACCCTTGCAGTTCAATTGACTACATCCCAAAGATCATTCTGGATCTTTTGAAGCAGTGTGTGATTTCTGCAGGCATCTTCATGGCACCTTCTCCAAACAGTTCACTTTCTTGATTCAGGGAGTTAGCAAGTTTCTTTTCCTAAAAAAATTTCTCTAAAAGTTTTTAAACTTTGCATTATAGGATAATAATACAATCCCCCTGAGGAAGGTGTTGACCAACACTCGGATCATCCCAGGACACATGGCTGAGTTATGAGCTATATGAATCAATTGCCAAAAGGAAGGGGAAAAAAAACATAAAAAGAAACAAATAGAAGAAAAGAAAAAAATCACAAACAGTATATAAAAATTCTGAGTAAGCAAGAATAAGTCCATAACAGGTCCTAGAATCAGGGCCCAAAAAGTGATTTATGTCCCACAAGCTTGTAGGACCATTGCAGCAATACGTACTTATCCAATCAGCAGCCAAGACTATAGAAAATTGCCATACTATGAAGTAGAGAAAAGGGACTAGACTTTGAAGCAAAAAGGGAATAGCATTCCCTGGTCTGATTTTACCTTCACACACAGGGATAGTGAGCCCGAATTGTGGTCAAACTGAGGTACTTTGTCTGAATCTGGCACAGGGAAATCCTATGTCTGACCATTTTCAAATAGCCACTTCCTGAAACCCCAAAACAAGTCCTCTGTCTTGGTGCAAATTCTCATCAATCCTACCAGGATTGGTTGGTCTCCTTGAGCTTGTGCTTCTTCTTGTTCTTGTTCTTCTTGTTCTTGTTCTTCTTGTTGTTCTTGTTCTTGTTTTTCTTTCTTTCTTCTTGTTCTTCTTTCCTGTTCTTGTTCTTGTTCTTCTTCTTCTTCTTCTTTTTTAAGAAATTTTAAAATCCTTAGCTTTCATCTTGGAATCAATACTATGTATTGGTTCCAAGGTAGAAGAGCGGTAAGGTTAGGCAAAGGTGGTTAAGTGACTTGCCCAGGGTCACATAGCTGGGATGTGTCTGAGACCAGATTTGAACCCAGGACCTCCCATCTCTGGGTCTGGGTCTGGCTCTCAGTCCACTAAGCTATCCAGTTGCCCCCTTGAGTTTGTGCTTCTTGACAGAGTCTCATCAATCCCATCAGGATTGGTTGGTCTCCTTGACCTTGTGTTTCCTGGCACTATACAATGGCTCTTTTGTGATCTCTCCTTCTGAAATCTGACACAATTATTGGTCAAAGTTCCATAATATTTGACAATCAATGGCAGGTTTCTACAGTCTAAAACTTTGGGGTATGCATTGATATTAGTGCTAATGTATATTATAAACTTATTTTAGCCCAAAATTTAAAAAAAACAAAACATTAATACTTATTGCAATACTACAAGTCCAAAAAAATACGAGTAAAGAAAATTCAAATATCCTATTACACATAAAAGGAAAAAACAATAATAACATTTTTTAAAAATCAAAAATTCATAGTCACATTCCATGAAACACTGTGTTAGCCAGAGGTACAGAACAAAGGTTTCTCACTCAAAAATGAGATCTGTTGCCTTTTAACTTGGCCATGATCTACAGTGTAAGTGTACATTTTTTAATATGCCAGGAAACAGCTTTTAAAAACAGAGGAAAAAAGCCATAAACAGCTAACATACATTCTAAGAAGTACCAATATCCCCCAAATCACAAGAGCCCATGTAATGACAATAGCAAACAAATCTTTAGGATTCACATGAGTCTCTATATCCACTTGCTGTGTGACATTTGAAGGTCATGGATGCTTGTTACAAGTTCTCCACATCTAGCCAATCTGTCAACTCTAGTTGAAATATTTCTAACAAAGTCTATTACAGCCATCATTCTAAAATTTGACAGGACAGCCCAGAAAATCCTCGGTACTGCTGATGAAGACATTTTGGGTCTAAAATGTCACCAAGAATCTAGATCATTCTGGTGGAAGGGTAGAATAAGCTGAAGAGTTACAAAAAAATTTTAAAAAACCCATCCAGGGGTAACCAAGCCCCTTGGGAACTCCTCCCCAATCCTGGATGAGATTATAACCCATCACAGGGTAATCAAGACCCTTGGGAAACCCTCCCTCCTCTGGTATGAGACTGTAACAGTCATAAAAGACATGTTTTTATACGTCCCATCCATTGCAATGTGGAGACAAGGAATGTAATAATGAAAATCACTTCTGATGTCTCATTCAGTACATTTTTATAAATGTGGAGGTGGGGAATACAGTCGTGCTATTGAACTTCACTTCAACTCCTAAATGAATCCTTACCTATTGTTACAAAAACTCAAAGGTAGGCAAATTATCAGTCAGAGGTAGTGGTGCACCTAAATATCTGAAAATCACTTCTGAAGACTCGTTAAAATCAATTGAGATTTTTTTTAGCTCATTAAGTTCTCCAAAGGTTACTGATACAGGTTGTAACCAGTTTGATGGAGTCCATCCATCACCATCCATATGACAATTAACAAAGACAAAAAGGAACAAAAGGCCATTAAGGCAACATATGACCTCAATGGATCCATATGATACAGTTTTACCACAGAAAAAGGTTTGTCAAAATTGTTTATGGACTTTTATAATGCTATTTTCTCCAGTCCAGTAATAGGGGAGGGTACAAATAAAGACAATGTAACAGAATATATAGCTAATGGCCAAAATACAGTATCTGAAAATGATATAGTGTAACAGAATATATTGGATTAGATCAATATGTCAACTTAAAGAAACAAAATTGAATTTTAAAGCAAACAATCAGTAAATACAATAAGCATGACAGGATACAGGCACTCAGTGTTAATAGAAGATTTAAATGTGAGCAATCAATCTAAAAGTCCTTTTCTCCAATTCAGATAGCTGCATTACAGAGACTTCTTCATTATTGGGAGGGGAACAAACTGAAAGTTAACACCAATAAGGGAATGGAGTTTGAAAAGCCTTAAAATTTACCTCCAGAGTCATTGAGGTTCCTTCCCCTCCTGAGTATTGTTGTCCATCTAGATTCCTTTAATCATGCCTCTGGAGTCCCTCATACTGAGAGGGATTTCCACACTTAGCATAGTGTGAATGTACCCCATATTGGATGCCTTGCAGAGGCTGGGCATGCTTAGTAACGGGAATGAATCTTTAGATTACTCAAGCTAACAGCAAGGTATCCTATTGATACAAGTATAACCAGGAACAGTAGTAAGAAAAGACATTCTAAATCTGTGGTAATGTACTGCTCTTTCATAGAGTGGGCCATGCTTTTAAATCAAATCATTAAATCTGTTACAATTCTACTTCCTGTTCAGAGGTGGTGCTTCCCTAGTATGTATTGTCTAGGAGTAAAAGCCTCACAAGGCTAGTAGATGGAAACATGCCCCAATCTGCCTTTCAATGGAGGGAGTGATAAAAAGCCTTAGCCAGAGCCTGGATTTAGGAGGGACAACAATAAAAAACAAAATCTTTCTATTTTAGGCAAAATGAAGGTAAAAACTCCTCAGAGCCACTTAACTGAGATCGTCTGGGAGAGCAAAGGGGTTTTATGGATGTAGAATACAGGTTTAAGAGGCTATGAAAGCCTCCCAGGGTTAGTTTAAAATCAGCTTGGAAGCTTAATGGGGGTGGGGCTGGTCAGCATGGAAAGGGTTACTCAGTGGTCTAAGAATCACCTCAACTCAAAGCTGTAAGTTCAAGTGTCTATCGAATGCTTGAGACGCACATGTGTGTGTGGGGAGGAGGATTGGGGGGGATGACTTATACCTTGCCCTTCTGGCATGAAAACAGCTTGCAAGGACTCCCAACCAGTATGCTCAAGAGAAGCAGCAGACAGGTGGCAGTAGTTTCAGCTAGGACCCTCAGGCAGTTAATGAGGGAGGCAAAAGCAGCAGCTTTTGAGGAGGATTGAGGGCTACAGAGGCTTTTAAAGCTAATCTGTCTTTAAGATAGGAGTAAGAATCCTAAATTCCAGACTTCTGGTCACCAAAAGTATAAGATTTAAATTAATATAAATAACTCCAAGTATTATATTTTATAAAATTTATTAGTAATCACTTGAAGTAGAAGGAAAAAAAATAGAAGTACCAAGCTTAAATATGACTACGTGAGCAAACTTTCCTGCCAAGCCCTTCTTCCAGCCTCCACAACTTCATTGGGGAAGAAGAGAGAGAAGGGTGAGGTTATATCAAAATATATCCTCCCTATGTTAGCACACACCATAGACACACATGGAATTCTGGGTAAGAGAGTCCTGGGGAGCAAATTCTATCCACAAAATATTAATCATTGGAGCTACAGAGAAAATGTAAAAATGTAAAAGAAAGACAGTCTCTGCTCCCAGAAAGTGGACAGAGCTCTCTGGGATTAGAGACAGAAAAATTTGAGTTCAAATCAGAACTCAGACACTTATTAACTGTGTAACCTTAAGCAAATCCCTTAACCTCTGATTGCCTCAATTACCTCATCTATAAAATGGGGATAATAATAGCACCAGGATTACTATGAAGATCAAATAAGATAATAAATAGAACAGTATCTGACACATAGTAATTGTTATATAAAATAGTTATTATTATTAATAATTATTATTGAAGGATAATTTTCACTGCTAAAGAGAGGACTGAGAAGGTCTCAGGGTGCAGCACTTTACAAATATTATACCATTTGATCCTCATGACTTATGTGTGTTAGGCGCTAATTTTGTGTGAGAAGTTTACCATCACCTTCTCTATAACTTCATGACAGCTACCATAGAAAAACATTTATCCTAAGATCTACTCTCCTAATTGGTGAGTGCCTAGCCCTGACCACCAATTTAGAAGCGCCCAGATATACTTACTTCATTCCTAATTCCATCCACCCTCTGGATACTTAGAACATGAATTAGTGATTAATCATTCTCTTATTCTTGGAACACGAACTGATCTGAATGAAGGCAGAACAAATGACAATGTTTCTACTTGGGCTCTTTGTCCTTGGATTCCTGAACATCCTTTTACCTTTCTAATGGTGTTGCTTTTCTTCAGATTCTTGTTATAATTCTAGATTGAGAGCATTCCTGAACGGGGATGGGGGAACAGGAAAGTTAGTGGCTAGGTGAAGTAAGAACACTATGTTCATGGAACAGCTGGTAAGCTAGTTTGGTACAGAGGATGTTTAAAAGGGATTAATAGAAAATAAGTATGGAGACAGATAAGAATCAAATTGTGGAAGGCTTTTATGCCAGGCTGATGATTTTGTGTTTTATACAATGAGTTTAAGGAAGGGGAATGACGTGGTCAAGCTTATACTTTAGGAATCACTTTGGTGGCTCTGTAGGGTAAAGGGGAGAGGAAAGGTCTTGGAAGAAGGGCAAAAAGTAAGGAAATTATTGTGATATGTGGAGTGAGGGGAGATTCGGCCTAATCTAGAAGACCTGGGGACTAACGGGAGTTGACTAGTGCCATGACTTTGGTTGGGGGGAAGGGAGTAGTTTGGTCAACTACGGGAAGGATTGTCCCTAAAGAGATGTGGTATTCTTACTATTACTGACATCCTGTCTAGCTGTAGAAGACAAGAGAGTTCCAGAGAGCTGGGGCTGCTTATGAACACATCACATTTGGAGAGAAAAAGAGTTACTTTGTAATTGTAGGTTATTAAAAAAAAAGACCACTGTTGATTTGTAATGGAAAAAGAAACAATTCTATTTGTTTAGAGGAATTAACAAGTGGCTAAGATATATATTAGCTTCTTCTTCTTCTTTTTTTTTTAATGAAGGAGGCAACAAAAGGATACCTTAGGGCAATGAGTTGTGGTTTATCTAGGACTTTTGGACAAATGTCAACACCCCAAGCAGAGGAAATGATTTCAGTTGCAAATCACAAAGTCAAGTCCATTGGGAATGAAGTAGAACTGATTTTTTTTTTTAATATTTCCTAACCATCATTTCTTACTACAGTGAATTCCTCATAACAGAGTACCCAACCAACAAAATATTTATTTTGTTTCATCATTGACTACTTGCTATTTAATATTTACTGAATATATATAGTAACCTGGAAACCAGTAGTTCCAGGCCTGTACCATAATCTCATATCTATTACTAACTAGCTGTGTGAGTGGCTGTTACACATCACTGTGCCTCAGTTTCCTCTTTAGTAAGATAATCATATTTATATATTATATAAGATTAGGGTAAAATGCAAGTGATTTTGGAATTTGTTCCCCAGGACTATACTAATTTCAATCCCTAGTAGAGCAGCCTGTTAGCTCTTCTGTGATATCTTGGTTAAACACAACTGAAGGCCAATAAGCAAGATGAGGAGTAGGAGAGGTTAAGCATGTAAGTTGTAGTGTTTTCAATTACTTCAAACTCCTCTTTGCTCCAAAACTTCATCTCTTCAATGCCTGTGTATTCTCCTATTGGAGAGGAAGTCTAGATGACAGATATCCAGATTCAGAGTCAAGAAGACCTGTATTTGAATCTCATCTCTGATACATGCAGACTGTGTGACCTTAGACAAATAATTTAGCTCCTCAGGATTTTGTGCAAAGCAGGTGAAGACTTGCAGAGAGTTATTACCCCCAAGAGTCCAATATGCAAACGAAATCAGAATTTTAGTTGTTTTTTAAAAATCTGCTGGAGATGGGTCATGGCTACAAATCATGTAACATCATGATCTTGGAAGAATAAAACTACAGAGGTGACTCAGTGGATAAAGAGCCAGGCCTTGTGTCAGGAGGATCTGCATTCAAATTTGACCTCAGACACTCTATATGACCCTGGGCAAGTCACTTAACCCTATTTGCATAGTATTTATTGCTCTTCTCCTTTGGAACCCATACTTGTACTGATTCTAAGACAAGAGATGTTTGTTTGTTTTTTAAGAATAAAATTAAAATAACCTGAAGGATAAGAAAAATTCAAGGGAAAACTAAACCAATTTGAAGCCTTATTGTTATCATTGAATTGAAGGTTTCCAGTAGAAAAAGACTTTCAAATCATTAGATAGATCTCCTATGGGAGAAAATGGAAAAACATAAAGTAGTCATGGGAAAATTGAAGCTGTGAAAATAGAGGGAATATCCATTCTGATGAAATTCAACTCAATTCAACAAGAAAATTATCCAGCATTTACTATGGAGCCTGGGCCTGCAGTCAGGAAGACTCATTTTACTGAGTTCAAATCTGGCCTCAGACACTTACTGACTATGTGAAACTGGAAAAGTCATTTAACCCTGTTTGCCTCAGTTTCCTCATCTATAAAATGAACTGGAGAAGGAAATGAACCACTCCAGTATCTTTGCCAAGAAAACCCCAAATGGGGTTATAAAGAATACTCAACAACAACTAGGCTTGGAACTATGTATAGTATTGTATAATATCAACATATTTTATTTCTAATATTATTAATGTATATAATTTCCTTTTTCAAGTTAAAAGAAGTAAAAAGTTAAAGTTTGCAAAAAGAATATATTTTTGCAAATCTTAACTATATATATATATATATAGAGAGAGAGAGAGAGAGAGATTTCCCCCTACTTTCCCCCTATTTCTTCTTTAAATGCTCTTGGGATAATCTTGCTTAATTGGGTCACCAAAATTTCTTTAAACTGGTTTTATTCTCATTTGATTCTTTCTGATTTATGAGATGATGCCATTTATATTCGTCCATCATCATAGTGAAATCAATATACTATCTCATATGATTCTGAAAACAACTATGAAGATATGAATTATTACCTCCATTTAAAAATTCTTAGTGCAGAACAGATTAGTGGGAGAGAAATCTGAAGTCAGGGAAACCAAATAGGATACTATTACAAAAAGGCAGATGGCTAGTAGTTAGGGCCTGAACTGGATTAGTGATATTAATAAGCAATAATTGATAGGATTAAGTGACTGTACATGGTAAGGGTTTGAGGAAGGGGGGAAATGATTTTGTGATTTCAAATATGAGTAACTGAAAGAATTATTATTAGAAAAAAAAGCAAAACTCAGCAAATATGCTAGTAGGAAAGCATCTGATCAACCAGTGTAGATACACTGAGGCATAAATGACATGTGCTAAATATCAAAAGTTCCAGGCCAAGGAAATTAGTCTCCAGTTATGAGATTTCAGATATCAGTTTCCACACATTTTTGGTAAAAGAATTGAAGAAGCGAAGATGCCCTAAAATGATAGAATAGACTGATCTCTAGTCAATCTATACAAAAGCTTGGCTTTTGGCAGCTAGAGTAAAAATAGAAGTGTGTCCAGAGTTTGTACCTTGCTGTTTTGGCATGGACAAGTATCACAAAATGCCTTTGCATGGAAGACCACAAAATTTGCATGGAACAAACAATACAAAATCTACTTTCAATTCTTTTTTTTTTATTTTTAAGAAAAATTCAGTTGAGGTGGGGGAAAATATCTAGACCTTCTGGATCCTATGGTAGGGGAAGGTTCTAGAGATATAACCCAATGAAGGGAAACAGGATGCCCTAGGCCATTACAGGATACTGCTGTGGGGTACTGCTTCTTGGGAGAAAGAGCAAGGTGGTATTAGACTGAGTAATTCATTTTATTGTAACTATCTCCCTTCCTGTTTCCCCATCCTAAGGAAGTCCATCATTTGGTAGCTTCTTGTTTTAATTAGTTATTCTTGCTAAGTAGATTTCTTTTCACCTTTTTTAAGTTTAAGGAGTGGATGCACTGTTAAAAACCTCTAAGTTTTGATTCATTGGAACAAAGTATCAATCACTTGGCCTTAGATGTTGTTATTATTGTTCACCCTTCCTTTTTGAAGAGGACCAATGACACCACAGGGAATCTAGGGACATGCCAGGAGATGGCCACATCTGTTGTTTCCAGTCATATCTCTCATTTGTTTGTCTCTTGCCTGTCTTTGTTAATCCTGACTGACAGGGGTCTGACAAGAGACTAATGAGAGCCTCAGGGCAGCTCAGGGTTGAACCAGGAGTCTAAGGAACTGGGAGGTAGCCCAGCCTGGCTGAGATGCATCTGAACCATTCCCAGGCAGTACACCATCTGTCAGAGCTGACTGACCAGAGTTCAACCCAGTGCGAATATGACAAGAATGAGGTGGCATAGTACAGCTTTCCAAAAGGAAAGGAGGGGCAAAGTGGGGAAGGGAGGGAAGGAGCAATGAGGGAGAGAGGGACAGGATGCCAGGAGAGGTGGCTATGGAGTCTCCTGGGGATGTGGGGTTTACAAGGGGGCGAGGGGGAGATCAGCACCAGCAAAGATGGCTGCCAAGTCTCTACCCATGTGGAGATGGGTCCAGCCTCTAATAGAATCATTGTCAGGGATGAGGTAACCTGGATTATCTCTACTGATTTAGGTGAGTTACCTGGACCAACCTCATGGGATACTCCTAATAAGGGGTATGGAACCTCCTCTCTGAGGTAGGGGGAAGTTCCCAGGCTGATGGTGAGTGATGCCAGAGGTCATTTGTCCAGGTCTGACAGGAAAGTCCTGGTGTTCTGACAGGTTTTACTGGTATTTGGTTACAGTGGTGTTGTTGTTGGTGGTGGTGATGGGGCTGTTAGCTTCAGTAGGGATTGGGGTAAAGAGGGTTTTGATCCCATGGTTATCAGTCTTTTTTAAATTTCCTTCTCCCAGCATTCTCTCTGAATCCAAAGAAGTCTCTTCTCCATTAATGCAGATGTATAGTATCATAATCTTGGCAGCCCTCCAGCAAATCAGGAGTCATGTCCCCCCATGCAGCAATACCATGGAACCATCATGAAAAAACCACCCCAGGCTTGGAGTGGAAATTGGGTTACATATATACATGTATTAATAATATATCATATTACATATCTATAGCTTAATATATATTAACTTTTGAAACCAATGTCCATAAGATTACTTAGGAAAGTTGCATATAAAGGCCCAAGAGCTCCAGACTATATTTGGCACTACCCAAAGCACCAGATAAACTACTAACTAGCCCTTAAACCATTTCCTGCCTTCTTTCCGCTCCATGGCTTCCTGTCCTTGCCCTGCAACCTCCTGAATTCTTTCTGCTACTCCTCATTCCTTTTCCTTATCATTTCCTCTTTTCTGCCCTCCTACTTTTTAAAAAAAATCTATCCACTTTCTTTCACTTTCTTGATTTTTCTTATTTTATATTTCTGTACCTACAACTCTTTTTCATTACTTCCTTTCTCCTTTGTTGTTGTCATTCAGTCTTTTCAATCATTTCTGACTGTCATCCCATTTGGAGGTTTTATTGGTAAAGATGGTGGAGTCATGTGCCATTTCCTTCTCTAGCTTATTTTACAGATAATGAAACTGAGGCAAATAGGGTTGAGTGAATTTCCATGGTAAGTATCTGAGGTTGGTTTTTACCTCAGATCTTTCTGAGATCAGATCCAATGCTCTATCCTCTACACCACCTAGTCACCTTTTTTTTTCTTTCTCCTTACCCATTATTTATGAAGGCAGCAGTGTTTTAATGACAAGGAAACTGAACCTAGAAATGAGCAGTATCCAAGTTTGAATCCTGCCTGTGACACTAATTCCATGAATCTTTGCAAGCTACTTATTCTCTGAATCTTGGTTTCCTCCATATAAAAAGTGGGGAAAATAACATTAACCTCATAAAGTTCTTGTGAGAACAAATGAGGTTATGAAGGGAAAATGCTCTGTGAACCTTCAAACAACATATGAGAGGTTCTCCAGGTTCTTGGTTTCAGGATCCCTTTATAGTCTTAAAAACTACATAGAACCCCAAAGAGCTTTAGTAGTTAGATGGCACGGTGGATAGAGGGCCCAGCCTGGTGCAGGAGGACCTGATTTCAAATCCAGCCTCAGACATCTACTAGCCATGTGGTCCTGGGAAAGTCACTTAACTCTGGCTCAGTTTCCCTATCTTTAAAATTTAGCTGAAGAAGGAAATGGTAAATGACTCCAGTATTATTGCCAAGAAAACCTCGAACTGGGTAGCAAAGAGTTGGATGTGATTGAAATGACTAAATAACAATGAAAGAGCTTTTGTATGTGTGACTTATATTTGCCTTATTAGAAATTAGAGCTGATGTTTATTTATTTAAAATATCAAGTCCAGCATGTATTTTACACAAATACTAAATTTTCGTAAAAACTATATTTTCCAAAGCAAAATAAATGTAGTAAGAAGAAAGGCACTGTTTAACTGTTTTTTCAAATCTCTTTAATTTCTGGCTTTTTTTTTAAATTTCTGGCTAATTTAATTTAATTTCAAATCTCTTTAATGTCTGGCTTACATGAAGACAGCTGCCTTTTCCTACCTGCATTCAATCTATTGTGATATGTTGTTTGGGGTGAAATATGTGAGGGAAATCTGGCATCACACAGAAATATAGGTGGAAAAGGTAAAGCGTATCCTAGCCACCTTAGTATAATTGGAAAAATAGTTTTGGCCTGGAGGGATTCTCAGGAGTCTGCAGATTACACTTTGAGAACTGCTGTATTATATAAACATTAGTTTTTGTTATTAAATCAAACCCCAAGTATAGTTAAATGCATGCAAAACATTTACTTCCTGGCCTTTGAGGTTTTCGGATTCTTCTAAATCTAAGCTTTGTGAGACCAGAGTCGGCATATTTCCCGTGCTCTATAAACAACACCGTGTCACCTGCAGCTGCTTCAATCAATATTCTATAATAACAACAAGATACTAAGCCTGGGAGAGCAGTCTATTCTCTCAGTCATTAATTGACAAGTTCCTCATTTAAACTGCCAACACATAAAAGTCTTATCATGTGCCTTAGCTGTTTTCAGTTCTCAGAAAGAGAGACAGATGCTGATATCAGAACCATAGAATCAGAGTCCTACAATGATAGTTCCACATGGCAGGAACCTTAGAGAAGTCACCTAGTTTTACCACCTCACTCAGTTTACTAGATGTGTATTTATTCATACTTTTGATGTTTAATCATTTTCCACACTACAACTAAGTGCCTCTGGGCAAATAATTTAACCCTATTTGCCTCAGTTTCCTCATCTGCCTGAGACTGTATTTGAACTGAGATCTTCCTGTGTATTTTTATAAAATCCAAGATTTAAATTTTGTTTGAGATAGATCTTTAGATAAGAAACTTGCTAACTAACTGAATCCAGAGAATGAACTGTTTGCAGAAAGATACCTAAACCCTTACACTATAGAAAGATCCAGAATGAACCTTGGGGTGCGGTTGATTGAACATTTTTTTGAATGTATACTCTTATGCCAAAGGGGACTGCCCCCTAATTGGCTTTTGTCAATGCGTCCAGAAAAACATTGGTTTGCTGTCTCTCTCTTTTATTTCCCCTTATCTACAACTATTGTAGTTTTCTTCTTAGGGAGTAAAATTTTGTATACACTTACTGTTAGAATTTATTGGGGTACAGGACACTTATGTTTAGTGATCAATTGGGGAGACTAATCCCCCAATCACCATCAGGGAGGGATTGTGATTTTTAAATCTCCATCTTGCTTGGTCTAGCACACAAAAAAATAAATAAATAAAATTGTGCACACCCACACTATACAGGCATGTGCTAGTCAATGGCAAATCAGAAATAACTAACTGACCACCTGGGCTGTCCCAAGCCAAGCTTGAGCCACCATTGGCACATGTGACGTGCAGGAAGTGAGGTAGAGAATAGCCTCTGGAGTTCGCTCACTTCCTGAGGACAGGGCTAGGCGCCAGTTGGTGCTAGCAGCTGGAGCAAGGAGGAGGCCCATAAACAGCTTTCCTTCAGATCAGTCACATGAGTTGAGGACTGATTCTCTTCTCTACCTTGGTCTTCCAGGCCTAAACTTCCTCTGGCTCTGCCAGAAGGTTGAGTTAACCCTTTTCCTTTTCCCTTCTTTCCTTCTCTCCCTCTCCTTCTTTGTTACACCTGTTGTAATTAAACCACCATAAAACTCCATTCTGACTTGAGTGTTTCATTTAGGAATTTCATAAGTGAATTCCTTGGCGACCTTAAGTTAATATTATATCAGTCTTTAAAGGTGATTTTAATATCACACCTGACTCCAGGTCCAGCACCTTATCTACTGTGCCACCTAGCTTCTTCCCCTCTTATTCAAGCTATTCTAATTACTGAAATGTGGAGATTATCCAATAGAACAATGTTACCTCCAGATCTTGCCACCACTTTGGTGCAGGTCCTAATCACTTCACACTTGGACAATTGCAACAGCCTGCTATTGGCATCCCTGAGTCATCTCTCCCCAGTCCAGTCCTTCTGCTCAGTTGTAAATTAATCTTCCTAAAGCATAGGCCTCACTTCTTATTCAATGAATTCCCATGACTCCCTGTCACCTCCAAGATCTAACTTTCTTCCATTTGACAATCAAAGTCCTTCATAACTTAGCCCCCTCTTGCCTTTCTAGTCTTTTTGCCCCACAATCGCTTCCACTAACCTTCTTGCTGTATAAAAATAATAAATAAAACATCCTAATTCCTGACTCTATGCATTTTCACTGGCCTAGAATCCTCTCCCTCCTCATCTCAGCCTTGAAGCTTCTTTCAAATCTCATCTTCTGCAAGAAGCTTTCCCCTATCTCTATCAATATTAGTGCCTTCCTCCTGAGATCAAGTCCAACGATGTATCTTGTTTGAATGGAATTGCTTCATGTTGTTACCTCTATAAAACTGTGAGCTTCTTGAAGATCAGAGTAGAGAGATTTACTACCTCACTCAGTTTACGAGATTTGTGTTCTTATTTGAGTTTCTGATGTTTAATCATTATTCAGTTGTGTCTGGCTCTCTCTCTCTTTCGGGTTTCTTGGCAAAGACACTGGAGTGGTTTGTCATTTCCTTCTCCAGCTCATTATATAGATGAGGATTCTGAGGCAAACAGGGTTGAATGGCTTGCCCAGTGTCACGCATATAGTAAGTGTCTAAAGCTGGGTTTGAACTTGGGTCTTGAGTCTGGTCTTGCATTTTTTCCCATTTCTTTGTTTCTCCAAAGCACAGCACAATGCCCGAAACATAATAGCTACTTATTAAGGAATGCTTGTTGACTTGACTTAACTTAAACAGTCTGTCATTTGTGGCTATTCTAAGAACTATGCCCACCAATAGGCTGTCAGGTCACACAGTGGATAGAGAGCCAGACCTTGATATGGGAGGTCCTGCATTCAAATCTGACCTTAGATACTTCCTAACTGTGTGATCCTGGGCAAGTCAATTAAACCTCATCTCCTATCTTTTACCACTCCTCTACTTTGGAGTGATACTTTGTATCTATACTGACAGTAGGAAATGGTTGAAAAGAAAAGAAAATAACCTTTTCTACCAACCAGCATTTATTCCTAGGTCCATTTAGAAGGAGGGCACTATTTTAAAAGAATAGTTTATTCTTCCCCTAAAGGGACAACAAAAAGTATATAAGCCTTCCTTCTCTTGAATTCTCTATATTAAAAGAATACTTTTGTTTGAAAGTAGAATAGGAAGCAGAGGATGATAGAAGAGTCCTGTGTTTGAAATTACAACAGTAGTAACAATTTCCTTTTATGTTGTTAAGTTGTTTCAGTCATGTCTGACTCTTTGTGACCCCCATTTGGAGATTTCTTGGCAGAGACACTAGAATGCTTTGTCATTTCCTTCTCTAGCTCATTTTACAGATGAGGAAACTGAGGCAAGCAGAGTAAAGTGACTTGCCCAGGGTCATGCAGCTAGTCTGTATCCAAGGCCAGATTTGAATTAAGGAAATTTATTCTTCCAGGCTTCAGGGCTAGCACTCTATCCACTGTACTGCCTGGCTGCCAACAATTTACTTCAGTGACTTCAATAGATAAAGGACTGGACCTAGACTTAGGAAGACCTGAGTTCAAATTCAGTCTCAGATTCTACCTGTGTGACTGTAGGCAAGTTGTTTAACCTGTCTGCCTCATCTGTGGAGGAATAATGATGATGATGATGATGATGATGATGATGATGATGATGATGATGATGATAGGAAGTATCTGAGGCCAGATTGGAACACAGCCTTTTCCTGACTCCAGATCTGTCAAGTAGCAGTGGGACATGAATCCAGAGCTTTCTGAATCTGAGACCAGCCTCTTATTCGCTGTGCCATAGGAACCTAGATCCCCATTCTGCTAATGAGGAAACTTACACATGGGGTTGACTCTTATGTACACACAGTTTTTAATACGCTATTAGGATCAGTAGGGTATAGTGCTGAGAGTCCTGGATCTGGTGTTAGACATCTGGTAGAAAAATCCCTACTGTTTGTGACTGCCTTTAGACAAGTCATTTCATCAGTGAACACTGATTTCCTCAGCTGTGAAATCTGGATTTAGGGGTAGACCAGATGAAGTCTAAGTTCCCTTCTAGTTCTAAATCTATGATCCTATTTCTTAGAATTTTAGGTTGTATTTGAAGTCAGCTCTTCCTGGTACCATGTCCAGTGTTCTGTCCTCCCCTACAGTATTATCTTTCAGGGTTTAAGTCTCTCTTTGGAAGGAAATTCCAGCTTCAACATTTAGAAGTAGAGCAGCAGTAGCGATAACAGTAGTAGTAGTAGCAGTAGTAGTAGTAATAGTAATAGTAGTTGATGTCCATACGACTAGTAGAAATAGTAATAGTAGAAGTAACAGTAGTTGCTGAAGTGATTATTAGTAGTAGCAGCAACATTAATAATAGTGTCTAATGATAGTAATAATTATCATAATAAATACTAATAAGTACATTCACATGTATATAGTACTTTAAAAACACTTCTAACTTAAAGTATACGAATAATTTTACATAATTTATCACATTTGATCCTTGAAACCATCCTGTAAATTAGGCGATATTATTCTCCCCATTTTCAGATAAAGAAACTGAGGTTGAGAAAATGACTTGCCCACAAAGCTAGCAGAAATCTGGGGGAGGAGTCAAACTCAAGTCTTCCTGATTCCAAGTACAACCCTATCAACTCTTCCAGCTTTGCCATTTAGAAGTAGAATAGTATACAGTAATAACAGTAGTGGTAAATTGTCTTCCCTTTCTTGGTTTTGTTTCCCTGTTTGGAAATTGAGGGTGCTGGTCTAGATCAAATGTGTTAAACGTATGACTGACATCATTCTCAAGGAAGATCCAAATCAGATTAAAATGTAATAGTGAAATATTTAACAAAATAAATAAAAATGTAATCAAACAGAGATAATATATTGCTTTCTGATTTAATATGTGACCTGCAAGGATCCTTATGTATGTTTTAAGAACTCCCACTTCCATTGAGTTTTGCACTTCTACATAAATGACTTAAAGGTTTCTTTCCAGCTTTAATATTCTGTATGGAGATTCCTTTTCCAAAGACCTAGTCATAATTCCATAGGTAATTATTATAATAATTCTCATGAGCATAATAACCTTTCTAATTTATAAAGCAGTTTTTGCAGACAGCTAGGTGGTAGGTAATGGAGGTCTTATGCTCATTTTGCAGATGAGAAGCAGTGTGGTGTAATGGATAGGGAGATGACCTTAGAGTAGGAAAGCTTTAGGTGCAAATCCTGCTTCTGACAGATGGTGGCTATATGACTCTGGGCAATTGGTTTAGACTCTCCATGTTCTAGGCTATCAGTTTCAGAAAAGCAGACAATTTGCATTGGTAAAGGGACTTTCTCATCATCTGCCAGTTCCTTATATCAATGAAAATAAAGGTCAAGACCCTGTTCCTATTTTGCATATGGGGAAAGAAGAGTTGAAGTGACTTTTTCAGACATGCAGGTATGAAGGTCCAGAACCAGAATTATGGGTGAATGGTACCTAAGTGATACAGTGGATAGAACACTGGAATTGAAATCAGGAAAACTCATCTTCCTGAGTTCAAATTTGGCCTCAAACATTTACTAGCTATGTGACCTTGGGCAAGTCACTGAACCCTGTTTGCCTAACTTTCCTTACTGTAAAATGACCAGAAGAAGGAAATGACAAGTCATCCCAATATCTTTACCAAGAAAACCTAAAATGGGGTTAAGGAGAGTTGGACACAACTGGAGATCAGCAAGGACCTTGAGAAACTTCAAATTCTAAGATAAACAAACAGGAGATGAACAGCCCTATCCAAAGACAATCTTTTTCCTGGGGGAGTGGAAAAGACTTTCAATAGTTCTGTTCTGACCTATCCCTCTGAAATTTCAGCCCTTGGATTTAAGCCAGGATCCCCTTCAGTTTCAGAGAAGCTGAGCACATTCTTGAGTCTGGGTTGGTCAAACACTTGAAGAACCTTCAGGAAGGACAGTACTTCATTATAAGCAAGGTAAGACTCTCTGCTGGGGACTGTCAGTCTCTTTGCTTACTCTAGTCATCATGGATATTTCCTGGTGTTTATTCTGCTCTTTCCAACAACCAAAGGAAAAGTTTAAATCTGCCCTTTCCCTTGGGAACCTGGAGAGAGACTCCATGCACCAAATACAGGAAATCATGTGGAGAGGATTCCCATATTACCTCCCCTCCCCCTGCCTCCACCCCCACCTCCCCTCTAGTCATACATGCAGTCACTCGGGTCTCTTAGCTTTTCCCTCTAGCATGGAACACAAAGAAGGTGGCTTACCTCTCCCAAGTCAGTCCTCTAAGCATTAAAGGATTCAAAGAGAATTCCAGGGAGACTCCGCCCACCCATTCTGGTCAACTACCTGGGAAACAGTTAAGTCGTGCCCTGAGGTACATGTTAGACCTTGGAGGACTAGTCCATAGAGAGTGGAATCGTGGGATCCCATCAACCACAGCTGTGAGAGGTGGGTGTTGCTGAATTGCCTTTATTTATTTATACACTTCTGTTGGTGAGTTTAAGATAAAGAATTTGTTCCATGAAAAATATCTTTTGAGATGTGTCTCTTGCTCTGTCTGTCTGTCTGTCTGTCTCTATCTATTCACCCATTCATTTAGTTTTCTAGCTATCTTTTTTTTTCCCCCTGTCCATGGGCCTTGTGGATTTCCCCGAGTTCTACAACTGCTTTGTAAAGAAGGGAAGTTGAGAGGAGAATGCTTTCGGCTCTCTGTCTGTCTTGGGTAGAGAATGCCAAGGAGGTTGGCAATAAATCTGAGTCTGATTTTGCTAGAAATCAGAGGGGAAGTAAGATTATTTGGATATTAGAAAGGGTTTGGTTTTTGTTTTTCCCTCTGAGGTTTAGCCGCCCTCAGGTTTGTATTGTGAGTTTGTTGTTGTTTTTTTGTTTTTGTTTTTGTTTTTTTTAATAACTGATCCTGGAAGCTTCGCTCTCAAGTAAGAAGGTGCTAGGGCCATTTTCATTCAGTAAGTGCAGCCCAGGAAATTTTCTAAATCAGGAATACTGAATGACAACTAAAGTATGATAATAGCATTCTGGTGGAGACAGTCCTGTAATTAAGGATCATAAAGATTTCTAGTTTTTTCTACTACATAGAAGCTATTAAACCTCAATGCAATCAAATGTCTGCATAGTCTTTTAATGAAGGTCAGTGATCCTTTGTAGCAGGTAAATTTCTTTAAGTGCTGCTTAGATTTACACTGATTTTTCCTTTGTTCCTTTCTGTAAGTCTTAGCATACCACTTGGTGTGTATAGATCCTGAGGGGCTCTATTCAGGACAAGCCAGTATGGTGTATTAATTAGAGGACCTGGGTTTAAATTCTGCCTTTAACAAAAGTAGTTTGTAAAATTAAAAAAAAAAAAAGCTTTGAAGGACTAAACTAGGTTAACTAATACTAGTGCTTTGCCCCTACCCCAATACAAGTAAAATAGAGCAGAATGAAGATTTTTATTTCAAAATAAAAGTATGATAACATTTTTTACACCAATTGCCCCTCTTGGTCTTTCTATTGTTAAGATTCCTTTCCTGGTCTTAACAACTATTAGCATTTCCTCTTCCCTCAAGGTTATCTTGTATATGTTTTACATAAATTTATATATGTATATGAATCATGTATCATGTATATATATGCCATTGGACCACTCATTTAAGCTTTCCCAATAGGAGCTGCAGCTCAATCCTATTAGGAAATCCAAACTCTACAAATAAACCTTGATTTATTGTAGTTGACTTAAGAAAATGTTAATATCATAGATTACACTTTAAAGTGTGTTCAGCATACATTTTTGGAGAACTATTTATTAAGCATCCCTCTTTCCTCAGCCCTCTGTTTCTTTACTTATAAAATTATTTTCAGGGCAGCTAGGTGACTTGGTGGTAGAGTGGCAGGCCTGAAGATAGGAGGTCCTGGGTTCAATGTGCCCTCAGAAACTTCTTAGCTGTGTGACTGGGCAAGTCATTTAGCCTCTATTGCCTAACCCTTACTCCTTTTCTGCCCTGGACTCAATACTATTATCAATTCTAAGATGGAAGGTACAGTGTTTGTTCGTTTTAATTGATTTTCAGACATTTTCTCCAGCTTTAAATCATATTACTTTTGGTAACTGAAAGCAAAAGAATTTGAGTTTTAAAATATAAGGACCCTGTACTTGTAAAATCAGCCAGTACACAGGTACATATTAAGCATTTACTCGCTATGTGCCAGGTTCATAGATTAAAAGCTGGGAAGAACCTTAGAGGTCATATAGGCCAACATCTTCATTTTATAAATAAGGAAATAAAATCCCAGAGACAATTTCCCTCAGATCACACAGGTACTACCTGTAGTAACAGAATTTAAATCCAGATTCCATTCAATGCTTTCTCTATCATATTATAATCATACTGGACTTGGAAACAGAAAGAACTCAAATCTGGCCTCAGATATTTATTAGCTGTGTGACCCTGGGCAAGTCACTTAACACTGTTTATCTCAGTTTCCTCATCTATAAAATGAGCTGGAGAAAAAAATAACAAACCACTCCATTATCTGCCAAAGAAACACCAAAATGGAGTCATGAAGAGTTGGACTCAACTGAAATGATTCACAGCAACAAAACATATTTGTTGCCTACTGGCTTTACCAAAGCTCTCCTACATCATTTATCTCATTATCTAAGTCTGTGAGATAAATAAAGAAGATTACATTATAATTCTTACTTTACAGAACAAAATATGTATTAATCATCTTCCTTGCACAAAAAAAATCTAAGATAATAGAATTCAAAAAGTATCAAAAACCCTCAGGATTGGAAAGAGCCTCAGAGGCCACTTGGTCCCCTCTGCCCATCTGTGAAGATCCTCTTTAAGAGATAACTGACAAACTGTTCATTGACAATCTTGTAGATTCTAGTCAGGGGGATCCATGACCTCCCAGACAGCCTGCTTGAATCTACCTATTGCACCATCGGTTTACCCACATGTCTATCTTTTTCACAAGAATCCCAAGGAAGCCCATTCCAGTTTATTAAAGCTCTGTTAGGAAATTTTCCTTTACATTAACCCTTGATTTGACTTTTTGCATCTTCTATCTCTTGCTCTATATTTTGACCTCTGGGGTTAACCAGGACAAATTTATTCCCTTTCCCATGCTAGTAGTCCTTCAAATGCTTTAAGAGGGCTATAATATTTAGATCTGTCAATCTTGATCTAGAATCTGTGAACTTGGTTTTTGAAAAATATTTTGATAATTTTATTTCAATTTAATCATTTTTCTTTATAACATCGTGTTTTATTTCATTCATTTAAAAATATTATTCTGGGCAGCAAGGTGGTTCAGTGGATAGAGAGCCAGTTCCAGAGAAAGGAAGTCTTGGGTTTAAATCTGACCTAAGACATTTTCTAGCTCTGTGACCATGGGTAAATTACTTACCACCAGTTTCCTAGCTCTTATCACACTTTTGCCTTGGGTATCAATTCTGAGACAGAAGGTAAGAGTTTAAAACACACACACACATTATTATTATTATTATTATTACCAGACTGCCCAATTCTTGAAGGAGAGAAATAAGGATTTATTAAGTACCTGCTACCTGCCAGTTACTTTAAAAATATTTTCTCATTTTGATCCTCACAGCAACCCTGGGAGATGAGTGCCATTATTATTCTCATTTTACAGATGAAAAAACTGAGGCAAACAGAGGTTAATTGACTTGCCAAAATCATACAACTAGTTTTTGTCTTAAGTCAAATTTGAACTCAGGCCTTTCTGATTTCCCAGTGTGCCACCTAGCCACACACCTTTGCTCATACAAAAAAAAATGTTTAAAAACACTTACCTAGGTTTTCTCTAGGTAAAGCACCCCAGCCCCTTTAACTGATCCTTATCTGTCTTGAACTTGAAGACTTTTACCAGAGGATTGTAGATTAAAATTCAGAAAGATCCTTGAAAGCCATTGAGTCACCATCTTCATTTTACCAATGAGGAGCCTAAAGCCCAGAGAGGTTAAATTATTTGCCCAGTGTCACAGGATATAGGATTTAAACTTAGATCTTCCTAACTTCAGGTCTTACATTCCATTCACTAGTCTACCGAGCTGCCCACATTGACCTCCTCTAAACTCTCTCCAGTTTGCTCAATATCCTTCTTTTATTTTTTAAATTTTTTAAGGAGTCAATACTGTGTATTGGCTCCAAGGCAGAAGAGTGGCAAGGGCTAGGCAATGGGGGTCAAGTGACTTGCCCAGGGTCACACAGCTAGGAAGTGCCTTAGACCAGATTTGAACCCAGGACCTCCCATCTCTAGGCCTGGCTCTCAATCCACTGAGCCACCCAGCTGCCCCCTCAGTATCCTTCTAAAATGTGATAGATGGAACAGAATCCAATCCTCCAGCTTTGATCTGACTATACCAGAGTAGGGTTCAATAGGACTATAATGCCTCTATTCCTAGATATGATATATTTTTAATGTAGACTAATATTGAATTAGCTTTTTTGGCTACTGTTACACAATGTTTATCTAAACTGAGGTTGTAGTCTACCCACTAAATCTAGCCATGCCTTCCCTACTTTATACTGAAGAAATTTAGTATTTTTTTGAATAATTTACATATACAACTTTAATATACAACTTTATACTCATCCCTATTCGATTTCATCTTACTAGATTCAGACTAATATTCTAACTTTTCCAGTCTGTTCCTCTGCGTGACCACCATGGTGTACATTAGTTGTCCTACCATAAGGCAGTAAAAATTTGATAAACTTTTTGTCTATGCCTTTTATCCATGTCAGTGATAAAAATATTATGAAACCTTAGACCGAGAATAAATTTCAGGAACAATCTTCTTGGAGAAGCCTCTTTCCAAAATGACATCAATCATAAGCTTCTTTATTTGGCATGAGGACTATTTTATTTGTGTGTGTATCTTTAGTGTCTGGCACAATACATGGCGTATAGTAGGCAATAAATGTATATTGAGCGATGACTACTCTTTGCATCTGGCCATTCAATCTATCACAAATCCATTTATCAGCTAGTTCATATCTCTTCTTTTGCTCCACCATAATAGTATCAAGACTTTGTAATATACTTTGCTAAAATCTAAGTAAACTATTTGTTTACAGCTATAGCAAACATCTAAGAAAATCTGGTAACCCTCTAAAAAGAGAAAAATAAAGCTTTTCTGTCTTGACTTGTTCTTGATGAACTAATTTTGGCCTTTTGTGATTATCTTTTCTTTTTCTAGATGTCCACCAACCACTTTTACTAATAGGTCCTGGAATTTGGTAAAGGTGAGTCAGACTCATTGGCTTAGAGTTTGCAGAATCCATTAACTTCTCTTTTATGCAAAGTAGGAAAATATTTATCATTTTTTTTTTCAATTTTGTGATTCCTCTCAAATTCTTTATGATCCTTCAAAAATCACTGACAGGGGCTCAATTTATCTGTCAGTATTCTCAGTACCCCAAGTGTAGTTTACAATTTGAACCTGATGATATGAATTCATCATGGACAAAAAGTCAACAGCTGGTTAACAAGCATTACATGCCTACTATTGTGCCAAACACTGTGCTAAGTGTTGGAGACAAAAAGAAAGGAAAAAGGCATTCTCTAATCTCAGGGTGCTCATAATCACAAAAGAGGAGACAGCATGGTAACAATTATGTATAAAACAAGGTACAAGACAAATTGAGGATAATTTTAAAGGGAAGGAAGCTGTATGAGGGATTAGGAAGAGCTTCTTGTAGAAAATGGGATAGTTGCTGGGACTTGAAGGGCATCAAAGGTGCTATGAGATGGAGAAGAGGTGGGGGAAAGATATAGACATGGGAGACCAAAAATTAAAATGCTTGCTTCCTGGAAGATAGAGTTTCTAGTTCAGTGCAATCTTATGCTGTCTTTGGTCCTATCCCTATTCTGATCTTCCTCTTTTCCACAATATAGCTAACAACAAAACAACGAGCATTCATTAGCCTCAGCTTTTCTTGTTAACGGTTAATCAGTCTGAGCTTTAATATTCCTGACACTCTTCCTTCAGGACTATGCTTATTGCTTCCACCAATGCCTTCCCTTGTTTTCATCCTCTAAGGAGCTCTATAGATTGAGAACTTCTAAATGATGTATAATGATGTAAAGGACTTTGAAAATCTTAAAGTACTATATAGTGGTTTTTTTAAAAAACCCTTACCTTCCGTCTTGGAGTCAATACTATGTATTTTTATGAACAGAGAAGTGAAGGTTTTTATGAACAGAGAGGAAGGCTCAAATGAAGAAATTTTGCAGACATAAGATTTGCAAATTGATTGAATAGTTCAAGTGAGAAAGAGTAATAAAGATGATTCCAAGAATATGAAGTTGGGTGACTAGAAGAATGGTTATTCCCCTCCAAAGTTTGCAAGATTTCTGATGGGAAGGGGGGATGAAAGAGGATCTTCTGAACTGGCAGTAATGTATCCCTTCTCTACTCTGTAAAGATACTTAGAATCCCCAAACATTAAACTTCTAGGAGCCCTTGGTGATCCTCTTGTCTAGTCCCCTTATTTTATATATATGGAAACTAAAGTCCAGAGAAATGAACTGATTTGCCCAGGGCTTTTCAAAATTTCAGTACTACTCTTACTTCTGCATACATACATACATATACACACATGTGTATCAAACAAAATAACATATGTAAACCACATTACAAACTTTAAATGCTGTAGGAATGTTATTGTTATCTGTATTCTTCACTGTATGGATAAAAGGATTCAAAACTACAGAGAAATGAAAAGTAGTGAGACTGAGGACCCCAAGGAAAAATATTGATCATTTTGCCTACTTTGCTGAAAAGCACGGGCCTTGACTTCACCAGGACTAAGAAAATTCTTGTGAACAATATTATCTCTGTGATCTATCATGGAAAAAATATAAGAGTAATAAGGTCACTCTCCAAAATCCTATTATAACTGCTTATCGTGGTTTCTTCACATCCCCCCCCCCAATTTTGTGTCATTTTTGACCTTTGCTTTCACCAGTACTTCCCTGATAGTGCAAAGATGAAAAATTCAGAAATTACTCGTACATCAGTAATCTGGTTAACATTTTATATCTGTTGAACCCCTTATAGTTTACAAAGCACTTTGGAGTTGCAACATTGCCATAATGAACGCATGAGATCTGATGATCTAATCAAATATTTCAAGTCAGAGAACCTAGGTTTGACTGTTACCTTACTACCTGTGTGATGCTGGACTTATCTCTCTTCTGCTGTAGGAAGGAAGTGCTTCAAATCAGTTTCCTCCTCTACAAAATGAAAAGGCTAGGCATGATGATCTCTAAATCTCGGAGAGTTTTAAATTCCTTTCACCTAAAAATGTTGTCCTATTTGAGTCTCACCTTTCTGTGAAGCCAATGACAGAAAGATCATTATCTTCTTTTTAGAAATGAGGAAATTCAAGATTATAGAGGTTATATGACTTGCCTAAAGATACCCAAGTGATAAGAGTACTAGGACTCCAACCCAGGGCTTTTGGCATCCAGCTTAGTACTTTTTCTACTGTAATTCAGAAATAATCTACACATAGTTGAAAATGTGATGAAAAAATGAAAAGAAAATGAGCAGAATTTCAAAAATTATTTTGTGCAATAGATGTCTCCACAGTTACACAACTAACTTGCAGTTTTGAACAATGTAATATTCAAAGGATCATTGGATGATGGTTTTATATTTGGTGGCTGTCTGTAATGTATTGACCATAAAAGCAATTGACTCAGGTCAGTGAAATGTAGTCTTAAACACTTTTCTAACAAGGTATCTCCTATGAACATGATCAAATCATGCAAAATGCCTTGATAAATTCAAATACAGAGAAAACTTTGCTGACCATTCCACTAATTATTAATACCAAATGTAGCTGTTGCTGTCCTGAAGGTCATTCAGGGTAGAGGCCATATGGAGAAGGAATTTTCTATAAATCAAGGGTCCTTAGCTCTCTTCTGCCTGAAGAAAATACAAACCACTGGGTAGCGTTATGCCTCTATAAAAGAGCTTCTTAACATTTTTTGTGACATGGGTCCCACTGGCAATCTAATGAAACCTATAGACTGCCATCTCAGAATAATGTTTTTAAATTCATGAGGTAAAATACACAGGATTGCAAAGCAAACAAATATGTTGAAGCAGTTATTGAAACATTTAAAAAAAACTTTACAGATCTCAGATTCTGTCACATAAGATGAAGTCTTCAACACATTTCTTTCTACAGATAACATATTGTAATAATTACACCAAGGCCCCAAACACTAGAAATCCCCCTAAATTACATATGAGACCACTCAAAAGAGACAGAAAAAAAGCAAATGGATGAAGAATTACTTCATTGTCTGGACTAGAAATTATTAAGCTTTTTTTTTTTATGGCAATCTGGTGAAGTCTATGAGCCTTTCTTATAATGTTCTTTTCTTTATACTCCTTTTATGTAAAATAAAAAAAAACAGTAGATGACATGAAGAAAAAATCAGAAATGATTTTTATGATAAAATCTCTTAAATTTGCCTAGTGTCAGAAAGGACAAATAACAAGCTTTAATTTGTTCAGCTCTAGTTACTAGTTATTTCATTTTAAAAATACCTCTAGGGGGTAACTGGGTGACTCGGTGGATAGAGAGCCAGGCCTAGAGATGGGAGGTCCTGGGTTCAAATATGGCCTCAGATACTTCCTAGCTATGTAACCTTGAGCAAGTCACTTAACCCCCATTGCCTAGCCTTTACTGCTCTTCTGTCTTGGAACCAATACACAGAATTGAGTCTAAGATGGGTAGTAAGGGTATAAAAAAATTAATTAAATAAATTAAATAATGACCTCCACTTTGCTCTAAGATTTGTTGTAGTCCTTTAACATATAACAGCTTAGTAGACTTTGTGGTATGTTGTATTATTATGTGTGTATTATAATATATGTGTGTCACATATATTTTTAATTTATTGTTTTATCCATTAAAATTCACAAGTATCTAACTCTTTTCCTCACACTAAACATTTTATAAAAAGATATATGTATATATAAAACTACATCTTACTTATTTCTATTCTTTCTCTAGGGGTAGACATATACGAGTTATTCTTCAAGCAATATTTCTGTTTTTGTCTATAATGTTCTCTTGGTCCTACTCATTTTACTCATTTTACTCTTCATAATTTTATGTAAATCTCCCCATTTTTAATAGTTTTTTAGATGCATAAAACAAAATATATAGGATTACAAAGGAAACCAATTATATTGAAATAAAGTTATGAAAATACTTTTTTTTTAATCCCTAGATCCCCTGAAATCTTTCCATGTACCTTTTGACAATATGTAGAACCCAGGTTGAGAATATTTGACCTAAATTATGACATACAAATGGATAAATATCTCATTGGTTTAGACTACTGATACTCTTAAGTGGACATTTCATATGGATCTTAAGTAAGTGGACTCTGAATTGAATAGGTAGAAGAAAATAGGTTGAATTGTATGTGAAGAGCTGTACAGCACTTTCAAAGTATTCCTTTATGTACACACATATACACACATAAACACACAAACAGAGATAATCAAAACATATTCTTCTGCTAATACTACATGGTTGTGAATCTTTGAACATCACAATTTCTGAAAAGTCAAAATAGCAGATCACCTAAAAGGCAAAGGAGAGGGATATATGTTGGATTTAAGAAGGCTGGTAAATATCTCTAATGGTGTCATTTTAAGAAGCAAGGCAAAAGATACTATCCCGGCAATCTGTGAGAAAAAGACATGGGTTATTTATGGAATAAGAGTAAAGGACAACATGGCGATAACCCATAGGCAATTCTGGGACACATGGAATATAAAAGACTCCAACACATTTGGTAGATCCTATAAGGAACAATTTATGAAATTACATAGACAAGATAAAAAGGAACAAATGGGTTATTGTCCAAAAAGGTAAAGAAGTGCTACATTAATGAGATGAAAGATCTATTGATGTATATAAACTCTATAGAATTCTCAAAGGACCCTATTAAATATGAACTGATGATGATAACAGTATAGAAAGCATGTTACCTGGTGCCATGGGAGACAGAACCAAAGTTTCTTTGGAAGACAGCTAGTAGGGCAGAACAAAGTATTTCTGCCTTTTGCATGATTAAAACAAACAAAAAAACAAACAAACCATACCCATACAGATGTTGATTTGTACAATAGTGCTTTTAAAAAATTAAAATTTGGTTGATGCAAACTAGTCATATATCTGTTCTAGAACTGAATGTTTTTCATCTGAGAACAAAATTGAGACTAAAGAGAGAGGCATATATTCATATATACTCATAATCTACATCTAAATCTATCTCTACTCTACCATATATATAGAGAAATCGATATAAATAGGTATTCATATATAAAGACATAGTTATAATCTTATATATAGATCTCTCACACACATATGTCTTAGAGATAGATAGAAAGATGATAGGAAGATAGATGATAGAGAGATAGTGAGATAGACAAACAGACTTTGGACCTCAGCTTCTTTTATCAATGAACTCACAACTCCAGGAGCTAGATAGATAAAAAGATGAATGGATGGATGGATAGATAGATAAATAGATATAGTATACATATAGCCCACATATATAATAAAATATATATAGATGTACACATGGATATAGATATGTATGTAAATAAAACATTTAATAAATCTAATGTCTAACATGGTATGTGTGTGTGATATCTTATATTTAGAGCTAGAAAGGATTCTTAAGTTCAAAGAAGCCTTTCAGATTAGGAAATTTAGGACTTACCCAAGGTCATACAGCTAAGAAATATCTGATGCAGGATTTGAAGTTAGGTCTTCTTCCTTTACTCTATCTACTATAACATATACTTTTATACATACATATATATTCATAATATCTTTTATTATATGTATATATATATAGCTAGACAGCACAGTGGATAAGAGTCCTGGACTTGGAATCTGGTAGATGAGTTCAAATCTAGTCTCAGACACTTGCTAGCTGTGTGATTCTGGGTAAGTCACTTAACTTCTGTGTGCCTCAGCTTTTTCCTCTGTAAAATGGGGATGATAATAGAGTATTTATTTCACAGGGTTGTTTGAAAGATCAAATAGTATAATGTATGCATAGTACTTCATCAGCCTTAAAGTGCTTTGTAAATGCTAACTATTATTTAACTGGAAAATATGGAAATATAGCTTATTTTTTATGTAATATAAATATATAACTTTCAGAACAGCATTAGATTTATATTGTACTCCAGAGGGAAAAAGAAAAAAGAAAAGCTATAGGGGAAAAAGGTCAGTCTAAACACTCTTTAACTAGGTTACTCTTTAACTAGATTATTAATTGCTCCTTATGCCCTAAACACATTCCTAGTCCCTGGATTTGCTGCCCAGCACAACCTCACTTCCTGGTTTGGGGACTGTTCTAGGGGTACTTGAAGCAAAAAATTCAATAGAGACATTTAGACCTTTTTGGCATCTCTGACACTTCTAACCCTTCCTTTCCCTTAGCTTTCTGCTTAACTTGATGGGGAGAAAAGGGGATAGAATTGGAGGCATACGTTTCTTCTTTACTATTTTTTTCTTCAAAATGTGAATATTCTTTTATCTTTCCCTTGAGTAAATAAATTCAGATTGGTTCCTATTTTCATTGATTAATATCAACTAGGTGACTAGTCCTTTGAAATGTGAGACTTCTTGGGTATCATTTAGAACTGGAGAGTGAACAAGTCAGCTGGGATGGAGGGGAATCTTTTTGCCAACAAATGATTCTTCTTTTCTAAAATAGAAAAATTTCCCTACCCAAGTAGTGGATCAGAAGCCCTGAAATAATGACCTTTCTGCTGTCTGTGTGCCTGGGCCCCTATATAGGATTCCTCTTCCTAACTTAGCTGAATTAAGGGAGGTACGTGTGTGTGTGTGTGTGTGTGTGTGTGTGTGTGTGTGTGTGTGTGTATGTGAGTGATTTATATGTCCTCCTTCCACATAAAGTATAATGTTTCCCTGTAGCCTTTACTAACTGTAAATATTTCTCACCATATTAGAAAGGGCAAGTCAACAAGAATTTATTATGTCTAATATGTGTTAGGTAAGCATTGTGCTAAGCTCTAGGGATGCAAAGAAAAGCAAAAAAGAGTCCTTACTTAAAAGTGCTCAGAATTTAATAGGAGAGACAACATGTAAACAACTCTGTGCAAAATCCAGGAGATTACTGGCTGGATTCTTGGACTCTATCAGCCTCTGGTTATAGAGGCAACTGGACCATCAATAAAGCTCTACCCAGATTCATTTAAAATGTGTTTGGAGATCCCAAGTGCAAAGTACTTATAATTCCCAAAGTTTTTGGTTGAGGCCCCAGCAAAGGTCAGGTGAGCAGAAAATAATATAATATAGAATGTGAAGCTAAACCCTTTCAGCTTGGTATGATGTCAGTGGAGTGTTCTTAGAACTTAGAACTAGATACTAGTTCTAAGAAGAAAATGTTTTGTGATCTGGGACACAAAGACCCTTCTCTAGACCTCAAAGTTTCTTTAACTATTTTTTTTTAAGCCCTTACCTGCATCTTGGAGTCAATACTGTGCATTGGCTCCAAGGTAGAAGAATGGCAAAGGCTAGGCAATGGGGGGCTTAAGTGACTTGCCCAAGGTCACACAGCTAAGAAGTGCCTGAGGTCAGATTTGAACCCAGGACCTCCCCTCTCTAGGCCTGGCTCTTAATCCACTGAGCTACCCAGCTGCCCTTGCTTTAACTCTTTTTAAAACTTACTTTCTGTCCTAATAACAATTCTAAGACAGAAGGGCAAGGACTAGGTAGTTGGAGATGAGTGACTTGCCCAGGATCATACATCTAGGAAGTGTCTGAAGCCATATTTGAATATCCAGGTCCTCTTGCTCTATCCACTGTGCCACCCAACTGCACTTAAATTTCTTTAATTTTTAAGTGAGAGGCTAAGGCTTCTTCTAGCTCTAACATTCTGAGTCCACGATCATTTTTCCCCTCTTTGATTTTACCTCCACATTTTTTTAAACTACAAATTTTCTTGAAATTTAACTGGGCACACAAGGTGGAAAGCATAAAAACCAGTTTATTTTTAGACACCCATCAGCCAACCCAGAACCTAAAAACCACTGTCAAATGTCCGAACTACAGCCCTGAGAATTTCCTTCAACAATGTCTAGTTTCCTCTCATTGTTAAAATACAAAGGACATACTGAAACCCACTGGAGATCCCAGATTAACCCCTCCCACCTTGAATTCTGGAACCTGCCACTATATTGGTGTGCACAGGCTGAGATGCTAGGGGTCAAGTTGTGAGTGACCTGGGATGGCCCTGGACAGAAGCAATGAGTGCCTATGCATGATTTCATCTAAAAATATTCAGAAGGCCAATTAAGGCATTTCAGAAGTAAAGGCTTGACTATCTTCTAGAGTTAAGCATCTGACCTTCACCCTTTGCTATATGGGCAGCTTCCTGCATAGTCTTGGAATAGGACCAACCTGGATGACTCTCAGATGAGGTGTTTAGCCTTGTTTCCCAAGCATAAAGAGTTATTCCATGTTATTAAAAGGAAAATACACATGCATAGATACACCCATAAACTGGCCCAGGCATCCAGAAAAACACTGTCTTTGGTGAAAAGAGCTTTATTTTTAGAGACAAAAGATTTGGATTTCATTTCCCAACTTGTCAACTTTGCAACTTTAGGTCCATAATTTAGTCTTTCCAAGTCACAATTTCCTCATCTGTAAAATGAAGAGATAGGCCTAGGTAACCCTTTGGGATCCATCTAGTTCTCTCTCTCTCTCTGATCCTATAAAATATGAATTATATTGTCTTGCACAAAAATCGAAAACTGAAGGGATGCTCATAAATTATGAATGACTGAACTAGCTGTGGCATACGATTATAATAGAATACTATCGTGCTATGAGAAATGACAAAGGGGTGGATTCCAAAAACCCAAAGAAGTTTATATGAGCTGATATAAAGCAAGGTGAGCAGAACCAGGAGATCATGGTACACTGAAACACCAATATTGCAGTGATGATCAACTTTGAAAACTTAGCTACTCTGATCAATGTAATATTCTAAGACAATTTCAGAGGTCTCTTGATGAAAAACGCTATCCACCTCCAAAGAGGGAATTGATGAACTTTGTGTGCAGACTGAATAATTTAAAATTTTTTTCTTTTTTTTTGTACCATGGATAATGAGGAAATATGCTTTGCTTATTTGTACATGTATAATCAGTATTATATTTCTTGCTTTCTCAGTAGATGGAGGAGGAAATGGAGGCAGGTAGAGAATTTGGAACCAAAAATTAAAATAAAAATATATATTGTCTTACATATTGAATCTGTTTAATGAATGTTTTCATTCATTCCATAAAACAAGAATTACATCATCTCATATACTAAGTACTTAATAAACATTCTGTGTATGTCTTTCTCACTCTCACTTTTTATCTGACCTATAATTTAAACAGTATATGGAACTTCTAGTGAAGAGACTCCATCGCATAATCATTGGCAGCTGGAATGGGAAAGATACTGAGAGGTTAAATAATCTGACCATAGCCAAATGGCTAGTCTGTGTGAGAAGGAGGATTTGACCAAGACCTCCCTGACTCCAAGATTAACTCTCTGTGCACTAAACCAGTCTGTCTCTTATCTCTCTCAAATGACTATTAGGACTTGTGAGCCAAATGAGTAGCTATTGAACTTGGTGCCACATATAAAAATAGGGAGTATGGCAAAGTGGATAGAGAGTCATCCTTGCAATGAGGAAGACTTGAGTTTGAGGTCAGTCTCTGAATAGTACTATTCATCTGACCTTGGGCTTCACTTTTCCATGACCCAGATATTCTCCAAGAGACCTAGAGGTGTTTCTCTTCCCCTCCTCCTCACCTTGAAATTATCCCCCAAATATTATCTTCTGATCACATGCAGCAAAAAAAGAACACTGAGCTTAGACATTGGAAGCCTATTTTGGATTCTTGGTTGCAGTGCTTACCAGCTGAGTAGCTGTGGGCAAATCACTTAATTTCTTTAAGTATCAGGTTTTTTTATCTTCAAAGTGTGAACAGTAATACTTGAATGATTTACCTTAGAAGATTCCTGTGAGAAGGTGTGTTGTATTGCTTAAAGTGCCTCATCAATGGGAGTTATTTATACCTGAGGCTTCCTTAACATAGTAGGTTCATCATAACTTCAGAGAAAGTCAATTGATATTATTACCTCCAGGAGAGTGTGTTGACTTGCCTGGAATCATAAAACAGGTCACTGCAAAAGCAATGATTAGAGCTTAGAGTCATCACATTGGGCAGATTCAGACAGAGCTGGAAGGAACCTTAGAAATGATCTGTTCTCTCTTGCAAGCGAAGAAATGGTTCAAGAGAGGTAAAATCATGTAGGAGTCAAAAAAGAAGTTTTGGTACCTTAGAGATGATCAAATTCTTTATTGGTGAGGAATCTGAGGTCCACAATGCTTAAATGACTTGTCCAAAGTCACATGGCTATGAGTGCTTGCTTCTTTGCATTCAAAGAAGACCAAAATGACATCACTATGTTGGAGTCAATGTACAGTGTGTCCAACTGCGGCTGGCCAGACCAATAGAAGAAGCCCAGAAGGCTTCACCACAGGTCAGATACTAATATCCAAGTTCACATAGGTTGTCAGCCATAGACAAAGGGTTTGAACCCAAGTCCCTGACCCTAAATTCAGCATAGTCACTCCATGATACGGATAACTCCATGTCAGATTTAAACCTGGTTCTATGGTGTCCAAATCCAATAATCTATCCAGTCCCACAAACCCTCTGGCCATTCTGAGAATAGTGTTGTACATCCCACATGGGCATAGCCCCTTCCTCAGCCCAATGGAGGCCTCAAGGGCTGGAGTGAAAACAAAATAGAAACAGGCAGGGTGAGTGGATAAAAGGAATATTTCTTTTTATCAGAATGAGGACCTCAAGGTCCCTTTCACATTCACGGATGAAGGAAAACCAGTTATAGTGAAAATGAAATCATAATCCCAAGGGTGTGTGTATATGTGGGGGAGAGTCTTATTGATTGTTTTGTTTTCCAGTGTTTATTATCAAACACCCGCAGGAGTTCACAGGGCACTTTTCTAATGTCCAAAGCTGGGCCCTGGGAATTTCCTTCCACAAAGGCAGAGCTTCCTCTCTTTGTTACCAGTCAAAGGACAGGACTGAAACATTACTAGAGATCCTTAACCCTTTGTCCCATCCCTGCCACCACCACTCCTCAAATCCCAGGTTGCATCTGAGATGAGAAAATTCAGTTTCTCAGGTTTTATGACTCCTTGCCAACTGAGTAGGAAGGTGGGTATCTATCTGTGCCTACAAAGTCCCTCATTTCATTTTGAGGAGTCTCTTTTTTTTTTCTAGAACAGAAAACCAACTTGCTCACACCATACAGATTAGAGTGAATATTTGTAATCTTGGCCACACTGTTCAGGACTGCATCCCAATTTAGTAGCAGTAACATGTTTCCCCTCTCCCAAGTTCAAGTCCTTAGTCCTCAGGAAGATGAAAGGAAATGAGGTATTCCCCCCCACCCCCCATCATGGCATGACTTATTGCTCAAAGAGGCTGACCGAGGAATTCCAAGATCAACATAATAATTTTTAAAAATTTATTTATTTAGAATATTTTTCCATGATTCCATGATTTATGATTTTTCCCATTCCTCTCCCTCCCCCCTCCCAGAGCCAGTGAGTAATTCCACTGGGTTATACATGGATCATTGTTCAAAACCTATTTCCACAACATAATAATTTTTAAAGATTTGTTGAGCATATACGAACCTGTGAGGAATAATGGAAACAGCACTGGGGAGAAGAACAAGGGGAATAATATTCAATGCCACCACAGTAAGGATGACAACAAATAAAGACTCCAGAACTCTGATCATGGCAACGACTGACTGCTAGTGACTCTACTCAATGCTACTGAAATATGTCTTCTTAACACCAGCAGAGGGGATAGGCTTAGGGACTAAATGGGGGCATCCTCTCTGAGTTGCCTACACTCCAGTTACATCTTCCTCCCCCTCCCCATCAAAAACCTGGACTCTATCCCTGCATCACCTACCTCTGATAGGAGAGTGTTGACCCTATCTTGGCTAGATAAAGGTCTCCAAGATACTTCCTAGACATCTCCACCCTATGCAGTGTCTGCCTGCCTCACCTTCTAGCTCCCCTTCATGTGTTATTTTGGGGGTAGTTAGGTGACACAGTGGATAGAGAGCCAACTTGAATCAGGAAGACCAGAGTTCAAGTGTCACCTTTGACACATACTGGTTATGTGACCCTGGACAAGTCACTGTAGACAATTCTAAGACTGTAAGTGGTAGAAGAGATGTTAATCTGTTTTGATAAAGGGGGTTTCCTTGTCAGAAGTTACTCAATACTGATGAAATCACAGGTTTAGTCTAAAACAAAATAAACCATCATTCCTGGTCTCAAATCTTTCTAGGAATGTGGCACTGTGATAGGGCATGGTGGGTTTCTGTTGTCTTGTGGCTTAAATGAATAATTGTCCATAAGGAAGATGGTAAGGGGCTGTTATTATAGACATATTAACAGACAGATTGACAGACAGACTGATGGGTTGATAGACTGACAAATGGACAGACAGAATGAATGTAGACTGACAGATTGATAGACAGAGTAACAGACCAATTAACAAACTGACAGACAGAATGACTAACAGATTGATCCTGATAGACAACAGAAAGACAGACTGACAGATTTATAGACAGATTGGCAGATAAATTGACAGACTGAAATAGATAGCTAAATCTATATAACTCTATGTGGGTCTATATAGACATATCTATCCATCTATCCATATGTCTATCTATCTATCTATCTATCTATCTATCTATCTATCTATCTATCTATCTATCTATCTATCTGTCTGTCTGTCTGTCTATCCCTCTGTCTATCAATCTGTCTATTTATCTAGACAAATAGGCAAATATACATATAGATACACACACATATATATTAATTTGGGGGACTATAACTTGGAGGCAATGTAATCAATTTCTAATTTTAATATATGAAAATTTTTTATCCTTTTATAGATTGTTAACCATTTATTTATAATGACCCACTTTAAGGATCATAGGGTTATAGATTTAGAGTTGAACAGGACTTCTGAGATCACCTAGTGCAACCTCCTTCATTTTACCTTTTCCCCATGTCTTTGCATCTATATCTGTCTTACCTCCCCTTCTAGAGACCCTTAGCTACCAGATTCAGAACCATCTTCTAAATGCAGCATTTTCTGATGGTCTCCCATATTATTGTTATACTTCTGGGTCTAGAGTCAGGAAAACCAGAGTTCAAATCTAGCTTCAGACAATTACTAACTGTATGACCCTGAGCAAGTCATTTAACCTCTGTTTGCCTTAATTCATTGGAGAAGGAAATGTCAAACCACTTTAGTATCCTTGCCATGGAGAATGCCTTTCTCCATGGAGAAAATCCCATGGAGAATATTGCAATACTCTGGAATGCTGAGTCACTAAGAGTTAGATACAACCAAACACTATGTCCATGGGCAAGGTTCTATATAGCTAGATGGCTCAATGGAGAGTGCTGGGCCTGAGTTCAAATATGGTCTCAGACATTTATTTGTTATGTGACCCTGGACAAGCCACTTAATCTCAGTTTGTTTTAATCCACCTGAGAAGGAAATGACAAAAACACTCTATTATCCTTGCCAAGAAAATTAGTTGGACAGTATGGTCCATGAAGTGATGAAGAATTAGATGTAACTAAACAATAACAACAAATTTTTATTGAAATACAAAGTGGTTTTCAATTCTTAGAATCATAGAGCTAGAGGTAGACCATCTAATTAGATGGAGACCATCTAAACCAATCCCTTCATTTTACAGATAAGGAAACAGAAGCCCAGAAAAGTTAAAGTAACTTTCCCAAGGTCACACAGGTAGTGAGTGGCAGAGGTGGGATTAGAATCCAGGTCCTCGGGGGTAGCTGGGTAGCTCAGTGGATTAAGAGTCAGCCCTAGAGACGGGAGGTCCTAGGTTCAAATCTGACCTCAGCCACTTCCTAGCTGTGTGACCCTGGGCAAGTCACTTGACCCCCATTGCCTAGCCCTTACCACTCTTCTGCCTTGGAGCCAATACACAGTATTGACTCCAAGACGGAAGGTAAGGGTTTAAAAAAAAAAAAAGAATCCAGGTCCTCTAATTCCAGATCCATGGACTTTCCATTGTACCACATTCTACCTACTATGTGCAAAGCATTGTGCTAAGCACTTTGGCTACAAAATTAAAAGCAACACATCTTTAGATCCTTAGGTGCTTACCATCTACTAGAGAGTGGGGGACAACACAACATTTATACAAATAAATAAATATAACAAAGGAGCAGTTGAAATAAAGTGCACTAAAATAAAGAGATAAAATTCACTTTTAATAAGGAAGATCAGGAAAGATTTCATGGAAAAGGTGGCATCTGGAAGGAAAAGGCTTCAGAAGAGAGGGAGGGAGACAGACTGGCCATATATTAAATCCTATTCAAATGAATGGGGAAGGAAAACTGGAAGGCATTCAAAGAATGGTTAGTTTCAGTTTGGCTGGAAACTAGAGACAGCTTGATGTACGTGTAGGAAAATAGACTGAAATTTATTTGGAAAGGTAGGTTGAGTCTTAATTCAGGAATGCCTGAAGTGCCAATTTAGGACATCTTTGTTTTATTTTATTGGGAGCTATAGACTATTTTTTGAGCAAGGAAATAGTAACATGGTCAGATCTGTACATTAGAAAAACTGAGTAATTTTGCAATGAGTGGATTATTAAGGGAGGGAAGGATTTTTACTCTGTCTCCAAATCAAAATGAATATATCATACAGTACCTTTAAAAAATCCTAAAGCCAAAGTGAGAACTTGATGACCAAAAAAAAAAAAAAACTGAATTTGAGATTTGATTTTATTTAAAAATTCTATCTAAGAAAGTAATGCTTAAGATGGGATTTTTTTAAAGAATCTCTCCATAATGAAGCTTTATTTTTTCTTCTGTGAAATATGGTTGCTAAGTATAACAGAAGTATTTTACCAAAGAAATCATTTCACCATGGGGAACAGGGCCATAGAAACCCTGCACTGCCCCACCCAGAGAACTTGCCCAAGTCATGTTTGATGCTGCTTGTATCAATCTGCTGAAATCTCAAATGAGTAGGGGTGGGAGGAAGGGGAAAGAGGTGGCAAGCCAACCAGTAAAAATGTGAATCTGAATATCTAGTTCAGTTTTAGAATGCCATCTCCTTACTTTCCTAATCTGTAAAATGGGGATAACAATAACACATAATTCCTAGGATTGTTGAGATGATAAAATGAGATGATTCATGTAAAGGACTTTGGAAATCTTAAAATGGTATATCAATGCTAGCTTTTACTATTGTTATTATTATCATTGATAGCATCCATCTTCTGAAAGCTGGAAAATATGGCACATCTTATACATTCAGCTTTCATAATCAGACACTATTATTCTCTAAAGGATGAACATTTAGTCATCTGTAATTATACTAGTTCAAGTTTCTTTATTTTTTTAACCCTTACCTTCCATCTTGGAATCAATACTGTGCATTGATTCCAAGTCAAAAGAGCAGTAAAGGCTAGGCAATGAGGTTAAGTGACTTGTCAAGATTTGAACCCAGGAGATCTCATCTCTAGGCCTGTTTCTCAATCCACTGAGCCACCTAGCCTCCTGCTTAATTCAAATTTCTATGACATATTTTTAAAAGAGCTTGATCCTAAGGTGTTTAATAAGTGCTTGTGGTTTAGGGAGCACCTTTTCCATTTATTCCTCTTTGGTTAGGCTAAATGTTATTAATTATTAATACACATTGCTCCTCAATTTCATAATTCTGTTTGTCAAGAAGTCTCTTTGTGAAGTTTTACACAAACAAGTCTCTTATAACATTGAGGACATTTGTGATTTGCAATAGTGTGTGTTGGCAGACTGGACTCAAATCTTGTAGAAGTTTCTACTAAGAAAAAAAATACTAAAATTTATTGTACAAAACATACAGAAGCAAAATATACATTCATTATATTATTAAAATTTACATGAATTATGTATACTACTATAATAATTCAATCAATGAGCATTTATTAAGTATCTACAGGTATCTCTTACATATCATGATGTGCCTCATTGCAGGTTTAGTATTGTGTTGGTATAAGAAATTAAATGAGAATTTGGAGTGAGTTTTGTGGAAGCAGCAGATGACACATGAAGGCCAGCAGAGGAAACAGAAAAAGTTTAGAAACTCAAAAATGAATAAAATATATGTAAAATATCACAGAATATCAATACATTTTATCTTTTAATATCATATACACTATTTTCAAGTTAAAATAAGTAAAAAGTTAAAGTTTGTGAAAAAATGTGAAAGCCAACAAAATTTTACCAGATTTTTCAGATCTTGGAGGTCACTCCACACCTAATTCCCCTCTACTTCACTGTGGAAGGGATAGTGGAAGGCACTGATAAAATACAAATAATTAAAGAATCCCTACTCTTAAGGAATTTATATTCTAACTAGGGAGAATAAAAAGAAATTGATCAGCCTACCAGATAAATTCCAATGGCTCCTTACTGCCTCCAGGATCAAATTTATAAATCATGGATCACTTTGTATGGAATGCTTTTTGGGGTCCCTAACAATGGGCTTCTCCCCAGCATGAAATAAAATCTCTGAGCCATGTTGAAGATGCAAAATGGCAGTTTTATTTTAAAAAGCAGGATTCTTCTCCAGCTAGAGAGCTGGAGACAATACCCAAGGGTTGGACTTGAGACCTTGAACTTACAATGTTCCCAAATGCAAATCCATCACCCCTCCTTATCTTCTTCCCACTACAATTTATCCTGTCAGATTCCAGTCATCTGATTTCTAAGTTGATAGTTTGAAGATATTCATCTGGGTCAGAATGTGTTAAAATGTATGTAAATTGATAAAGGGTGATAAGGAAGCAGAGGGAGTGACTTAGGTCAGTGATAGCAAACCTTTTAGAGCCTAGTGCCATGCTCCCCACCAAGTGCCAGGTGTGCCTCCACCCCTTACCCCACAAAGGGGAGGGAGAAATCACACTCATTGGGCAACTGGGTGTTGGGGTGGGTGAAATGAAGAATGTACTCAGTGAATGTTGAGAGGGGGAGGGGAGTGACCACAGTGCTCTGCTCCCTTACAGCTCTGCCATCTGTGAGCTGCCCACCTTACCCCCTGTGAGTTTCCATTGGGTTGCTAGGCAGAGGGGCAGGGGATGGATGGGAAAAAAATGTCATCAGGTGCTGTGGAGGGGAGCAGCTCTGCCTGAGTCCTTTTCTAGTAACTTTCTAGTTACTAGCCTTTCTAGTAACAAACTTTAGGGGTGGGCAGGGGAGGGCAGCACATGTGCCCACAGAGACTATTCTGTGGGCAATCTTTGGCTTGGGGGTCATAAATATGCCTTCACTGGCTTAGGATGTAAATTTCTCTTGGGAAATGATCCCTCTTTGTTGGAGGTCTGAACCTCTTATAATCAGTCAAGACTTTTGATATATAAGGGAGTCTTTGGAATTTAAATTAGGCAGGGAAAGAGACTTGAGGCTTGTAAACCTTTTTGTTTAGAGGAAACAAATAGGGAAAGAGACAGGCTTCTTAACCTCTAGTTGCTAGCTAGGTTTCTAAAATTACTGGGCTACAGACTTAAAGGGAAAACTTAAAAGAAAAAAATTCAAAACACTTCTTAAGAGAAAACTGCAGGTTTTTCTGTACCTTTCAGGCTAAATGGGGCCAAAATGCTTTTGTGTTAGAGATAGGGATAGGGCAATCTCTCTTTTGAAGGGACTGACTCTTGCTAGCATCTTGAAAATATTAGGGTTATGAGCCAAAAGTTACCCCGAGAATTACATACTTAATTTTATCCCACACACCTTGAAAAGGTTTTAGGGATCCCCATGCTTTAAGATTCATACTTTAAGAACCACTGTTCTCTCCTATGATTATCATGTATCTACTCTTTATATATTGTGGATGTATTTTTTCCTTTGAATTTTGTGATTTTTTAGTTGTTTCAGGTATCTTCATGTCTCCATTTGGGATTTTCTAGGTGAAGATACTAGAGTGGTTTGCCATTTCTTTTTCCAACTCATTTTTATGGATGAAGAAAATGAGACAAATGGGATTAAGTGATTTACCCAGGATCACATAGCTAGTATCTGAAGCCAAATTTGAACTCAGGGAGATGGGACTTCCTGACTTCAGGACTGGCACTCTATTCACTGAGCCACCTAGCTGTCCCATGAATATTGAATCTCCCTTTTGAATATAAATTCCTCAAGGGCCAGAACCATTTTTGCATTTTTTTTTGTCTTTTGATTTTTGGATTTGTATTTGCTTTTCCTCTGTGTCCATCATATCCCTCTCAACAGTGATTGGCAAAAATTGAGGTCTTCAAATTCCAAAGATAATCATTTCAACATGGAAGAAAAAGAACAAAAACTCTTGACTATTCTTTTTAGTCCTTCTCGAGTTTTATAGAAAGAAGCAGTGTTGACTAGTGGGAATAGGTCAGGGAATAGTTGTTGGTTTTTTTCTTTGTTTGTTTTTTAACCCTTACTTTCCATCTTAGAATCAATACTGTGTATTGGTTCCAAGGAAGAAGAATGGTAAGGGCTGGACAATGAGATTTAAGTGACTTGCCCAGAGTCACACAGTGGGGAAGTGTCAGGCCAAATTTGAACCCAGGACCTTCCATTTCTAGTTGAACTCTTAATCCACTGAGCCACCCAGCTACCACCTAGGAAAAGGTTTTAAGATAAGATAGCTAAACTTTTGTTCTGACTCTGACACTAAATATCTGGGTGACTGATCTAATTAATTAAACTTTATTAGCCTCATTTTATTCTTCTATTCAACTGAGGTTGGATTCAACAAGATTTCATATCCCTTCCCATCCAACACTTACTCTTCCCACCCCCTCCTAATTTGGGCATGTCCAGTCCACCTATGACAACCTCTAGCATTTGTGATGTCATGGGGGAGGGAATGAGGGGAAATAGGGAGGAAACAGAGAAGAGAGAGAAATAAAGAATGATAAAGTCTCCAGTATCCTGATATTTTACATCTTGTTCTTAGAAGGTAAGATTAAAGGAATGAATATAGAAGATGAGGAAAGGGATTTATGTTACATTCATTAATTCATTTGCTTTGACTATTGGAGGTCCCTTTGCATTTCTCCTATGCCCATCATTTCTTTTTCAATTGTACAGTGGCTTTTTGATAGGGGTAGGGTAAAGGGAAGACTACTTACTTCAGCAAGCTCTTGGTCCAACCAAAAGCTGAGAAAACACACCTCCCTCCCATTTAAGGCAATATTTTCTTCCATCTTACACTAAAAGTAGACAATACACATGATGACTAATACAGTTATAAATTAAAACAATCAACAAGCATTTATTATCATTTTTACTATGTGTTCAGCTATATTCTAAACACAGGAAAGAAAGAAAAAAGAACAAAATAAGTCTCTGCCCTCAAGTAGCTTACATTCTAATGTGTGAGGTAACTTGTATGTATATAATTATGGACAAATTACATATACAATAGGTTCAAGGTAATCTTAGAAGGGAAGATACTAACAGCCAGGGTGACCAAAAGAATACTTCCCATAGAAAGTGGCATTTGAGCTAATGCTTAAAGGAAGCCAGAGATTCTAAGCAGAGGTGAGGAGGAAGAACATTCTAAGACTGGTGGATAACTGGAAAAAGACACAAAGATGGTGGATTGGACATTCTATTCAAAGGCCAACAAGTGGACTATGTAGGGAAGTAATATTTCAGAAGACTGGAAAGAAAGGAATGGACTAGGTTATGAGGAACCTTGATTTCCTGACGTGGAAATTTATATTTGATCTTTGAAGTACTAGGATAACTAGAGCTATTGACTTGGGAGAGTGGAATCTAAAAGACATCAGAAATCAGTTTAAATGCAATGTCCAATTTTGGTTCCAAAAGACCCATGATGGAACCACACATCCTTCCTTCGTCTAGAGAGACAGGGAAGGGGACTATCGATGCATATTGTTACAAGCTTTATCAGTTGGTTTGGTGTAACTATTTTTCTTTTTTAATGAGGAAAGTTTTAGTTGGGGTGAGTAGTAGGAAAAGAATCATGCATTAAAAAGAAAAAAATATCAGAACAGTTACCAGAACAGTTTTAAAAAAAATTCTACTCCATGATCAGAAAATTGTTCTCCAATTCAGTTATTCTGTTCATGATCATCTACCTAGGATTTCATTTTTGTCTCATTTAACACACCAGGGGTATTCCATTAAGCAGCAGAAATATAAGATATTAACTAGTTTGCTTCATCTCACAAACACCTCACAATGCCTCTGAGCTTTTTACACATGGTACATCAACTGAGTTTGTGGCACTTCTCACTTGAGCTTTGTTGCTTAATTATATCCAGTCTTACAACTTATTTTCTTTGATGTTTTTCAACATCTTCTGTGCAAAGCTCTTGTTTCTCTAACTAGGAAATAAATAAACCCCTTGAAAAGGCAAGAATTCTGTGTTAAAGATGATTGTATTCCTCCTGGCAACTAAGGCAGCCTTATGAATGAAGTAGGCACCCAGTCAATATTTGTTGGAATCATAAATCATAACAGTTCACAACTCTTTACCAGGAAATAAACAATTATACATCCTTTACCAGATAGATCAAGGATCATTGCACACTAGGAGTCCACTTTATCTCAAGACCTCATGGGCTATGGTCTCCTAAAGAGGCATATCTTTTAACACTTAAAACCCTAATTTTATTTTATCTCTTAAAATGCTCTATCTGGGACCATATTTAATTCATCTGGACATTGTCAATTTAAATACTTAATTGAAATTAACAGTCCAAAGTTCAACTGGGTCTCTTTTGCTTATCTGTAGTTTGTCTGAATTTCACAGATGGGTATAAACTATAGAAATATGACCTTTCTTAACCCTGAGGCCAAGCCTTTTGTTAGTGGTACTATAAATTAACTTTAGGTCCATCTCACTAATTTTGCAGATGAGGAAAAATGATACCCAGAGAAGTTCAATGATTTTGCCGAAACTCACACATACACAACAAGATCCAAGAAAGAAACGGGTTTAACTTGGATTATTTAATGGTGCTCAGGCAGGTCTATCCTATGTGGAATAAGATAGCAATATGCAGTCGCAGGTGGTGAATTTTGTATATAGGGTATTATTTATAAGTCATTATCTCTCAAAAATAGAACAACAGAACAATGAATGAATTGTCTGTTTACCCAAATCAGCCCAATTTCTACATTAGCTCCACATATAGTCTGTCTTCTACCTTTGATTTTGCAAATCAAAATGCCTCTCTCTGATCACTGCTATTTTCTATGTTGTCTCCATTTAGAAACATAAACTCCTTGAGGGTAGGGGCTGCCTTGTTTTTATATTTACCTCCACAGAGTTTGTGACAGTATAGGAAAATTATAAATGCTTTTTAATGGATTTATTCATACACACACACCAGGGCAGTAGTTTCCAAATAATTTTGATGATTTAAAATATATCATTGAAATTTTTTTGAGGCTACAAGCCCAATACATGTATATTTGCTTATTTGTAAATAATACATCTATTACCATACTGCTATACTGTACTTTAAGGGGGCAAAGTGAACAGAGTACTGGACTTGGAATCAGGTCAACTCACATTCCTGAGTTCAAATCTGGCCTCAGATATTTACCAGCTGTGTGATTCTGGGCAAGTCACTTAATTTTGTTTGCCTCAGTTTTCTCAACTGTAAAATGAGAAAGAAAAGATAATGGCAAATTATTATCTATTATCTTTGCTAAGAAAACCCCAAATGGTATCACAAAGAGTCGGGCATGCCTGAAAATGACTCAATAATGTCATATTTTAGTTAGGTAGCGGCAAGGATAGAATATTGGACTTGATGTTAGGAGAACCAGAATTCAAATCTTGCCCCAGACACTTATGAGCTGTGTGACTCTGAGCCAGTCACTTACTCTTTCCATTTGCTTCAGTGATCTCCTCTATAAAATGGAGCTATTAGGCAACATCTGCCTCTCAGTGTTGTGGAGAGGATCAAATGAGATACAATTTGTAAAGGATTTTTTTTAAACCCTTACCTTCCATTTTGGAATCAAATCTGTGCATTGATTCCAAGGCAGAAGAGGGGCAAGGGCTAGGCAAAAGGGGTTAAGTGACTTGCCCAGGGTCAAACAGCTGGGAAGTATCTGAGGCCAGATTTGAACCTAGGACCTCCTGTCTCTGGGCCTGACTCTCAATCCACTGAGCTACCCAGCTGCAATTTTGCAAACTTTAAAGAACTCCATTTAAATACTAGCTGGTATTATTAAAATAATTATGTGTATTATAAAACTTATGTAAAATAAAAATTATAAAGGATGAGAAAAAAGGTGAAATAATTTTTCATCCCAAAGTCAGTAGGGATAAACTGAAATTTATTGAAGAGAGCTTTGAAAGCTCTGTGGAGAATGGATTATAGAATAGAGAAACCAGAGGCAGGGAGACCAAAGGGAAGACTATTGCAATAATCTAGAAGGGCAATGATAAGGTTCTGTATTAGGAGAGTGGTTATATGAGAAGGAAGAAATAGACAGATGGGAGAGATGCTGTAGAAGGAGAAATATCAAGATTTGGTGGCTGGTTAGATATGGACAGTGAGGGAGAGTGAGAAGTCCAGGATGACCCTGAGGCTACAAATCTTTGTAACTGGGACAATGGTGCCCTAAAGCAATAATAGGGAAACTTGGAAGAGGGATGAATTGGGGTGGTGGTGGAATAATATAATAAGGTTTATGATGCAGTTTTCAACTCATCTGTAACTGATCATCTCATACTTTGTACCCAAAGCAAAAACAAGATGGTACTTCTGACTCACCATATCCTATCTAACAATGAAGTGAGCTTGGAGGTAAGGAGGGAGCATGTGTGTGTGTAGGGGAAATTTTCCTTGTGGCGCTTAATATATCAACTGTGATGGGTACCTGATAGATAAGGTTAGGTTATAAATGCTCTGAGGAGGACTGATTCCTGCCTCAGAAAGAGGGAGGCTGGGATCTTATATAGCAGTGATGGCAAACCTTTTAGAGACCAATTGTCCAAACCAAGACCCTCACACACATGTGAGCTTCCCCTTAACTCCAGAGAGAAGAGAGAGGAAGTTCTCCCATTGGGCTGCTGGGCAGAGGTGTGTGGGTGATGTGAAAAATGTCCCTCAGGCAAAGTGGAGAGAGGGAGGAGAACAGCCCCCTCCACCACATGTTTCCAAAGATTCTCCAACATGATTATATAGGGAAAATGGAGTGGTGATGAGGGGGGAGGGATAAACAAAAGATGTTTATTTTTTAAAATTTATTTTATTTTATTCCTCTTTATTTTCCTTGATAGAAGACAAGTCCCACATTTGGTTATTGTAAGTAGTGTGGAATACAACCCAATTCTGACTCTTCTGATTTCTTGATCAGATACTTCTTTAGGGTCATACCACTAATGCCCAGAAAACCTTAAGGAGCATAGAAAATGAAAGTGAACCCCATTCTGGAGATCACTGTTCTATGGATGTGGGATCCAGTTGGTTGGTCACCTTATCTAACAATGCAACAATTTATATAGTCTTAAAGGGAGAAGTCTTAAGCAGGTAAATCATGTCTTTCCACAGCAATTTTATCTCCTGTATTTTAAGAAAAATTAGCAAATCTGTTTCCAGTTTTCCAGGTCCAATTCATTTTAGGTTTCAAATAATCACAATCTGATTTGATAGGTTCTGTGGTGCTCTAGAAAGCTCTTTAATCAGCACTTTTAAACTCTTCCTATTGCTGTTTGCAAAGCAGGAAATCACGTTACCCACAACACACACACTTGACCAGTCAAGGGCTCATACTTTTTGGGCACTTCAGAGTGGCAAATTTTGAGCTTACATTAGATCTCACTTCTCTTTTGAAATGGGCCAGGAATCTGGGTACACAGGATCTATGACTCCATCTATTCAAATATGGTGAAATTGGTAGAGACTTAAACACAGTCTCAGAGTGTGGCACAACTTTTTTAGTAGATGATGTGCTAGAAAATGCTTGTACCATGAACAAGTCAAGATTAGATAGAAAGGAATTAAAGAGGAACCTAATCTTATATGTCTGCTTTTTGGTAAGGCCCAATAGTCATCATCCTTTTCATCATCATCTGTCTCTTGATTAAATCTGTCACACTAAAATTACAGGCTGCTATGAAAATTGGCCCAGTCTTTTTTTTTAATCCTTACCTTTTGTCTTAGTATCATATTTCTAAGACAAATGAGCAGCAAGGGCTAGAAAATTGCCTTGCCCAGGCTCAAACAGCTAGGAAATATCTGAGGCCAGATCTAAACCCAGGTCTCCAGGACTAGATCTTTCCACTGAGCTATCTAAGCTGTCCCCCTTCCCCATAATCTTTTTAGAAAAAATTAGAAACCCTTAACTTCCATCTTAGAATCAATACTATGTTTGGTTCCATGACAGAAGAGCAGTAAGGGCTAGGCAATGGAGGCTAAATGACTTGTCTAGGGCCTCACAGCTGGGAAGTATTTAGGGTCAGATTTGAACACAGGGCCTCTTGTCTTCAGGCTTGGCTCTCAATCCACTAAGCCACCTAGTTTCCCTTTGCCACCATAGTCTTTTAACAGAAGACAACTTAGACCAGGGATGTATGATTGTGCCTCAGTTAACTAGAAATCCAATAACTAGAATGCTCAAATGATGGGAATTCTTTGTAACATGCCATTAAAAATATATATCACCAGGAAATATGATCTTATGTAGAATTTAATTATTTAAAAATTTTCAAATTCATCAAAGTGAATTTTTACTTTAGTATCATCTCCTACATTTTCTCCTTCTTCTGCATACAACTATCAAAAGAATTAGCATTCATAGTGATGAGATAGTATAGAGGAAGAAGAGAGAGAGTTAATTAAAGAGAGGGAAAAACACAAAGATAAACACACAGGAAAGACAGATGGAAAAAGAGAGACAAAGGAAGGGGAAAAGAATTGAAATAGCAATGAAAAGCAGAGAGCTTTGGAGAGTACAATATGGCATTTTGCTGGACACAGGATCACAGTCTTGATCCTCATAAATAAGATATTTTCCAGTTAAGAGTATTTACAAAATGAGATCCTTGAGTAGATAGCATCAGATTTCTAAATCCCTGTTTGTTTATTGTGTTGGTAGATACTGTGGGTTTGAGAAGGAAAGTAGCTGAAAGCATAAGCCAAAGGGGGAACTATAGAGTGAATATAGAAATGAAGAAGAAATAATATTGGATGTAGTCAGAAAACCTGCATTCAAATCTTACCTCTGACCCTTTCTACATGTGAAATTTTGTATAAGAAGCTTATTCTTGCTGGTTCTGTTTCTTCATCTGTGAAATGAAGAGAAGAGACTAAGTGATGTCTAAATTCCCTTCTAGGTTTAAGTCTATAATTATAAGAAGGCAGGCCACTTAATAGAGTGCTAGATTTGGAGATAGGAAGACATGAGTACAAATTTTGTGGCAGATAGGGCAGTGAGGTGGTGCAGTGGATAAAGCACTGAGCCTGAAGTCAGGAAGACTCATCTTCTCGAGTTCAAATCCAACTGACCTCAGACTCTTACTTACCTACATGATACTGGGAAAGTTACTTAACCCTGTTTGTCTCAGTTTCCCCATCTGTAAAATGAACCAGAGAAGGAAATGCCAAACCACTCCAATATTTTCCAAGAAAACCTCAAAATGGGGTTAGGAAGAATCAGACATAACTGAAAAATTACTGAACTGAATTACCTCAGACATTAGCTGTGAATCTCTGATCAAGTCTCTTATTTTCTGTTTACCTCAGTTTCCTCATCTGTAAAGTGGGGTTAATAATAGTGCCTACTTCCTAAGGTTATTTTGAGAATAAAATCCACATAAAATGATTTTGCAAGCCTTAAAGCTTTATATAAATATTTTGTATTATCCTAAAAACCTGAGCATGCATATACAATCCTAAATATATTGAACTCTGCCAATCTCCTGTCAAAGGATTGAAACATAATATTTCACATTTGTTCTTTAGGTTCCCCAGGGACTAAAGGAAATGTATTCAAGCCAACACACACACACTTATAGTGCAATTTACGCTGATTACTCATTTGTGTAAATACACATGATATAAAAATGATGTATTGCATTAGTTTCTATATAATGCCATAGAAATAACTGTGGTTTTGAACACAACCAAATGATGAGGCCTTCCGTAGGTCTCTTTCTGACTCTCTCTCTCTCTCTCTCTCTCTCTCTCTCTCTCTCTCTCTCTCTCTCTCTCTCTCTCTCTCTCTCTCTCTCTCTCTCTCTCTCTCTCTCTCTTTCTCTCTCTCTCTCTCTCTCTCTCTCTCTCTCTCTCTCTCTCTCTCTCTCGTCTTTGTCTCTTTCTCTCTCTGTCTTTCTCTTTCTCTGTCTCTTTTTCTCTATGCCTGTCTGTCTCTATCTCTCTTTTTCTCTCTGTCTCTGTCTCTGCCTTTCTCTGTCTGTCTCTGTTTCCTCTCCTTTACCTCTCTCCGTTCCCCCTTCCCCCATTCTATTTTCCTTTCCTTTTTCACCTCTATCTTCCTTCCAATAGTATAGATAAGCAAAATCCTGGATCTGGAGTCAGGTTCAGATTCCCAGCTCTCTGAAGAAATTAATGAATGTCAGGGTTGGGGGACAGCTAAGTGGCTCAGTGAATTGGGAGCCTGGGCTAGAGATAGGAGATCCAGCATTTAAATTTGGTCTCAGGCACTTCCTAGCTGTGTGACCCTAGGCAAGTCACATAATCCCCTTTGCCTAACCCTTACTGTTTTTCTGCCTTGGAACCAATGCACAGTATTGATTCCAGATAGAAGCTAAGTAGGTATTTTAAAAAAATAAGGAAATTAAATGACTTTAGGTGAAACCCTTAACTTTCCTATATCTTGGTTTCCTTGAAGAGGCTGGACTAGATGATCTTTTATATCTCTTATTAGCTGTCTAATCCTTTGATTCCTTCCAATTTGGCAGTTAATGAAAGGCTTTAAGAACTTGAAGATCAAAGTTTCTGTGTGTATCTCTTAAGTGCCAAAGTCACCTCACGATTGAACCCCAAATGTAGCCTATCCTGATCTAAGATTCCTTTGGTGAAGTTTCTTGTAAGGCATGCCTAGTTTGATTACGGTAGAAATGGGATGAAGGGTAGGAATTGTCCTGCAGTGATCAACAAGCTCAGTTATGTTCAAGAGGCCAAACCAAACAGGCAAAATATACATACCCAGGCTATATTCCCCCCTTTTCCACACCACTCCTGGGAAGTCATGGTATAGGGTTGGAGTCTGATCTAATACAGAATATTCCCCTAAAATGGCTGCTGGGATAGGGATGGGATGTGCTTTGTTGTTGTTCAGTCACTTTCAGTCATGTCCCACTCTTTGAGAACTCTTCTGAGGTTTTCTTGACAGATATACCAGAGTGTTTTGTCATTTCCTTCTCCAGCTCAATTTACAGAGGAAAAAACTGAGGCAAGCAAGGATAAGTAACTTAGCCAGGACTATACAACTTGTGTCAGAGTTCAGATTTGAACTTAGGAAAATGAGTCTTCCTGACTCCCAGCCCAGCTCTTTATCCACTTTGCCACCTAGCTACATTTTCTTAAGTACAAACAATCAGCAAAACAATCACTCAAGTCCTGATCTGAAGCAGCTATGGATTTCTGAGTCAAATAGATATGTATGTATGCAGGTATGTATATATGTATATGTGTATGCTCATACTGAAAATTTAACAACGGTTCTCCCAAGCTAGTTAAAGCTAAGTCCATCACACCCCTGGATGGCATGCTTAACTTGGAGTAAAAAAGAACGGAGTTCAGGTTTCTGATCTCATTTTCTTCTTCTATTAAACAGGAATAAAAGTAATTTCCACTTCATCACATCATTTGGAGGGTCAAATGAAAAATGTATTTAAAGCCATTTGTAAATCTTAAAGTATTTTGTAAATACAGGTTTTTATTATTTGACTTTTATTATTTTGGACTCCTTACCATTCTACTTTATATTATAGTTATTTATGTCATGTCTCTCTCCAATAAGATTGTACATACACTCCTTGAGGCTGGAGATGATCTCTTATTTATCTCTGTGTCTCTAAGATATAGCATAATTTCTTGTAACAACACATAGATTTAATTTCAATAGACACATAAATGATAGGTTGATGGTGTTTTTCTATTTGCCAAGCACTGTGCTGTAGCTCTTTAATGTTTATATAGTGGATGCTCAATAAATATTTCCTGAATAAATTAAATAAAGTTAATATCTCACTTCACAGTACTTTTCACTGTGCTTTGCACATAGAAATCCTTAATTGAAAGAAAAACCTGTGAGAACTCATTTGAAAGATCCCTGGCTTCAGGAAGTCATTCCCTGTGTGTCCCTCTCTACAAAGAGGTTCTACTTGGAAACACCTTGTTCCCACTCTTGGATCCTTACCATTCAGCCCTCTAGTCAAGGAGTAGACCAACAGGTGTTGTCAAAAAATTAGTCTCAGACTCTGCTGCTTCCCCTGTACAGGCATTTCCTGCTTCCTTCCTTCAAGGCTGAGTGTAGTGAAGGCACGTTTCCTTTCTGACCTAGGGTCAGTCCACCACACCATATGCTCATTGTAAGGAACAGAAGACTCCTGGGCTCTGAAATATGCTAAAGGAAAGAAATTTACTTTTCACCCTGAAGAATTCTTCCTCTGTTGGGGATTAAGAGGTGTCCCCAGATGCTGAAGACAAAAGCCCATTTGGGAAGTTGGAAGGAGGGAGAAGACAAGCTTTAGCATTCCTTAAAGAAAATGAGGATTAATCCAATGATTTCCATAATCTGTAGAATTAATTTGACTCCTGTTCCTTGATTTTTTTTCTCTTTTCATTCAGAAGAAACAATCACCTTCCTCAGGGCTTTTCTCTATCCACAGCTGCACTTAAAAGGAAGTGGTCACTCTAATGAGATCATAGACAGACTCATGCCAATTGAAGTATGTAGAGTTACCCAGTGTAACCATGCACAGGAATTGGAGTCCTGCTAAGTATGTATTTGTATGGGGTTTTAGGGGAGCACCTATGACAGTTCTGCTCTTATCTCAAAAAGACATGAAGGCAACATCTTTAACAACTCCACAATGTAATCCCAGTCAATCCATTCATTTGATTGATTGATCATAAAGATGATTTTAAAATAGTAAATTAAAGTTCAACTCCAAGGAAGAGATATGAAAGACACTTCCTTTGAAGAGATGAAGATCTGTAGCTATGGAACACTGCATATGTAATCAGATTCCACCCCCCCCCCATTTCTCTTTTTAAACAGTTTGTTATTATCAGGGATGGTTTTTGGGGAGAAAGAAGGACAAAGATAAAGAGGGAAATATAGACAGATTTAAAAAATGAAAGATATTGCCTTCCTTTCTCCTCTTTATCAATAATTTTGTTTTCAGTTTTAAATATTAAAAAAGCCAACCTTGTTTGATTGTTATGGGCCATATAGATATCTGAGCTTGGAGTTCTTTCTCACTAGTAAATAGAGAGAGACAGAAACATTTTACATATACTTCCTCCTTTCTTTGCCCAATGCTACTACCATTGTCCAAGATCTGGTTGCCACACTCTCTGGACTATTCATCCCTTGTAAAACCTCTAGAATAAATGTTCCATTAATTGTAATTCATTGTAATTGTTAGGGATAAAGACATTCCTACAATAAAGAATTGTAAGGAACAACATTCCTTATATATAGATTTAGTCTGGTCACTCCTTGGCTCCAGAAATCCTTTTTAATAGTTAATTGTCTCTTAACTGGTCATCAATTAGTGAAAGTACCTACTATGTGCCAGATATTGTGCTGGGTGCTGAAGACAGATAAAAGTGAAAATAGTCTCTGCCCTCAAGGAGCTTATAGTCTATTTGGAGAAAATTTAAACTCCTTAGCTCCCTACATTTTTAGGATCATTTTATTTTACTCTTCTCCATCTACTTTGCCTTCTAATCAAGTAGTTCCATTTACCATAACTCCAATGTGTCCTGTATTTTTCTACCTCCCTGTCTCTCTTCATACTATTCACTCTGCCAGGAATATCCTCCAACATTGTCTGTTAAATTCATACACATCCTTTAAAGCCTAATCCAAATGCTACCTTCTCTAGGAAGTCTTTTTAGATCCTTTCTGACCCCCCCCCCCCAGGGCATGAAACTTCTTGAATGTGTTTATTATGTCCTGTCATATCATATATTTTTTGTTATTTATGTGTGTTATATCTCCTTACTAGATTCTAAGCTTCATTAGGTCAAGCATTATGTCTCAGTTAAACTTTGTATTTCCCCTAGCATCTAATACTGTGCTTTGTGTACAGTAGGTACTTAATAATTTTTAATGAAGTGTGGAAAAATTTTAATTGAGAATGACTGAGATGAAAATTGAGAGGATGCTCATCATTTGGGGAATGGCTAAACAAGTTAAGACATATGGTTGTGCCATAAGAAATTATGAGCAGGTTAATTTAAAAAAAAAAAAACAACCCCCCCCCCAAAAAAAAACCCACGAGAGATAGCTAAGTGGCTCAGTGGATAGAGAGCCCATCCTGGAGACACTTCCTAGCTGTGAGACTCCGGGCAAGTCACTTAACTCCAATTGCCTAACCTTTACCACTATTCTTTCTTGAAACCAATACTTGGTATTGATTCTAAAATACAAGATAAATATTAAAAAAACAATATGGCAAGGTCTAAATGAATTTATGAAGAGTAAAAGGAACAGAACCAAGAGAACATTCATACAGCAACAGAAATATTGTTTGAAGAACGATTTGTATATGTCTACCTCCAGAGAAAGAACTGATGAATAGAATAAGTTTATATATATATACATATATATATTTAGTTTATATATGCATAGATATTTTTTGTTGAGCAGGGAGGATAGGGAGGAAGTTATCTAGGGAACTTTAATGTAAATAAAACCAAATAAATAAAAAAATATTTTTAAACCTTTAGCTTCCATCTTGGAATCAATAGTGTGTATTGGCTCTAAGGCAGAAGAGTGGTAAGGACTAGGCAATAGGGGTCAAGTGACTTGCCCAGGGTCACACAGCTGGGAAGTGTCTGAGGCCAGATTTGAACCTAGGACCTCCTGTCTCTAGGCCTGACTCTCAATCCTCTGAGCCACCCAGCTGCCCCCATAAAATTTTTGAAAAGAGAGAGAGAATGGCTGAGTAAGATAGATGAAGATCTGGCCTTAGAGTTTTAGAGACCTGGGTTCAAATCCCACTTCTTCTAGATATTCATTGTATAGTCCTGGGCAAATCACTTAATCTCCAAACCAGTCTGTGAGTCTGTAAGTGGGTACCAATTCTACAAAAACTGACTTTGCCCTCTGAACTTTCCAAATAATTCAAGCAATAGTGAGAATCATGGGGACCTTGAATGTGTAAGAAATAGAAATTTTTGGCCTTAACCAAGTATGGTTCCTATTAATTCCATTAATAGGTCCTGTTGTCCCTGGGGACAGCCTTGGATGAATAGGAGGCAATACAGGAAAGTCCCTTTCCTGCATTGTTGGAATATATGCCACCTCATTGTGTTGAGACACCCCGACTTTGTTATAAAGGCAATTTCCATAAAGAAGCCTAGCAAAACTCCACAGTGCTATACCCTAAGCAGGATACCCAGGAGCAGCCAGCTCCTACTAACAGCAAGTGGCACAATGCAAAGAGTGTTGGGCTCTGTGTCAAAAGTCTTATATTTGAATTTAGCTTGAGCTTTGCAAACCATAACACTCCATATAATTGCTAGATTATTATAATGTATATAATATATGTGATATATAATATATTCTTATTATAATACCTTTCTACCTATCACTGATAAAATAAAAAAGGATGTTAATATGTAAACAAGTGGGTATGTGCCCACCATTATCAATACTATCTCCAGGTTGGCTAGATGATCAATGGAATCAATGAGTTACTTTAGCATAATGATCCAGCGAACAGTGGGCATTTTTTGTAATGGTTCAAAGTTTGCAAAGTACCTTACACTATTGGTGTCAAACTCAAACAGAAATAGAGGATACTAATAGATATGTATATATCCATGTAGGACCATAATGACTTACATTTAAAATGTAATGTTATCCACACTAATTACACACACACACACACACACACACACACACACACACACATATATATAATTTTTTAGTTAAATATTTCACAATTGTTTTTTAGTTTAATTGAAAGGGAATGTTTTGAGAACATGCAGCCAATTGCCTTTGTTTTGTGCAATGGTTTTCAGTCATTTTCAGTAGTGTCTGACTCTTCATGATCCATTTGTAGTTTTCTTGGCAAAGATACTACAGTGGTTTGCCATTTCCTTCTCCAGCTTATTTTACAGATGAGGAAACTAAGGCAAACAGGATGAAGTAACTTGCTCAGGGTCATACAGTTACTGAGTGTCTGATGCTAGATTTGAACTCAGATCTTCCTGATTATCCAGTGTGCCAATGAGCTGCCCTTAAGTTAAAAAATAGAAAAGAAACAAAACAAAAAACAACCCACCCTAAAGTGTATTCATGTATTTTTTTAAGAACAAATCTTTGTCTCTCTTTTTACTCCCTGAGAGTTGAATTTTAGGATTTTTGATTAATTTTCATTTGTGCTGTAATTCTCCCACCCTAACCACTCCCCATTTTGTGCTGTTCTCATAAATCCTTTTTTGAGGTCTCTGAGCACTGGCCCCATCTCACAGTAGACTTTCAGAGGCATTGTTACTCCGTAGTGAGGTTGGCATCATCAAATTGGTTTCTAATTTCATTCTGAAGCAAACATTGTCCTTGTCCTGGCTTATTGTGTGCTCTTAAAAGGTCATGTTTTTCTACAATTTGTCAGTTCATAATGAAGGGGCTGGTGATGTGTGTGTGTGTTCTTTTACATGTATTCAGCAGCTTTGACTGACAGTCATCTTGAGTGAAAACCTGGCTGGTGTTTGGAAGGTGGGGGAGAATTGAAGAACAAACAAAAATTAATAAAAAAATAACTAAAATTTGACTCCTGTGGGGAAAGGAGTAGGAAATCTTTCAGTAGAGACATATTTCAATAGAAACATTTATTCTAAGGAAATAAGTGCTTACTCCAAAAGCTTTTGAAGAATTGAATGATGTATCAGGTGCCTTTATCCTAAATGCTATCCCTAATAATACATACTGGAGAACCAGCTAGAATCTAGGGCAGGTAGGTGGCACAGTGGATAGAATGCCAAGCCTGGAGTTAGGAAGACCTGTGTTCAAATAAGTCACCTCAGTATCTAGCCTCAGTATCTCATCTATAAAATGAGCTGGAGAAGGAAATGACAAACCACTCCAATATCTTTGCCAAGAGAAACCCAAATGGCATCACAAAGAGTAAGACACAACTAAACAACAAAGCTAGAATCTATGAGAGACAGAGACAGAGAGAGAGAAAGAGAGACAGAGAGAGAGAGAGAGAGAGAGAGAGAGAGAGAGAGAGAGAGAGAGAGAGAGAGAGAGTAATAATGATTGATTCTCTGACTCTGCTGCCCCAAATAATACATAATGGAGAACCAGCAAGAATTTATTAATTCTGTGTGATGATGATGATGATAGTGGTGGTGATGATGATGGCAATGATGAAGATACGATATCAGTAAGTCAGTATCATAGAAACTAGATTGGGAATGAGGAAATCTGAGCCTTTAGCCTAGGTCCCACTAACACAGTAAACAGCAGAGTTAGAATTCTAACCCATGACTCCTGACTCCAAATTGGCTTTGTTCTCTATACCACAAATATCAGGAACAATGGTCCTGTTTTTAGAATACGAAATTCCACTTCAGAGTCTAATTCATAATCTACAAAAAGCTGATATCAATCAATATATTCTCTGACTAAACAATCTAATACAAGGGATTCTGGGAAATATTACCTAGAATCTACCCCATTGGTGAGCTGATTGGTATGTGTTTTCAAGGTTCATACTAGGTAAAAAATGTGATGCAATAACAATTTGTTTTCAGTGTTTCCCACAACCCCCTTCCTTCTCTTCCCTCCTTACTTATCACTTGGATAAAACTTTGTGTTATGGTGAAATGAATATTTCATTTGCATTCAAAGCATTATCACTCTAAACCATCTATTTCACTTATTTTTTATCTTATTATTCACTTATTATATATCACCCACTTATTATTTGATGAGAAAATTGAGGCTCAAGGAAATTAAATGACATGCCCAAGGTTACAGAAGAGGGGACCATTATAGGCAGGATTTGAAACCAGTGTCTTTAACTCAGAGTCAATACTCTTTGCCCTGTATGATACTCTCAAAGGAGTTATGTGACATAATAGATAGAGCAGCAGGCCAGGAGTCAGGAAGACATCTTCCTGAGTTCAAGTCTGACTTCAGCTACTTAATGTGATACTGAACAAGTCACTTAAACATATTTGCCTCAGTTTCCTGAACTGTAAAAAGACCTGGAGAAGGCAATGACAAACTATGCCAGCTTCTCTACCAAGAAAAACCCCAATAGAGTTACAAAGAGTTGGACACAACTGAAAAACAACCAAACAACATCTTCCCAAGGATTGGAAGCTAAAATTCTATTGCCTATGGTCTGGGTTACATTGAACAATTCACTTCATTTCTCTAGCCTTCAGCTTTCTTATCTGGAAAATGATAAACAACCTCCTCAGTCCTTTTCAGATCTAGATTTAGGTTTATTTGTAAGCCAAAGAGCAGGGGATTGCTGAGTAAGCGAGTACTGGTAAAATGAAGTCAAACGATATAGATTATTCTTTCTAGAGATTTGATGGTGGAGGAGAAAGCTAGAGGTCATAAGCCTGATCAGGTATCCCAGAATGGATTTTTTCTTAGTTTTGTTTGTTTAATCATATCCAGAGGCTGAGTAGTAGTGTGTTATGTTGAAATAGAGGTTGAAGACACATAAAGGCAGAAAATCATTGAGGGAACAAGATCTCTGTGGGATTGACCTGATTTAGGTGATTTCAGAAATCTTCATCCCTATATCCTCAGCTTAATTCTGGTCTTCTGCCCAGTTTCTTCCAATTCTCCATTCTCCTTCTTCCCATTCTCCAGCTCCATGGTTCACCTCATGTCCTGGTTTCTGTTTGTTCCTGACTGAGGAGCTAACTGAAGTTTTTCCCATCATAGCACATGATGCCATTGCATCTGGCAGAGTCCTAAGGAGACAGACACATCAAGGAATGGGGGTGGGGGAGGGAGGAAAAAGGAGGCGGAAGGGAGAGTTTGTTCCTTGAACATGTAGCTGTGATGGGAATGTTTGTTATTTGTTGACTTGTTGAGAGGGAGCAATGACTAAAGTATCTTATGGGTGTAGGCTATTATAAAGGAAGCTACAGTCCTTCGCCGCCCATCATTGTGCCCTGCTGACCTGAGGATTCCATTCAAGTCCAGTCCAGTGGAGGTGTAGTATCAATAAATAAGAGAGAGCTTGCCTAAAGGAGCTCTGGCTTGAGGAGGGACAGTATCGAAAGAAACCAAGATTTTTCCGCTCCACACTTCTAGAAATCCTTGAATCTCCTAAACTGAGTTTGTTGCCTCCCCAGGGCTAGCAAACTAACTGGCACATTGTAGACACTTAAAAAAATCTATTCATTTATTAAATAACCCAACAATAAATACTTTCTGAGCTCAGTTCATAATTGCTCACATGCATAGAGTACTTAAGATTTTCAAAGAACTTCACCACCTATTATCTCAATGAAGTCTCACTGTTATCCTTGTGAGATAGATATAATTATTATCTCCATTTCACAGATGGGAAAAGTGAGACAGAGAGATTAAGTGATTTGCCCTTGGTCTTTCTTGTAAATGCTGGAACTAAGGTTTAAACCTATACTTTTCTGATCCCAAGAACAATGCTCTACTCATACTAGCTGTGTAACCTTGGGCAAATTATTTAACCCTCTTTGTCTCAGTTTCCTCATCAGTAAAGTAAAATGGAAAAGGAAGTGACAAACCACTCTAGAATCTTTCCCACTATGTCCTCAAATAGGGTAATGAAGTCAGATATTTTTACGTTCACACAGTGCTTAACTGGGCATATTGTACACATGTCATTTTTCAGTTGTGTCTGATTCTTCATGATATCATTTGGGGTTTTCTTGGCAAAGATCCTGGAGATGTTTGCCATTTCCTTTTTCAGCTCATCTTATAGATGAGGAAACTGAGGCAAGCAGGGTGAAGTGATTTGCCCAGGATCACCTAAAGTGTCTGAGGCCAGATTTGAACTCAGAAAAGATGAGTCTTCCTGACTCCAGACCTGGCATTCTTCTCACTGTCACCTAGCTGTCCCAAGTACATAGTACTGTACAAGTATTTTTCTCCTCATTTTATAGATGAGGAAACTAAGTCTTAGAGATCTTGGTTGGTAGGCTCCTATATTTGAGGCTAGAAAGGGTCTATTAGGGATTCTGTCCACTACTAATGCCTACAAATTATCACACATCAAACTCATCTGTGAGTAAATGAAGGGGCTCTACCAGCCAAACTAGAAGCTCCTGAGTCCCTAAAGTTTTCTATTATGAAAGACTTTTAGGATAGATTTTCCCCATTTCCCCTTTCCATGACCCATGAACCACTTCAATGTTTTAGCTCTTTTAGGTCAAGTTTTTCCTTACATCCGGTGGGACTCAAAGCTAGTCCTTTTCCCATTAAGCCATGTTTCCTTAATAAAGCAACCAAGTCAAAGTTGACATATTTGAGTGACGTTATTCTCAGTACTAAAAAGATCTAGCAGGACCTGAATCTTATGAAGACTCAGAATGTGAGTTTGAGTCCTGCATCAAAGCTAGGTGAAGCAATGGATAAAGCTCTGGATCTGGAGTCAGGAAGACTCATCTTTCTGAGTTCAAATCCAGCCTTAGATACTTACTAGCATGTGAAGTTAACAAGAAGTTAGGGAGGAAAGGATATAAGGACAGGCTTGTGTAACAGCAAGCCCAGGAATACTCAGTGCCAGCAATCCTTTCTCTATGGTGGGGCTACCCAGGATCCAGAGCCCTGCTGGGGTAGATGAGGCTTTTCTTGTCTTTAAGAACTATGGTTTCTAGTGGCAGGTACCTGCTTCCTTCCTTGGCTTCTAGTCTTATCAGCTAGATGTCACAATAAATAGTGTTGGACTTTGATTCAGGAAGACTTGGATTCAAATCCTACCTCAAATATTTGCTTTGTGATATTGGGTTAGTCACTTTAACCTCTTAGCATAAGTTTTTCTACCTGTAAAGTTGGAAAAAAAAATAAGAGAACCTTCTTCTCTGGGTTGTTGAGACAATAAGATGGAATAACATAGAGAAAGTGCTTTGCAAGTTTTTAAAGTCTACAAATGCCTGTTATTTTTATTTTTTTTAAGTAAACCAGGACATGATGACTATAGTCAGGGACTAGGTTGAGTGTTACTTCCACAGTGACAAAAAAGTAGTCAAAAAGATAAAGCAGCAGCCCCTTCAGGTGGAAACTCCCTTTCCCATTCTAAAGTTCTGTGATTTTATGATCCTATGATTCTAAAAAAAAAAAGCCAAATTTCAAAAACATATCCCTTCTAAATCCAGGAGTCTTTGTGGTGAAAGTGAAGATTTCCACTTCCTTAGGCATGTTTTCCCACTTGGCGCAGATTAAAAAAAGAAGAATGAGAAACAAATCCTCTGACTCCCACTTTTGGATTCTTTCTACTAAAAATATAGGGGAAAGACAGAAATGGTGGGATTAGAAGCATAGTAAATATTGGCCATGGTTGGTCATACTTTGGACTTCTAACAGGTACAAAGTCTTAACTTCCTCCCTCCTCCACCTTCTTATGAATGTCTGTGTGTGTACATCCCTATATTCTGCACATATAGACACTACTGTGCAGAAGAGGGAAAAGGGATACTGGTAGAGATTACCTTCACATTCCAGTTACACTGGAAAAACAGAACTAAGTACAATGAAAAAGGTTCTAGACTTGGAATGTTTGATTCAAATCCCCACTTTACCACTTGGACAAGTGATTTTATCTTTCTTAGCTTCAACTTCCTTATGTGTAAATAAGGGACTCCATTTGATAAAAAAAGAAAAAAAGGCTCTTCCAGCTATAGATCTGGTATCCTATGAATGATCTAAGTTTGGAGAGGGGAAGGAAGGAAAGGGGAAGGCAGGGAAGTAGAGGAAAGAAGGAAAAAAGAAAATGCAATAGAGAAGGGAAAATTTAAAAAAAGGACCGAATAAGAGAGAAGAAAGGGAAGGAAAGGGAAGAGAAGGAATGGAAGAACCTTAATTTCTTCTTATGTAAAGTGAGGGGATTGAACTAGATGGTTTTCCAGGTCCCTTCTAGGTCTATCCCTATGATCTTCTGAAAATGAAACAGAATAAAATGAAATAAAGCAATGTAGACAAACATTCCAGAGAAACATGTACATGCTCAGAACAATGTGGAGTCAATGTGTCAATGGCACTGGTCCAGGAACCCTGTGTCCAAGTCAAACCCTGGCTTCTGTAGCTGCACAGAAATATGACTGATTCCCATTAACAGAGGCTTTTGCCAAGATATACACATGAAAGATAAGAACAAGACTGGATACTGTAAAAACTGCTGAATTATTTGCTGGTTCCTTCCTCATGTAAAGTTAGGTCAGTGCCAGATGAGGGCTCTCTGGGCCTCAATATGGCAACGTCAAAATAGAGTTGACCCAAAGTCTTTGTGCCATAAAGGTTATCAGCATCCATCCATGTGCCCATCCAGACCAGGCTGCCTTACTGGTCATGTAGAGATTTGGGAAGATTAAAGATGTGACCTATTTAAAGGGCTATACACTTTTTGTGGACATCCATCATGGTCTTTCATTTCATTTCTATGCAGATTTGGCTCATTTCCCCCAATAATATTTTTCCTAATTACATGTATTAACAATTTAATATCAGTTTTCTTAAAATTTGTGTTCCAAATTCTCTCCCCACTCCTACCCCTTCCAAGCAAAGTTATCCATATTTTTTTATAATCAACTCAGATTTAATATTCATAAGACTTTGAGGAAGAAAAGATTAAGAATACCAAGAAAGGTAAAAGAGTGTAGTGGAGAGAACCCTGGGCCCCAGAGGAAAAAGATCCAACAACAAGCTCCAGGTCTACCACTCAGGCTAGTGTGACTTTAGAAAGTCACTTCTCTGGTTCTGGGACTTAGTGTAAAATGAGGAAATCGGACCAAAAAATCACTAAAACCTCTTTCCAGGGCACAGGGAGGTGGTACATGGGGCTGGGCATCAGGAATACATCTTTCTGAATTCAAATCCAGCATTGGACAAAAACTAAATGTGTGACCCTGAACAAGTCACTTCATCCTGTTTGTTTTAGTTTCCTCATCTATAAAATGAGCTGAAGAAAGAAATAGCAAACCATTCCAATATCTTTTCCAATAACACTCCAGACAGATGACAGAAACTCCAGACAGGGGACAGAAAGAGTTGAACACAACTGAACAAAAACAACAAAGTGTATTAAGCATCATAATTTTCTAGGTACTGTGTTAGGAGAAATAAAGAATGTAAAAAAAGCTAACACAGTTCTGGTCCTTAAGCAACTCAGTCAGTGCTTCTCAATGTATTTTAATAGTGACTGGCAATAGTGATCCATATTTACAATAAGTCATTGTAATAAAGAACTTTATTTCTCTAGATAAGAATTACCATTGAGTCTAGGCATTTATAAAGGAAGCTGTTGTCTAGTGGATAGAATTTTGGGCTTGAAGTCAAGAAGACCTCACCAGATCCAATCATTGTGGGACCCTGGATAGGTCACTTACATTCATTCCTCTACGCTTAAGACACAAACTTGGTAGAGGAAGTTCCCTAAACTGCACAATTCACAATTTTTTCAAGTAATCACATAATAATAATTCTCATTTATATATAGGGTGCCTCAAAAGTCTTAGTGCTGATTTAACCTATTCAATTTACTAATTTGCTTCTTAAAATTCTTTAAGAATGATAAAACATTTTCTTCACAGTAGTCTTTTAAAGTAGGCAGATGCTAATATTAGTATACCCCCATTTTACAGATGGGGAAATATAGAGAGGTTAAGCAACTTGGCCAGGGTGATCAACACAAGTCGTAAGAAAAGGGAGTCAACAAAGTTTATCCTCCTTTTCCTCCTCCTCCTCCTCCTCATCATCATCATCCTCCTCCTCCTCCTCTCCATTCTTAGAATCTCCCAGCTTCCTTCAAGTTCAATTCATGGCATCTCCTACAGTTCTTTCCTGATTTCTCCCTCCTCGATTGACATAATATTTTGTTATTTGCCAAAGTGTCCTATCATCCAAGAAGAACATTAACTTCTTGAGGGCAGTCAGGTTTTTCTTTCATCCTTCCAAGCTCATTATTTAGCCCAATGTTATGTGCACAATAATTGTTTAGTAAATGCTTTCTGGATTGGAACTGGAGTTTCAGATTCAGGTCTTTTGATTCCCAGACAAGAGATAGTCTTTTCCTAGTGCCAGGATATAATCATCCTTATTTCAGAGATCTGAAAATTAAGGCTAAGAGCAGTAAAGGGATTTGCTCATTGTCCTGCTGCTAGTTTGTGACTATCAGGAGCAAAATCTAGGTCTTCTGCCCCTAAGTCCAGAAGGGTTATTTACTATAGTATTTATTTATAATGTATTTACTATATTTATATACCATAAACTTTCATTGTTATTTTTTTGTTATTGGAGAGGGAGATATTAAGCAAGTCAATTCAAGAAATGGGGAAATTTAACTAAGGATATATGTGCATGCACAATTCTGTGGTGTCATCCAAGAAATATTGAACTAGGAATTAAGAAACTGGAGAAATGATGGAGCCAGCTTATACTGGCTTTCGATTGTTAAATATGCAGGGTGAACATTTACACCTCAAGAATTGGCAAACACTAGAAAGAAGGGCTGGATTTATTGTTTTGTTCATTTCCTAGACTTAAGAAATCGATAAGAGGCAGTTATATGGCTCAGCGAAAAAGAAAACAAGGTCTGGAGATAGGAGGTCCTGAGTTCAAATTTGACTGGAGATAGACACTTCTAGCTGTGTGACCCTGAGCAAATCATTTAACCCCAAATGCCTATCTCTTATCCCTCTCTGCCTTGGAACTAATACCTTGTGTCAATTCTAAGACAGAAGATAGTGATTTAAAAATAAAAAAGTGAGAGAGAAAATGTTAATGACACATATTAAACTTTAAAATGTATCTGGTGTTCATTCTCCATCCCTCTGTCCCCAAGAGGTAGTTGTTAAACATTTACCAGCAGGGAGTGGTTGAACAAGTTGTGGTATATGATTATAATAGCATAGTATTGTGTTATAAAAAATGACAAGTAGGACAAGCATTAAAAATCCTGGAAAAACTTCTCTAAAGTACTGCAAAGTGAAGTGAGAAGAACCAAGAGAATGTTATATACAGTAAAAGCAATAATACACAATGATACCTTGTGAATAACAACTCTAAGTGACTAGATCCACTAAAGAAAGAACCGACGGAGTCTGAATGCAGATTGATGCATGCCATTCTCTCTATCCCCTTCATGAGTTTTTTCTTGCATAAGCAACATGTGCCATTTTCCCCAATATGATAAACATGAACATTTATATTTAGCACCTGTATAACTTTTATCATATAACCTGCCATCTTGGGGATAGAGGAATAGAACATAGATCACAAAATCAGAAAAAAAAGTATTAAAAATTATATTGACATAAAAAAATTACCAGCATAGCCCTGGTTCTTTTCCAGACCCTAACACAACCTTAATGGGTATCACTTTGGATAAGTCACTTCCTCCCTCTTAGCTTTAGCTTCTTCCTCCATAAAATGAGGTAGTTGGATCAGACAACATCTAAGATCTCTTTGCTTTTTTGAAATTCTAGAACTTTGTCATTGAAAGCCCCTGCCTCTCTAAATATATGTTCTTGGGGTAACAGTTTCACTTCTGAAATCATCTCTCATCCAACAAACGAATGCCCCAGAAACTAACTTGGCTATGATCTTGAACAAATGACCTCATAATTCTGGATCTTGAATTTCTCATCTATCATATAAGGTTGATTTGATGATTTAGACTCAACTTCTTTAAAACCAACAAAAAAGCACACAAATTAATGGAAATTTACCAACTTTTTACCATAGAACCTTCTCATCATTAAATATCACTGGTGAGAAATTAATTGATCTTTTGAGATCCCAGGCAGTTTCTAGTCTCTTCCCTGCAGACCTCAAAGAAAAGACCCCATTCTTCTGCTGTCGTATAGGGGTCACTACCTAGAAAAGGGAGCAGGACTAAATGATTCCTGAGCGTTTCCTCCTCTATCTTGCTATTCTGTGTGACTTGCACAGTGAACAAGTTTATGTGTGAGCATAGGGCAGCCAGCCAGCTTTGCTTTCTCATTGTTTTTTCCTCTTTCTACCTCCTGGAAATCCGAGTCAAAGTTAGGAGGCATCATGACTCTAAGCATCCTCCATTGAGCCATAGCCCAGCCCTCTTTGGTTGGTCTGGGTTTCATTCTTTAGACATTTTACTTCGAGAGAGGAAAAGTAAAGACTAGGGACATCAGCCGAACAAGTTGAACCCCTCAGTGGAAGAAGTTTTGCAGATAAGAAGAACCCAAAGGACTTCCCATAGGCGTGAGCAAAATTGCACACACCATCCGGAGAAGGGGGCCAGGAAATGGCTTCTTGTTTTCCAGACAGCTCTTGAGCTCTCTTCCATAGCTCGGTGAAAGCTGGAGAGCTGGCCACACAGCCAGGGGAGACACCCAGTTGAAATTGGTCTTTTGCTGGAGAAATTTTTACTGCTGAAACTTGCAGCCATGACTTCTACAAAGTATTCCTACTGAGTGTGATTTCCTCTGATGAGGAAGCAAAGCAAATGACATCTTAACTGAAAGCCGCACGATTAAGAAATTGATTTGTCCCAGAGACAGTGTTGGACAGGTAAGGTGAATCCCTGTTATTTGTCTTTTTCTTCTTGAGAGAGCCTAAGAGGGATCATTAGACCAATGAATCCTATGATGTACAGCTAGAAGGGATATTGTTCATTTATTTTTTGTCTTGCTGTTGTTGTTGTTGTTTTAACCATTACTTTCTGTCTTAGTACAAGCACTAGGCAAATGGGGTTAAGTGACTTGCCCAGAATCCCACAGCTAGAAAGTATCTGAGATCAAATTTGAACCCAGATCCTCCCAACTCCAGGCCCAGCACTCCATCCACTGTGCTACTGATAGTTGCCCCTAGAAGGGATACTATGTATTCAAACTCCTTCATTTTCTGCAGGAGGAAACTGAGACTGAGAGAGGAAAGTGATTTCCCCATGATCACACAGTTTGTAAATAATAAGTAGTGGTTTTCAGCATAAAACTGAGCAAAAGAGCCACTCATTTTAGAAGTGATTCCCCTTTGATTTGTTTTATTTTATTAATTTTGTTATGACCTCTCTGGGAGGAGATGATTTGAACCAAATACACCACACAGTGTATGGAAGGCAGCGCTATTTAGTGGATAGATTCATGTGCCTGGAGTTATGAGTTCAAATCTTACCTTGGACTCATAATGGATGTGAAACCATGGGCAAATCACTAAGGAGTAGGTGTCTTAAGCTGCTCTCTAGGACTACTAATTATAATCAAGTTTGCTCATCTGCAGTTTCAACACTAGGAATTCCCTATACCGATGAAATCATAGGTCTGGAATGCATTGCATTTCCTGTCTGTGAGACTATATTTGTGGTGAATTAGTCATTTAAGGTTTTCTTTGGACTGACTAAGTAGTCACAGGTGATTAGGTAATGAAAGGAGTTTCATCATAGTATTGTAGACCTAAAGTCAGGAGAGATGTCAGGGGTGAATCTAGTCTAAATCTTCCTCTCATTTTACAGATGAGGAAACTGAGGTCTAGGAGATTAGTGACTTGACCAAGACCACTCCAACTATAAGTGGCAGGGATAGGATTTGAATTAAGGTCATCTGATTCTGGAACCAGTGTTATTTCTATTGTACCACCCCAGTGTTGAGGATTTCTCAGCAGGTCAGTCTCTGACAACCATGCTTCTAGTTGGGTTGCAGAGGGGAAGACTTCAAAAGTATTTGCAATTGGGAAATGGTTCATATTCTTAAGAATTTGACAAAATTCTCTATGTGTTTTTGATATGCAACCTCTATTCAAGAAACTGTTTTATAATATGCTGTCCCCCCCTCCCCCATCTCCTGCTTTCCTTCTAGTCTTGGTTACATTAGTTTTATTTGCACAAATCCTTTTTTAACTTAATGTAATCAAAATTATCCATTTTACATGTCAGAAAACTTTCTAAATTCTTCTCTTACCTACAAATCTGAGAGGTAACATATTATTTGCTTTGATCCAGCAACACCAATTTTTTTAAACCCTTACCTTCTATCTTGGAATCATATTGATTCCAAGGCAGAAGAGTGGTAAAGGCTAGGCAATGGAGGTTAAGTGATTTGCTCAGGGTCACACAGCTAGGAAGTGTCTGAGGTCAAATTTGAACCCAGGGCCTCCTACCTATAGGTCTGGCTCTCAATCCACTGAGTCAACCAGCTGCCCCCACCAATTTTTATTTCCTAAGGTGATCAGAGAAAAATGAAAAGAACCTATATGTTCTAAAATATTTGTAGCAGCTCTCTTTATGGTAACAAAGAACTGGAAACTGAGGGAATTCCTATCAACTAGGGAATGGCCAAACAGGTTGTGGCATATGATTGCAATGGAATATTACTGCATTTTAAGAAATGACAAGCAGGTTAATTTTTTTAATGAAAATGCCTACATGAAATTATGAAGAGGGAAATGAGCAGAACCAAAAGAATATTCTATACAGCAACAAATATTGTTTGAAGAATATCTTGTGAATATCCATCTCCAGTGAAAGAACTGAAAGACAAAAAGAAGCAAGACATAGTTTTAGATATACATATATTGTTTTGCAAATGATGCCGTCTCTAGTGTGGGGAGGAAAGGAAGAGAGGGAGAGAGCTAGGAACTTTAATGCAAATAAAAAAAGATTTTAAAAAATTTGTGGGAGACATTGAATCAGGTATAGAACTGATGATCTCTCATCCCATTTCCATTCTAACTATAAAAATTTATATTTACAATTTAATCAATCAATAAAAAAGTTTAAACGTTGAAAAACAAAGTGTTTTCAGAAATAAAAAGACAAAACTGGATCTTTCTTGCCTCAATTCAGTTCTGCAATTCAGTCATGGAGTAAAACATGAGACATGGGATGGAAGTTCTATCTAAGAAAAATAACAGGTCTAAAATCTCAATGCAGGCTGGAGCTATCATCTTTGATTAAGTAGAGAAGGTGTGTGTGGATTGCATTGAGAAAGGGGCACAGAATTTTTTTGGAAACAAGTGACAATTGCCTCTAGAGGAGTATGACTTGCACATTGTTCTTTTTTGCTCATATTTTCTTGTTCTTTATAAGACCTAACTAAGTCCTTTGAAGAAATGCTGAACTTGAAGTCAGAGACTTGGGTTTAAATCCTGCCACTTTGGTTAGTTACTAGATGACCCTGAAGGTCTTTTCCAACTCTAGATCCTGTATCATTCAGACAGATAGATAGTGCACACACACACACACACACACACACACACACACACATGAATTGTTTTCTTATCCTCCTTAATACCTATCATGGAATTGGCAACACAGTGGATGCTTATAGTTTTATCATTTCAATATGTCAGATATGGAAGTTGAACCCAGGTCTTCTTGACTTTGACTCTCTAACAATTAAGTCAGGCTATGTGCCCCCCTTTTTTCCCCATACTTTACACACTTCTATCCAGTAATATACACTAAACATGAGTTATGTAAGTGATTTTCTTTCCTTGATTCTCCTTGAAAACTCTTACTCTTGAACTGAGATATCATCATCATCACTGATAATAATAGCCATATTGATTATCACTTTGTACTTATTATTATCACTATCTCAGGTGTACAAAGAATTTTAAAACTTACAAAGCCCTTTTTTATACAACAACCTAATGGGAGAGAAACTACAAGTATTATCATCCTTATTTTACAGATAAAGAAACTGAGGCTCAGAAATATGAGATGAATTGTCTGGATTCATGAAATTCATAAGTGACAGAGATAAGATTTAAACTGCATTCTTTACTCCAAATTTAGTGGGGTTTTATTCATTATAGCCATCACTTTCCATCATTCACTTTTTAGATACCATTTTGAGAAGTAAACTCAAGAACCCAGTTAAATAAGTGGACAGCAGATATTCAGATAATTAAATCTCTTCTTATTTGGCTTAGGGATGGAGAAGTCACAGTAGATAAGATTCACAGTCTACTATAAAGATCTAGGAAGAATAAATAATGTCAGACAGATTTTGCCATTTTCTATGGGATCAAAAGAGCCTCGAGACAAAGGGGACTTCTCCCAAGGGCATTTACCTGAAATAAACGATAATTCCTTTTTGATGTAAATGTGCCCTCTCAGTACTACCCAATGGACTGGGAAGCACCCTTGATCATCTCAATCATTTTACCATAAGCCACCAAAATAGCAGTTGCAAACTTTGGCAAGAGCTAGTTGGTGGAAGATAGCCTAAGAAGGAAAAAGTCTTGTCAGCCCCACCCAGGACTTGTTAAAAGGAAGGAGAGCCCCATGTCCTGCACTGACTTCATCCTTGTCACTTTGGATCCCTGTTACTTGCATATTTTTACGAAATCAGATTAAATGTTCTCAGTAAACAGGATATGATCAAAGAGTGCCAAATGATTCTCGTATAACAAATTAAATTCAAGGTCGCCTGTAACATCTTTACTTCCCATTTCCTGGGGTAAGGGGAGACTTAATCTATGAGAAGGCAATAGAGCAAAGTAGGAAAAGTTTTGTCTTAAGTCAGAGGGCCTGAGTTAAAATCTCAGCCCTTCTAAGCCACTGCCTTTTTGACCTTGGACATGTCATTACTTTCCAAGGTCTTAGTTTTCTTTTCTGCAAAATGAAGGGATGGGACCAGATGATCTCTGAGACATCTTCTAGCTACAAATCTATGATCCTATCACTTATCTTCTAATCTTAGAAGCAATATATATTGATGGAAGCATTTTTAATTGAAAATTATGCTGGTGGTATAAATTTGAGCACCGCTAAAATTCTATGGCTAAATGGCAGTTCATCACTTATTTTGCTTTTGCGCTGACTTGGTCCTGCAAAGAACATTAGAGATAAGAAGCACTTACTGAGTGCCTACTACTTGTAAAAATCCATACAGAGGCATTCAAAAGGTAGAGAATCATAGACTTTCAGATCTAAAAGAGAATTTACCCATCATCATCTGCTCTAATTCTTTCATTTTCCAGATGAAGAAACTGAGGTCCAGAGAGGTCAAATAACTTGTGCAGGGTTGAACAGTTAGTGTCAAAGCAGAGACAATATCTTCTGATTTGAAGTCTAGACTTTCTTCTATACCTTGTCTTATTACTACATCTCATTTTGTAGATAAATTTGGCTGGAACGGTATACAAGAAAGAAATAGGAGATCCAACTGGAAAAGGAAGTTGGGGCTAGACTGTGGAGTACCTTAAATGCTAAAATAGACTTTATATATTAGGTAGTGGAGAGTCATTAAAGGTTTTTGAACGTGGGTTTTAAAGATGGTATCTTAGAAAGTTTAACCTATAGAGCAATATGCAGGAAGGATTTGAGGGGAGAAGAGACAGGAATTAGGAAGCTATTGAATCTTAAGTTATAAAGAGTGAGAATGGTCTGAACCAGAGTAGCAGCAGTTAGAATGAAAAAGAAGAAGGATATTATAAAAGAAGAATTGACATAACAGTGATTAATTGGATATGGGGAACAAGGGAAGGGGAGAAATAAAAAAATCTTGAAGTTTAGAAGAAATGATGGTGTTTTTTAAAACCCTTACCTTTTGTCTTAAAACCAATGACTGTAAGGCAGAAGAAGAATAAGGGCTAGGCAATGGGGGTTAAGTGACTTGCCCAGGGTCACATAGCTAGGAAAGTCTCTAAGGCCAGATTTTGACTCTTGTTTCCAGGCCTGACTTTCTATCTATTGAGTCACATAGCTACCCCAATTATGGTGGTTTTGACAGGACTTTAGAAGCCTGAAGAAGTCAGTTGAGAGGAAAGATGGTGACCTGAGTGTTAGACATGTTGAGGCTATACATTTTTAAAAATCAATTAAATTTACATGAAATATTTTCCAATGTCAAGGTGATTTTTTCCTCATTGGAAGGAATTCTGAGCTACTCCCCATATTGTAGATGGATTAAATTCACTTTCCAAAAGCAGAAGTAATGAAAGAATATGTTCCAAGTGAAAATATCTAGCACATCCTTGGATATACAAGGCTAGTACTTGAAAGAGAGGTCATGGCCAAAAATATAAATCTAGAGATAATTCTCATTGAATTTCTTGATGAAGCCATGGAAGTGGGTAAATTTTTAAAAGGAAAGGTTATTAGGACAGTAACCCAGAATGACCACAGTTTGGAGACATGCCTAAGAAGAGGAGCCATGGAAAGAGCTAGAAAAGAAATAATCCTAGAGGCATGGAGAAAAACCAAGCTATTGTAGAGGGAGGAAATAATTTAAGAAGGAAAAGAGGGAGTTGCAACTAGGAATCTTGACTCTTGGGAAAAGTTCATTTGGGAGTGGATGAGTAAGGCAAGGTCTCCTGGGATTTGCTGTTAGCAGCCATAGATAAAGTTACACTTGGAGAAGGTGATACATTCTTCAAAGGCTGTATCCCCTGCTGCCATAGTGATTAGAGAGGAAGGTGGACTCCAGGAGAGGGAGCTTTGTTTATAGGCTATCTATATGGTATCCCAGAAGATGGTTGTGTTGTGCAGCAATGATGACCAGTAGAGAACCATAAAAAGTCAGCAGTCACGGGGCTAGAGGAACAATTCTCCCCTACTGCCCACACAGGCTCTCTGTAGCAAAGTTTCACTCAGTCTGCACATTTAGAAGAGGGTTAAAAATGAGGGTTGAAAAGAAGTCACTGTATTTGCCAATCATTGTTTATATCGTTTGAGAGTTCAGTTTCAGTAGAATACTAAGGACAGTAGGCACACCGTGGCTAACAATCTCTCTGATGTCCTCTATTAAGTCATTGCATATGTCTTAAAAAAAAAAAATAAAGGTTGGGGACCGCTAGGTGGCTCGATGAATTGAGAGCCAGGACTTAGAGATGGGAGGTCCTGGATTCAAATTTCGCCTCAGACACGGTCTAGCTATGTTATGGCAGGCAAGTCACTTAACCTCCATTGCCTTGCTCTTACCACTTTTTTGCCTTGAAACCAATAATACACAGTGTTGATTCTAAGACTGGAAGATGAGGGTGTCGTTTTGTTTTGTTTTGTTTTGTTTTTTAAGGCTGCAATGCATTTGTAAGCCTCATTTTGGCAAGACTAAGGGAAAACCCACTGAAGGGTATATTCAAGTAGAGAGATGGATTGATAAGAGTAGATTTAGGAACTTTCCATTTTTATGAAGATGGAAATCTCTTGCTCAAAGGTTAAAAGTCCCCAGGGAATTACAGTGGGAGAAAGGAGGATAAAATGTTATCAAACTAACACACATGTTGGATATGTTTTGGAAAATGTGACCCCATTGTATACAAACAAATGTTCTGCCTTAATCTGATAAGACTGGGATACCCTGACGCAATACTGAGGTTGAATGCTATTTCAAGGCAAATCAAAATTAAATAGGAGGGGGTGTAAGGAAAATCTGTTAAATTAGCTTTGTGTTTTTTGCTTGTTTCAAATAAACATGAAGTTACATGTGCAAGTCACAGATTATTTCATTAAAAATGGCAAAGCTAAATCTTCCTCATAAGACTTCCACTGATGCAAGGGAAGGTAACATCCTGAGATTTGAGGTTTTCAGGCTGCACATCTGGGTGCCAAGACTTGGTACCATAAATGATGATACCACTTCCTCATGGAACATTCTATCTCCTCAGGATGAAAGGGGGGAAAAGTCTTGTTTTTATTTTTTAAATATTTCACTAAATATTTCCTAATTACAAGGTCATCATTCTTATTGGAAGAGATTCTGAACTACTCTAAACAGAATATGGTTTTAAGTTTGCCTTTCCAAAGTAGAATTGCTTGGGATTGCAATCCATTCAGTTCATCACCCAATCAGGCAATAAGCATTTACTAAATGCCCATTATTTGCCCAGCACTGTGTTAAGTGCTGGAGGTACAAAGAATGACAAAAGGCCACCTGCCTCACCTATTCCCTGATAATTGTAGCAAAATCCCCTCTTGCACTGGGGCTATCTACAAAGTGATTTTGCATGTAGAGTCTTATTTGGTCCTCCAACAATCTTGTAAGATAGACGGCCATTGCCATCTCATTTTTTTCCCTAAACCCTTACCTTCTGTCTTGGAATCATTACTGTGTATTGGTTCTAAGGCAGAAGAATGGTAAGGGTTAGGCAATGGGGGTTAAGTGACTTGCCCAGGGTCACACAGCTAGGAAATGTCTGAGGCTAGATTTGAACCCAGGACCTCCTGTCTCTGGGCCAGACTCTCAGTCCACTGAGCCACCTAGTTGTCCCCATCATCTCATTTTATAGAGAGGAAAATTCACTTTCTGAAGCCACTGACTATGGAACCTCTAATTCTTTTGTGCCTCTGCCTCTTTTCAGAAAAAGAGTTTAATTCTTTGCTAGACACAGTGAGAGATGAAGGGAGGGAAGCAGGTAGAAAGAGAGACAGGGATAAGAGAGATAGGGATAGAAGAAGGAACATTGAAAAGAAAACAGAGAGGAGGGGGAAGATGAGGAGAAGAGAGGGGAAAGGAGAGGAGAGAAAAAGAGGAAAGCTGAGGAGGAGAGAGGAGAGGGGAAGACAGGACAGGAGGGAAGGGGAGAGAAGAGGAGGGAGGGAGAGGAGAAAAGGGGGAGGAGAAGAGTAGGGAAAGGAGAGGAAAAGGAAAAAGGAGAAGAAAACCTACATTTAACATATTCCATTAACAGTCCATTCTGCTGTAGTATTGGAAATTGTGGTCTGTCTTGGAACCTATAATAGTCTTTCTCAATGACTGTGTTCTTGGTTTCCCCAAATCTGGTCCTCCAACCCAAAATAGCTTCTCTGCATAGGTAGATCTGAATGGTGCACTTTGTGATGTGTCACCAAATAACCTCCTAGCTAAAAATAAAAACAAAAAACAAAGAAAACCCCTCCTCCTTCTGCAAGCCTGTCATGGTGTTTAAAGTTGACATCAATAGCATCATTCATTGGGGGAAAGAGACTGAAGACCCCTATTAAAGGATAAATGAGATGATTGGAAAGAAGATAGCAGACCTAGAAATGGTTCATCATTAGCACAAATTAATGTGTCAGATCAACCAATGAGTATAGTACCAAAAAGCCTAGAATGGGGAGAACACTTAACTTGTACTCACAGATTCAAGTCTTGGCTTGGTAATTTTCTATCTGTGTGACCTTGTAACAATCATTTCTCTGCTTTAAGGAGCAGTTTCCCCATAAGTAAAATGAATGATTGTACTAGATGATCTCTGAGGTACCATCCAGATCTAAATCCTATCACCCTAATGATCTCTATGGACCTTTCTAGTTCTCATATTCCAGGACGTATTAATATTTATACATAGGTCTTTTATCATTTCTCTAAAACTATACCTATAGGGGCAGCTAGATAGGAGAGTGGATAAAGCACCAGAGCTGGAGTAGAGAGGACCTGTATTAAAAGCTAGTGTCAGACACTTCCTAGTTATGTGACCCTGGGCGGGTCACTGGACAAGTCACGAATCATTGCCTAGCACTTGCCATTCTTCTATCTTAGAACTGATGCTAGAATATAATGTTTTTTTTTTAATAAACCCATATGATAAATGCTCAATAAAAACTAGAGAAGCATTATAACAAAGTAGATAGGGACCTTGAGTCAGAAAGACCTGTGTTCAATTCTCAACTCAGACTCTTAATAATGTCACTTAAACTCTCTGTTTCTCAGTTTCTTCATTTAAAAAATGTGTGTGTATGGTTGTGGGTGGGAAGGATATTGGTCATGATACCCTCTAAACTCCTTTCTAGCTCTAACTGTATGAACATATATGAACTTTCTTGATTGATTAAAATGGAGAGACTAAAAAAAAAGAAAGAAAAGAAAAATAGCCTATACTCCCATTCTTGAGTCTAAAGATAGAAACCAGGGACTACCTCATATGCCATTTAATTTTTTTTCTTTCTTAAGACAAGGCAAAAATAGTCTTGACTTCTTTGGTGGTACTCAGGAAAGGTTTCAGGATATGAAGGAAGTTTTCCTTCCAGTCTAGTCCCTGGGGGTACCATGGAGAACAATTCGCTTCCCCAATAGCATTATATGGCATGACTAAAAGTTGGGTTGCTCCCTGACAGAGAATGTTGGAGTAAAAAATTATACAACAGGTAGGGGAATAGTGAATAAAGTGAGATTTCATGTCCTTTCTCCATTGTTAAAATTGGTTTTGCCTTCACAGTCTTAGAGAAAACTGTCTGAAATATCTTGTGCCCATCCCAATGTTACCTCTATTTCAAGGGCCAGCTTCAGTTCTTCACTCCCAACTCCACATAGCCTTGCCTGCTTATTCCAGCCTTCCTTCTATAAAGTCCTATGGCATTTACTGTCCAAAATATATACTTTTCAGCATGGCACTGTAGAGAGAGACAGAGCTGACCTCAGGTTAGGAAGACCTGAATTCAAATCCCATTTCTGACCCATACAGGCTGTGTGACTCTAAACTTACTTGTCTAAGTTGTCCAGCCTCTTTTTAGTCTAAGTAACTTTGTAAGATTACAAATTGCAGAGAAAATAGAGATCTGCATTGAAATAGGAAATTTTCTCCTTTGGGAATACCCTATGTTGATCAAATCTAGTTCTATCCCTGTTGTTCAGTAATTTTTCAGTCATGTCTGACTCTTCATGATTGTATTTGGGATTTCTTGACAAAGATACTAGAGTGGTTTGTCATTTCCTTATATAACTCATTTTACAGATGGGGAAATGGAGGTAAACAGGGTTGAGTGACTTGCCAAGGGACACATTATAGTGAATGTCTGAGGACATATTTGAACTCAGAAAGATGAGTTTTCCTGACTCTAGGACCAGAATTCCATCCACTATACTATCTATCTACCCAATCCTATTTCTATTATACACAAGTGAATACTTGGAAGAGATCTGTTAGACTTGGAGTACTGAATTCTAGCTAAACACAAGCTCTGACTCATCTAGACAAGCTACCTAAACTCTATCATCCATACTCCCTTCTCTTTTTTTTCTTCCTTCCTTCCTTCCTTCCTTCCTTCCTTCCTTCCTTCCTTCCTTCCTTCCTTCCTTCCTTCCTTCCTTCCTTCCTTCCTTCCTTCCTTCCTTCCTTCCTTCCTTCCTTCCTTCCTTCCTTCCTTCCTTCCTTCCTTCCTTCCTTCCTTCCTTCCTTCCTGCCTTCCTTTTATTACATATATCAGTCAGGGAGTTAGAAGTGTTCAGCAAAAGAAGACAGGATAGAAAAGTGCCTCTCTCCACTTCCCTATTTTAAAATAAAGAATGAGAGGTAGAATTAAAGATATAGATAGACAGATATAGATATAGATAGACAGCACAGACACAGAGAGACTAGATAGATGGATAGATAGATAGATAGATAGATAGATAGATAGATAGATAGATAGATAGATAGATAAACTACTCAAGTTAGGTGGTAAAGGAGAAAGAATGTAGGACCAAGAGTCAAGAGGACCTGAGTTTGAATCTGGCCTCAGTCATTTCAGAGCTGTGTGACAGTGGGAAAGTCAGTAGACCCTATTTGCCTCTGCCATCTGTAAGATGAGTTGGAGGAGGAAATGACAAACCACTCCAATGTCTTTGCAATGAAAATGCAAATAAGAGGTAACTAAGAGAAACAACTGGAACTCTTGAACACTAACAATCACTATTATGATACCCCATCCATCTTTGTGCTTGAGTGTGACTTTGCAAGATCTGTCCATAAATAAACATAGAGCTTTTTGTAACTTGAGTGACAGGGTTAATATGGATGTCATTATTGAATGGCTCAAGAAATAATAGTATTTGTCATCAAAATGTGGCCAGGCAAGAGCATTCTAGTTTGTTCTTTGCTTGTGATGTCAATATATTCTTCACTTTCCTCTTCCTCCCTTCTTAATTCCCAGACAGGAAAATGAAATCAGAGGAGATAAGGAAGTTACTCAAAGTCAAAGACAGACAGGTTCTTAAACCAAAGATGAGAAATCTTATTTCTCTACTCTTAAGTTACTGCTGGTGCTTTGAGTCTGCAGTTTAGGGTCACCATTTTCCTGTTTATAAAATGGCAAAGGACTGAAAATTTCAGAAGATGGCTGTCTGAAAAGATCTTTGCCTTTGATAACAATGTGTCCTGTTGAACTGAATAACAGAGTAGTGGGACCAAAGTGATTTCCTCATCTTTGACCCTATTTCATTCAACAAATATATCCTGAGAGTCTTTTTTTGACTCGAATTACACAAAGCAATAACTAGAACTGGATAATGGGCTATGCCAAAATCTGAAGGAAAAAAATCTAAAACAATGCTTTTAAAGGGTAAGTAATTTTTAATTTATTTGCATTAATATTTCATAAAACTTTCAGTATTGTAGAAACTAGTTACCATAAATAATTAGTTAAAATAGGAAGATATCAGATATTTTATTTCTTACCCTGGCTAGGTGTCTAGGTGGACAGGACACCAGTCCTGAAGTCAGGAAAACTCATCTTCTAGAGTTCAAATCTGTCCTTAGACACTTACTATCTATGTGACCTTAGACAAATTGCTTAACTCTTTTTGCCTCCATTTCTTTATCTATAAAATGAGCCAGAGAAAGAAATGGCAAACCACTCTAGTGTTTCTGCCAAGAAAGTCCCAAATGAGGTTAACAAAGAGTCAGACATGACTGAAACAACCAAACAAAAATAAGTCTCCTGTGAAGTAGCTTTGTATTATTGGTGATATTCTCTTTTACCCACAAATAGATAAAATGTTCTCTCCTCACAATAGGTCCAATTTTGCATGTCTTCCCCCTCATAAACATGATGCTCTGGAGTCTCCCCTGTGATATGATATCAGTGTCAGGATTTCCTCTTACAGTTGATTTAAAAGCATGCTTATTATCTGGATAACATCTTGTACAACTTGCCTTGGGCACCAAAATTGCCAATTATGACTGAGATTGTAGAATGCCTCAATCAGAAGGGACTTTAGACGTCTAGTTCAACCTTGACCTGGAAAGGAATCTCCTCAATAACATTCCTGAGAAGTGGTCATTCAGCTTGAGAACCTCCAAGGAGAGGTATCCTTTCTCCATTCCACTTTTGGACAATTGTCATTGTTAGTACCTTATTCTTCATATTGAACTCCAATTCTAAAACTATGTATAAGACTGAGCTAGGAGCTGATGGAATACTCTTAAGAATAAGACATGATTGGCTATTGATACCCAAGTCATTAGGCAGTGGGTTCATGTAAAAATTAAAATTAATGTATAATAATTTAAAATATTATATTTTATAAGATTTATTAATGATCACTAGAAGTAAAAAAATAAAAAGGTAACAAAATAAAACCATGTGCCCATGGGCAATCTACCTATTCAAACAGCCTGCTCCACCAATGTCCTGACCTAGGAAGGAAAGAGGCCTAGACGCAGAATTCCCCCCCAATTTATTTTCTGTCTATGTCAGCACATAATGACAAGAAGTCAGTGAGCTCCTGGAAAATTTAGTTCAAAGGCACAAGATTTCCAATTACACAGCAGCTAGCTGGATAGAGTACTGGTCTCAAAGTAAAATCCAGCCTCTGGCACTTACCAATTCTGTGATTCTAAAAGAGTCATTTAATTTCTGTTTTCCTCAGTTTTTCCAACTTTAAATTCAGAGTATTAATAGAACCTACCTCCTAGGATAATTGCAAAGGTTGAATAAGATAATATTTGTAAAATGCTTAGGACAGTGCCTGACTCCTAATAAATCTTTATTCCCGTCATTCTCCACCCAATCTCCCAAGAACTATGTCTCATTTCTTCAAGAGAGTATTCATCTTTCTTAGTGATGAGGTACTCCATTTGTTGTTGTCATTCAGTCATGTCTGATTCCTTATAACCCCATTGACCATAGCATCCCGCATACCTTCTATCCTCTACTCTCTCATAAACTCTGTCCAAGTTCATTTTTGATGCTTCTATGATACCATTTTCTTCTTCTTTTGACTTCAATGTCTCTTAGCATCAGGGTATTTTCCATTGAGTCCTGTCTTCTCATTATGTGGTCAAAGTGTTTATGCTTCAGCTTCAATATTTGCCCTTCCAATGAATAGTGTGGGTTGATGTCTTTTAAATATGGCCTGGTTTGATCTCCTTGCTGTCCAAGGGACTCTCAAAGTCTTCTCTAGCACCACAGTTCAAAAGCTTTGATTCTGAGCACAGTTTTTTCCTGATAATCCAAATCTTATAGCCATACATTGCTACTGGAAAAACCATAGCTTTAGCTATGGAGAGCAGTTTGTCTGAAAAGATATGGTATTTTAGTGAAATATTTCCCCCCAAAAGAAAAAAAAAGTATGGTTGCCAAATTAAAAAAATAAAAAACAACAGCTAATGTGATCTTAGACTGTTGAGAGGCAGAGAATAAAGGACTAAGTAGTGGATAGTCCCATTCTAATTTGACCTGGTTATTCTATATCTAGAGAATTGTATTCTCTTTGGGGTATGTTAGAGGGAAGTTAAACAGAAGGGATTACACTAACTATGTACATATATATATATAATAAGTTTATTAACTGATGGGACAAGGGAATGGAAGGGGATCTGGAACCAACTTACTACTACCCCAGATATTAACACACTAAGTTTTCTAATCTAAACTTAACTAATAAAAGGGGCATTTAAATTGGAGAGAGATTTTGTAAGGGAAAGACAACCAGGGCCCAAAGGGAATCTCACAACAAGAGTCCTCCTTTGCTCCAGAGAGAGATGTCAGCACCTCCAGTAGAAATCCACTTTCTCTGTATATTATAATCAGCAGGAAGCAGGCAGGAATCTCAAGACAGTCACAGAGAAGGAACTAAATGGCTTTTCCTAGGTCCACCCATGGAATACCAAACAGCTACCCACTGAGTTTCTTGAGAGCAAGCAGGACACACCTTCTTTCTCCTATGAAGTCCAGCACCAACTGCTAACTGATTTTTCAGTAATTGTCTCTCTCTGTCTAGTCCCAGGTCCTGGGAGTTCCAAGTGGAATGTTGGCCTTGCAACTTCTTCTTGCATTTTTGCAAACCCCTTAATACAGGTGTTATGTTTCATGAAGATCACTGACAAATTGGAGAGTGACTAGAGGATAAAGGGGCTTCACCATTATTCTGTATAAATATTTGATTCAAGGAATTGAGGATGTTAGGCCTGGAGAAGGAAAAACTTAAAGGGGCTTTTCTGTCATATGGAGGAGGTGATTAAACTTGTTTTGCTTGGCCTCAAAGGAGAAAAGATGGAAGGTACAAAGAAGCAAATTTAATCTTGATGTGAAAATCAAATTCCTAACAAATAGAACTATCCCAAAGTAGAACTGAATTCTTCAGGAGGTCCTAGGTTTCACTTTAGAGTTCCATGAGTAGTATTATGTAGAGTCAGTTCCAGAAAGTCAATTGTTAAACTTTCAATGTGAGTATTTATATCTTGGAAAAAAGAAAATATATTTCTTTTTGGACTGCCTAAAGTTAAGAAAGTGATTGCAAGATTACTAATAACACAAATTAACATTAAAGTGTTTGCAAGATTACTAATAACACAAATTAACATTAAAGTGTTTTGGAGAGCTGGCTGTTAAACAATCACCAGCACACCCTTATCTACAAGCAAAAGCTGATTGATTAATTCTCTAGTAAATATTGGAAGGATTTCCTATTAATGTATTAGTTGGATTAGATGGCATATAAGGTCTAATCCAGTTCTAAACTTCTATGATTCTAGCAAAATACCCTAGTCTATTAAATATATCTGATACATACTAGCTTTGTGACTCTGGGCAAGTCATTAAGCCTCTTTGCCTCATTTTCCTCAACTATAAAATGAACTGGAGAAGGAAATGGCAAATCACTCCAGTATCTTTTCCAAGAAAATTCCAAATGTGTCTTGAAGAATTGGACACAATTGAGAAAAATGAATAAAGAAAATAGGAATAATAATGTTTACATTAATTATCATACTTGATTATTGAGAGAATATTAAAGCAGATAATAAATGTAAAAGGGATCCATATACATAAAGTTCTTTATAAATGTTAGTTTTCATTTTTTGAATAAGAAGTATTTTTAGTTTTAATTCTTGGATCTAAAAATAAAAATCTAAAATAATAGTTTGCTTTCCTGCTTATGTAAGTATAAAACACTGAGCATAATGAAATCGGTGTTTGGTGAATGAGGATTTTAAGTGACATGAGAGTCAACATTTTAAAGTCATTTATTGAGGCAGGTTGGTAGAGGAGATATTTTTAGTCTGGAGCTCCTTGAAACATAACATATTGACTATTTCCCATTCTATCAGTGTGTAGGATCAACTGTATTCTGATTGTAGAGTTGGGGAAGGATTTTGTTTTCTGGGAAGGCCACACTATGCTGCTAAATCTGTCAGAAAATTTTCCTTTAGATTTGAACTTCAATAAAATTCAAGAAAGTCTGTGATTTACAAAAGGGACATTCTGGTTATAAAAGCACTTCAGGGTACTCAGGTCTTCTGACTCTAAAGAAGATTTTTAGATATGTAGTAAGTATTGCTTTATTGGTCCAACTAGATTCTAAGACTCCTGAGGGCATGAACTCTGCTTTTCACTTCCTTTTTATCCGTCAGAAGAGTTTATCACAAATGCAGCTAGTTGCCTAGGTCTCAAGAATGCAAATGTAAGAAGGGATTTCTTTAAAGGAGAAAGTTCACTTGTGTGGGGTCTAAAGGTGCTCCTAAGAAATGCAGTTACTAGGCAATCAAGTGATGCAATGGATAAAGGACTGGACCTGAAATTAGAAAGAATCAAGTTCTAATTCTGCTCAAATACTTATTAACTATATGACTCTGGACTAGTCACTGGAAATTCTTTTTGCATGATTCTTATCATCTACAAAAAAGGATAATAATGATAGCACATACCTTTCAGTGTTGTGAGTAAAGAATGAGATACTGTTTTAAAGTGCTTGTAACCTTAAAGTGCCATAGAAATAATAGCCATTATTATTATATAAGTTTGGTTTGGCAGCTCATATGTCTAAGGCTGTGATGGCAAACCATTTAGAGGGGTGCATGATATCCTCAGATGTGCATGGAGAGGGGGAGGGGAGCAGCCCATTCCCATATTCCTCTGGTTTTCTAATAATGAACTCTGGTGAACTCTGTGCTAGAATGATGGTGCATGCCCACAGAGAGGACTCTGAGTGCCCCCCCTCTGGCATGTGTGCCATAGGTTTGCCACCATAGGTCTAAGGCATAGATCTGTTCAAAGTTATAGAAGAAATAATTGCTCTGACTCAGAGTTCTGAGACAGATGTTGCTCATTTTGAAAGGACATTTTATAAAATACTGAAGTAAAACATATATAGAACTGTTCTGAAATTATGGGACAAATGTAAATTATCTGCTTATATATGGAAAATGATAATTTAGTTGCCAATCATAAGCTTAAAGTGGAGCCATTCACAGAAAAAACCTGGAGACTGAACCCCCAAATATAAGAATTTAAAGGACAGATTTGAGAAATGTATTGTCTAGGTCTGAAGACTAAGTTCATCTTAGTAAGGAAACAACTTGGAATTAGAGAATTAGAAAAGCCATCAAGGTGACTGACTAGTTTGACTGAACATCAAACCTAGTGAGGTGTTAGGTAAGTATAACATGAATCAACTCCAATAGCAGGGGAGGAATTTGTTCAATACAGAAGCTATGTTTGTCATAAAACATTTATAGACAGTTCCCGAGAAAGAGGACACAAAAGTTTATGGTTTCAGAATTTTGAGTTATCCTAAGCACATGGGTTTTCTTCATTCATGTACCACCTTGGAAGATTTATATGTGTGTGCCCACACTCTTCAACAGATACTTATTTGCATTAGTAAGAGAGGGAGATCCAGGGTTATTACTAATGTTGTAGTTATTAAATCTGTGCGGATTGTGATATAGTTATTGTTCTTGAATTTGTTTTAATCCCTACATTTCTATCATATTGCTATTAATCTGTTGCCTTATTTTTAAGGAAATGGCTATGTTTAAAATGTAAATGTATCATCACTGTAAATAACTGGTTTGTATAAATGGGAGCACATTGGTGGGGACTTGAGAGCTACCAAAATGGTGAATAGGGAGAGTGGTATTTCTCCATAAAAAGAGTTATTCAGAGGATCCTAATAACCACTTGGTAGCTATCCTTCTCTGAGAACTTATTCTTGCCACTGAAAGGGTAGGGAAAAGTTAGAAAGTCAACCCAGGGAATGAGTAGGTATGACTAGTGAGTAGTGCAAAAGCTGAATGTATGAAAGGCATGAGTCTCTACAGGCTGGCCATCACACAAAGTAGGAACTAAACAAATGTCTTTACTGATACATTAATATTTTAAAAGAAAAAGTTTAAATTGCAGTCTGATTGGTTCTCTACATACCGTATCTCCTCTTTGCAACCACACCAAATACTTTCTTCTCAAGTTTCTCACCCCACTTCCTGATTCCTTCCCCCACAGAAAACCATTCCTTATATTTTACATAGAAAGTAGAAACCACTAACCTTTCCTCTCTTCTCCAACTTAAAATTCCCTTTGAGATTATCCCCATTCTCCCTCTGTTAGTCTCTCATGAAAATGGTGGCCCTTTTCCTCAGTGGGACCAATCCTCCTATGTTTATCCCCATCCTTTCCTCTCTCATCTTCCTCTGGCAGTTTGCCTCCATAATTATCCCCTTTCTTTAATTTTCAATCTCCCCCCAATCTACTGTTTCATTTTTTGCTACCTATAAATCGATCTATATTTCCACCATCTATTATTCCTTCAAGTTACCCTCATCTATCTTTTCTCTCTTGCATAACCAAACCAGAGAATTCTGGATCTGCAATCAAGTGACCTGTGTTCAAATCCCAACCACATCACTCTAGTTGTGTGACCTTGGGCATTTCACTCAAATGCCTTGTTCCTCAGACTCTTTATATGTAAAATGAGAGGGGTTAGCTTGATGTCTATTAAAGTTGCTTCTACCTCTCTATATCTACAAACCTAAGAACTCATAGAAAAAAGCTTTTTGTACTCCTCATCATCACTTTCTCTCCTCCCCATAATATCTCAGTCTTTTGATCTGTTCACTCACCTGAAACAGTTCTTTCTAAATTTAACTATGATCTCTGGAATAATTAGTTGGTTTAGTAGATAGAGAGCCAGGCCCCCAAATGGGACGTCCTGGGTTCAAATCTTACCTCAGATAATTCCTAACTGTGTGACCCTAGGCAAGTCACTTAATCCCAATTGCTAAGTGTTTACCACTCTTCTGCCTTAGAACTGTTATCATTTCTAATATAGGCATTAAGTTGTTTGTTTTTTTTTAATGTATTTGATATCTTTGTAGAAAATGTGAGTCTTTTCCTGGTCTATTTTCTCAGCACCAAGCACAATGTCTGGTACAGAGTAAAAGTTTAATAAAAGTTGATTGATTGGTTGATTGATTGATTGATTTGCTTGTTGAAGGATGTCAAAGAGGGATAGAAATCCATACTGTGAATTATGAGGTAATGAAAAGTTGGAGTGAAATCAGTTTGCTCCTGTGTTCAAGTCTCTCCTTGGTGATAAATCAGAAGTTTAGAATGGTTCAGCCCTCTTTCAGATCTTTAGGCTTTGTCTCATTTCAACACCTGACAGGCAGGTGGCACAGTGGATAGAACACTGTGTCTAGGGTCAGTAATATCTGAGTTCAAATCTAGCCCAAGACACTTAATAGTTGTGTGACCCAAAACAAGTCACTTAACCCTGTTTGCCTCAGTTTCCTCACCTGTAAAATGAGCTGGGGAAGGAAATAGCAAAGTATTCTAATATCTTTTCCAAGAAAACTCCAATTGGGTCACAAAGAGTGGATCACGACTCAAGTGACTGAACAACAAAACATTCCAATTTGCCAGGATAGAGTAAACAAAGTTGAAGGACTGAAAAAAAAAATTAAGTTACCACCTTAACCCTCTCATTCATTCCTAGGTAGAACCATCCCTCAGGAAAATCGAATTAAGCTCTAAAAAAGAGGCAAACAGTATGTTACCACTTTTTAGATGCAACACAGACTAACCTGGCCACAAAAATGTTCCCTCAATCAAGCACAGCAAAGTTTCCACAAAAAAAAAAAAAGCTGTGTTCATTTTCCAAAACTATCCTAATTTTATTGTCTATTGGTATGGAATAATGGAAAGAGTTCTGAATTGGGGTCAGAATCTGTTTCAGTCCCATACTGGCTTATTGCTACATATGTGACATTGGGTAATTCACTTCCTATCTAGGGGTCTCATTTTCTTTATGTGTCAAATGAAAGGGTGGACTTTTCTCTCAGGATCCTTCCACATCTAAATCTATCTATGACTGTGTCTGTCTTCCTATATTCTGCCTTCCTTTCTTCCTCCATTCTCAAAATATTCTACCTCTTTCTATCTTACTGGATGAATTTACCCAACCAAGAGCTTAGAATCTTAGAATGGCATGATTTTTTTTGAAGTTTTTCTTTTTCTATATCTTTTGAAGAAGTCCTTCACCATCATTACTTTTCGAATAGAATTTGTTCATCCCACACAAACATACACATACAATCAACAAATAACAAATTTTTCAATCTACTGTTCTACATATCATGTTATTCCCATTCCAGGCCATACAAGAAGCTTGAAGACATGAATTCCCCAAGGAGACCAGTTTTCTGTTTCCTGTTCCTGATTGTGATTTACTCTTCTCAAGCTGCACTGAATTTGAGTCTTGAATCCATTGTCCATTCTTTGGTGAGTAAAGCTAAGCCCAGTCTTACTCCTCCCTTGTTTTTGTATCTTTTTCTGGGAACTTCTTGTATAATAAATCTTCTCCTTTGCTAATTTACAGCATACCAAGGTGGCATTGAGAGGGGTGGGAGTCTGTTGCTCTTAGGAGGAAAGGGTAAGATAAGGGGAAAGTGATATAAGCATACTAAATGGGATATTGTTAGGAGTGTTTTCATATCAACAGTAACCAAAAATAGAACAAATTCCATTCACTGAATAAAGTGGTCACTATAAACTTAACTCACCCAGAACAAAAATAAAAACAGAACTAAGTGTTTCCTCAAAGGACAAATCATGATGGATGCCTATTCTGTGTCAGGGTGTGAACCCAGGAAACCCAAGAGGTACTTCAGGATCTTTAAGGGATTGTTAGTTCCTCACCTAGGGACTCTCTACTTGAGGAGTCCATCCCTGGGGTCTTGACATCTCTAAAGAAGGTGCTAAGTCCTATTGTTAGCAATACAATCTGAAGCAATCCTCAATGACTCATGATGAAAAATGCCATCCACCTCCAGAGAAAGAACTGATGAAATCTGGACATAGACTGAGATATACAATATTTCACTTTATTTCTTCACTTTTTTTATTTGAAGTCTTTTTAAAAAAATGACTAATATAGAAAAAAGTTTTATAATATTACACATTTAAAATCATATCAATTTGTTTGTTGTTTCAGGGAGGGGGAAGGTCAGGGATGAAGGAAGGGTGAGAATTGGTCTCATAAAGAACCACAAAAAAAGGAGGCTAAATTTTTTTTTAATGTAATTGAGGGAAGAAATAAAATGTTTTTTTAAAGGAGTTTTCATAACCTCTTAGAATTATAAATTTAGTCACATCCTACACCAAGATAAACTCAGAATGGGTGAATGACTTGAATATAAAAAAGGAAACTATAAGCAAATTAGTTGAACACAGAATAGCATACTTGTCAGATCTTTGGGAAAGGAAAGATTTTAAAACCAAGCAAGAACTAGGAAAAAAAGCACAAAATGTAAAATCAATAATTTTGTTATATCAAATTAAAAAGTTTTTGTACAAACAAAACCAATGCAACCAAAATTAGAAGGGAAGCAACAAATTGGGAAATAATCTTCATAACAAAAACCTCTGACAAAGGTCTAATTACTCAAATTTATAAAGAGCTAAACCAATTGTACAAAAAGTCAAGCCATTCTCCAATTGATAAATAGGTATAGGACATGAATAGGCAATTTTCAGTTAAAGAAATCAAAACTATTAATAAGAACATGAAAAAGTGTTCTAAATCTCTTATAATCAGAGAGATAATTAAAACAACTCTGAGGTATTACCTCACACCTAGCAGATTGGCTAAAATGACAGCTATGGAAAGTACTGAATGCTGGAGGGGATGTGGCAAAGTTGGGACATTAATGCATTGCTGGTAGAGTTGTGAATTGATCCAACCATTCTGGAGGGCAATTTGGAACTATGCCCAAAAGGAGCTAAAAGACTATCTGCCCTTTGATCCAGCCATAGCACTGCTGGGTTTGTACCCCAAAGAAATAATAAGGAAAAAGATTTGTACAAGAATATTCATAGCTGTGCTCTTTGTGGTGACAAAAAATTGGAAAATGAGGGGATGCCCTTCAATGGCTGAACAAATTGTGGTATATATATTGGTGATGGACTACTATTGTGCTCAAAGGAATAATAAACTGAAGGAATTCCATGGGAACTGGAATGACCTTCAGGAATTGATGCAGAGCAAAAATAACAGAACCAGGAGAACATTGTACACAGAGATCGATAGACTGTGGTACAATCGTATGTAATGGACTTCTCCATTAGTGGCAATGCAGTGATCCTGTACAACTTGGAGGGATCTATGATAAAAACACTATCCACATTCATAGGAAAAACTGTGGGAGTAGAAATAATGAAGAAAAACAACTGCTTGAATACATGGGTCAAGGGGATATGATTGAGGATGGAGACTCTAAATGAACATCCTAATGCAAACACCAACATGAAAATAGGTTTTGATCAAGGACAGATTTAATACCCAGTGAAATTGCATGTCAGCTATGGGAGGGGCAGGGGAGGGGAGTGAGGGAAATAATATGATTTTTGTAACCAAGGTATAATGTTATAAATTGACTAAATAAATTAATTTAAATTAAAAAAAGAAGTATAAACTTAGCCATCAGTTGTTCAGAGTTCTGACAAATACTGATTTGTTTGTTCCAACATATGACCAGTCTGCAAAATCTTTATTCTCAAACCTTATCTATAAGCTTTCAATAGAATATAAGGTCCTTGAGACTAAGGACTACTTTCTATTTTTGTCTTTTTATCCTCAGCACCAATCATAATGCCTTTCAATTCAACTAGTATGGACAAATGCTGGGATATGGTTGTCATTCAGTGTGCCAGACTCTTCAAGTTCCTATTTAGGGTTTTTTTTTTGGCAAAGATACTGGAATGATTTGTCATTACCTTCTCTAGCTCTTTTTATAGATGAAGTGACTGAGGCATATAGAGTTTAAATGACTTGCTCAAGGTCACAGAGCTAATAAGGGTTTGAGGCCAGATTTGAACTCAGAAAGATGAGTCCTCCTGACTCTAGGTCTGGAACTCTATTCTTTGTACCACCTAGCTGCCTTTGGGATCTTTCTTAGGTGTATTTTAGTATTTGATAAATTTGATTCAACCAAATATTTAAATCTACCTGGTTGAGTTGAATGGAATGGAATCAAATTGAATTGAATTGAAACTTGTCTCTATATCATAGTTCAGAATTTGAAGTGGCCTTTTAGTTTAAATCATGCTGGAGGTGGGTGGGAATGTCCCTTCTATGATGTAGGCAATTTGTGGTCATTTAGCCTTTGTTGAAAGCTTCTAACCTGAGGAACCCACTATCAATCAATAAACATTAAGACTCTACTATATGCCAAACATTGTTCTCAACATTACTTCTGAGAGTCCATTCCTCTTTAAGATAGCTCTGGCAATCACTTCCTTCATTCATGATGCTTTGCTTTATCTCAACAATAAGTAGTGATCCTCACCCTCCCTAAATCTCTCATGCTCCTCTACTAGAACCTTCCCATGTCCTCATCTCATACTTACTTTCATGATAGCTATTTGTACATTTGTCACATCTTTCAAAGAGTCTAAGCTTCTTAAGGGCAGGGATTATGCTCATTTTTCATCTTTGCCCTTAAAGTGGCAAGCATAGTACCTTACATAAGCTAGTGTCAGGATAAAAAATCTGTTGAATAGAAGTAAAAGTGCTTCTTATATCTCTATCCTTAACCTACTTCTCCAACCCTTAGTTCAGTAGCTGCCCCTGAGCCACCAGGAGTGATAGTGCTAAGACATCTATGCCTAATAAGTTCTAGAACCAGTTTTAGAACCCAAATTGGTTATGTCCCCTCAGAGCAATTTCTAATCCTTTCCTCATTCATTAGAAAATTAAATACAAATCACTGAATATATAAAACAGGCAGCATGTTCATCCAAACACTCCTGAGAAAAGGACATAAGGTTTGTACTTAAATATAGAGAAAATTTAGAGGTTCTAGAAACAAAATTGGTTGTTAATTAGGTTAGGGAATTTTGGATCTTGAAATGTTACCTTGTAAAATTTAAAATTAAATCTTAATAGTAAAAATATATTATTTTAGAAGGTTTATTAAATGATCATTAGAAATCAAGGAATAAAGAGGATACAAAATAAAGACCATGTGCCCATGGCTGATTAGCCATTTTCAAAATCCCCACTCACTGCCATCACCATGCTGGCTGCACACCAAAGAGGAGGAGCAGGACTGCCTACTGAATATTTATTCCCTGTCTACATGAAGTACATAATGACAGGAAGTCAGTGGGCTCTCAGGAAATGTAGTTCTTTTATAGGGTAACAGATTTTTCCATTATATATCCCCCCTGATGATTAATTTGGGGGACTAGTCTCCCCAATTTGATCACTTAACATAATCAACTTTTAAATTATAGTGATTTGGGATTAAAAGGGAAAAGAACAAAACCAATGATTTCTAGGCGCATTGACAAAAAGCCAGTTAGGGGGCAGTCCCCTTTGACATACAAGTATAGATACAAAAACAAATGCATTCAAACCCACACAGTTCAAATTACCACATCTCAAAGTTCACTCTGGATCTTCTGGTGCAGTGTGTGGTCTGTGGAGGCATCTTCATGGTGCCTTCTCCAAACAGTTCACTTTCTGGATTCAGAGAGGTAGCATGTTTCTTAACCTAAAATTATTCTCAAAAAAAAATGTAAACTTTGCATTTTAGAATAATAATACATCCCCCCTGAATAGGGTGATTGAAAAACACAGAGATTACTTAGGGGGGATGCATGGATGAGTTATGAGATATATGAATCCATCAGCAAGGGAAAATAAAAAACATTTAAAAAATCCAAATAAAAGAGAAAATATAACTTCTTGATAAAAATAGACTATGAAAGTCTTATGTGTGAAAATTCTAATAAGGGAAAATAAATCTATAACAGGTCCTTGAATCAGGGTCCAATTAAAGTCATATATATAATTATGCACTTACCCAATCATTAGCCAGGACTACAGAAAGTTGCCACATCATGAAAGACAGAATAGGGACTAGATTTTTGTGTGATAGGGAATTGTCATTCCCTGGTCTGGTTTTACTTTCACTCTAAGGTATAGGGGAGCCAGGATGATAGCCATACTTCATTACTTGTTGTATTTCACAAAGACTGTGGAAACAAGGTGTCCTATGTCTTAACATATGTCAAGAGTCTCAACCTCGAGTATCACACTAGGTTCAAGTCCTTTTGTATTGGCTTAGATGTTCATCAATCCTACCTGGATTGGTTTGGTTCTTTGACCTTGTGCTTGATTGGCACTGTGCAGTTTAGCTTTTTGCTTCTTTAGCACTGTGCAATGTCTCTTTTTGTATTCCCTTCTCCTGGAATCAGACAAAATCATTAAGCAAAGTCTGATATATATTTTTTAAAACAATCAAATGCATCATTTCTGTAGTCTAAAGCTTTTGGGAATGCATTGACATTAGGGCAAATGTATTTTAAACTTGTATTACTGCAAAATCAAAAAAGTTAAAGAAAATCTCAATACTGTTGACATGTGCTTCAAATGCAAAAAGGAGAGAAAAAATGATACAGAAATAGCATATTGTACATACAAGCAAAATAATAATAAGTTTTTTTAATTTTTATTTGGTCATTTCCAAACATTAGTCATTGGAAACAAAGATCATTTTCTTTTCTCCCCTCCCCCCCTCCCACCACCTCTCCTACAGCCGACATGCAATTCCACTGGGTATCATATGTGTTCTTGATTCAAACCCATTTCCATGTTGTTGGTATTTGCATTAGAGTGTTCATTTAGAATCTCTCCTCAGTCATATCCCCTCCACCCCTGTAGTCAAGCAGTTGCTTTTCATCAGTATTTTTACTCCCACGGTTTATCTTCTGCTTGTGGATAGTGTTTTTTAGATCCCTGAAGATTGTTCAGGGGCACTGCATTGCCACTAATGGAGAAGACCATCACCTTCGATTGTACCACAATGTATCAGTCTCTGTGTACAATGTTTTCCTGGTTCTGCTCCTTTCGCTCTGCATCACTTCCTGGAGGTTGTTCCAGTCTCCATGGAATTCCTCCACTTTATTATTACTTTTAGCACAATAGTATTCCATCACCAACGTATACCACAATTTGTTCAGCCATTCCCCAATTGAATAATAAGTTTTTTAAAGTAAAAAATATATAGCTTATTATCATTGACACACTGTGTCAGCTAAGGAAGGGTAGAATAAAAAGTTTTCTCACCAAAAAATGAAATCCATGTCCTCCTTCAAACCTAACCATGATCCACTGTGAGTGCAAGCAAATGATTTTCACAAAGTAACAGTTTTTCATAAAGAACAGTAATACAATAGGTAATACACATTCTAAAAGTATCAATATCCCCAAATTATAATAACCCATTTAATGTCAATAGCAAACAAACCCACTATCATGTTTTACATGAATCTGCTGTATGACATTAAAAAAACAACAACCTTAGAAGCTAATGGATACTAGTTACAAGTTTTTTCAGGTCTAGCAATGTTTCGATCTTGACTGAGATATTTTAAAAATCTATTACTGCCAGCATTACAAAAATGTGACAGAGGAATCTAGAAAAAAAATCTCTGTACTGTTAATGTTGGGCCTAAAAAATATGTCACCAAGAATCTAGAGATCATTCTGGTGAAAGGCTAAAGTGAGCTAAAGAGTTATAAATGAGAGATGCTCTTTTTTGGGAGTAATCCAGGGTTCCATGCCCTGGGATCAACATCCCAGCTCCTTTGATATGAGACTATAATGTCTCATCCATTCACATTTTTACAAATGAGAGAGGTGGGAATTATAATTGTACTTCACTTCAGCTACTAAAATGGACCTTACCTCTTGTTACAAATAACTCAGAGGCAGGCAAAATTATCAGTCAGAGTTGTTGAAAAAAATTTAAAAATCATGTCTAAAGCCCCTTAAAATCAATTTGAGATATTTAGCTCATTAAATTTTCAAAGGTTGTTATGTAATTGTAACCAGTTTTGATGAAGTCCATCCATCCTCTATGTGACAAATTACAAAGCCAAAATAGAAGAAAAAGCTGTTTTTTTATATGGGCTTATACAATAATGTTTGTTCAGTATAGTTATAGGGGAAAGGTAACAGAATATAACAGTAGTTAAAACATAGTAGATTAAACTGATTCAGTGTAACAGAATAGTATTGAATACATTAATATATGAACTTAAAACAACAAAATTAAATTGTAAACAAAACAATCATCAAAATACAATAAGATACAGAGACTTTCATAAAAAAAATGGAGTCAGAAAAAGCTTAAAATTTCACCTCCAGACTCTTTAAAGTTCCTTTTTCTATCTCTATAGATTCCTATTGTCAGTGCTCTTGGATCTACCATAGCAAGGGAGGACATGAATTTTAGGAATCTCAAACTTGGCAGGCCCAAATGGCAAAGAGTTGCAGGGAGATAAATTTCTCCCCTGAATCTCAGTCAAGATAAGTAAAAAGGTCAGTGCACTCATGAATTGTAGAAACTGAAGTAGGCAAGGTGCTGCTCTTTCATAGAGTATGCCATACTTGTAACCAACTTCCTGTTTGAAAGAGTAAAAACTTCTCCCGGTTCCCCCTGAGGTAAAATTATAGTTTCCCCAGAGGGAGTAAGGAGGCTAATCATTGCCTAAGGAAAAATACACCCTGGGTTTTTTACCATCTGCCTGGGAGAGTGGGTCCAAGGACTCCTAGCTTCTTGATGGCAGCAATCAGCAACCCAGCAGGATCAACCTGGGGGGCCAGAGCAGGAGGATGAGTGACTGGGATCAAGAAGGTCAGGAGTGGATGGCTGGGACAACCCACGAGGCTAGATCGCCAGCAGTAGTAGGCTTATGAGAAAGAAGCAGGCCATTGGGATTTAGGAGCTGGAACAAGAAAAATCAGGAGCAGTAGTAGGAGTGGGGCCAGAGATCAGGAGGAGGATTGCCAGAGGCAGCAGCAAGGAACTGAGGAACATGGGCTCAAGCAGAGTCCTCAAACTGAGGGTGACCAGGCAAAAAGAAAACAAATAAACAAACATACAAACTGGCAGGAACAGGGCAGTAGCTCAAGTAGAGAGATTGGAGTCCTCTCAGAGTTCAGAGGTTATGGAGTGGGAGTGAAAAGCCTTGGCAGGAGAAACGTGGCTTAAAAATTTTTCTAAGCTATCTTAAAAAAAATTGAGAGTTTTTCTTATCCCTTCATGGTTGCCAACAGTAAAATTTTAAATTAAATCTTAATAGTAAAAATATTATACTTTAAGGGGTTTATTAAATGATCATTAGATATCAAGGAATAAAGAAGATACGAAATAAAGACCATGTGCCCATGGCTGATTAGCCATTTTCAAAATCCTTACTCACCGTCATCACCACGCTGGCTGCATGCCAAAGAGGAGGAGCAGGACTGTCCACTGAATATTTATTCTCTATCTACAGAAAGTACATAATGACAGGAAGTCAGTGGGTCCCCTGGGAAATGTAGTTATTTTTTTAGGGTAACATATTTTCCATTATACAGCTACATCCTTAGCTACAGCTTGAACTATTAAAATGAGCCCAGTTTAGTGATTAGAGAGTTAGACTTGGAGGCAAGAAGTCTTAATAAGAATCTAAGTCCTAAAAGAAATTAATTACCTGCCTACTGTCACACACTGCAAGTGGAAGAATTTGAAGCTGCTTTCTCTGACTCCAAACCTTCTTTCTACTGTATCATATTACCACTGTTCTTTCATCTGACTTCTGCTATCTCTGTGATTCTTGGGCAAATCCATTTAACCACTCAATGCCCCACAAAACTCTCTAAAACTAGGAATTGCAAAGGACTAGTAAGTATACCAGGGCAGTTAGGTGGTACAATTGATAGAACATGGGGTCTGGAGTTAGAAAGATTTGAGTTGAAATCCAGCCTCAGATACTTATTAACTACAACCCTAGTCAAGTCACTTAACACTGTTGGCCTCAGTTTCTGCATCTGTAAAATGAGATGAAAAAGGAAATGACAAAACTTCTCTAGTATTTTTGCCAAAAAAAACCTCAAATCAAGTCAGAAAGTGTTAGACATGACTGAACAATAATAGTAACTATCAGGGATACTGAACCTGGAGTCTTTGCATAGATTTTAGGGGTTCTTTGTAGTTATATGGGGGGGAATGAATCTTGATTTTCACTAATCTTTTACTAAATTTTAGTATTTCCTTCAATTATGAATTTTTAAAATTACTCTAAGGAGGGCTCCTTATGTTTCTCCAGTCTGCCAAGAAAGTCTATGATGAAAAAAATTTTAAGATCTCCTGAGCTATACTTTTTACACCAGGATTCTATATTCTAATTAAGAGATCTAATTGTTTGTTTGTTTGTTTTTTTAAGTTATCTCTCTTCTATTGCAACTTTCCCCTTAACTTCAACATAACATTTTTTTTTGAAGTCTTGGTAGAAATAATCTATGCTAAACTTATGCTAAACTCATTTGCAGTAACAAATCAAAGATATGTTAACTCTTCATAGTAATAAAAGAATACTATATAGTCTTTCTTGAAGCAAAACCTAGAAAGAACATAGCCTTCTAGAAAGAATATTTCAAGTTTTAGAAGATTTTACCTGACATTTCTCAGAAGGGGGAGTCTTGGTATAGGATTATGTTGGTGAACCTATGGCATGTATGTCAGAGGAGACTTCTCTCCTCCTCTACACTGCTCCTCTGTCTAACAGCCCAATGCAAGCATTTCCTTCCTTTCCTATCTGGGGTGAAGGGGCAGCTTGCATTCGCATTGAGGGTTGTAGTTTGGGCACTCAGTCTCTAAAGGTTTGCCATCACTGGTATAGGATATAAAGAGTTGGTCTTGAAGTAAAATTTTTTAAAAAGACCTGAAATCAAATTCCACCTCTGATTCATCTTATCTATGTGAATAAATGATTTATCGACCTGAACAAGGAAACTTTTAATGACTTCAAGCAACCCTGTTAAGATTCTAGATATTCAGTAGATTAGAAGTGCCTTGAAATCACAAATCATAACATAGTCTTTCCTTTGTATCCCTATCAGTGTCTTTTACATTTAACAAAGTATTGTTGAAATGAATTACATTCAATTTTCTCTTCTATTTCTTATACAAAAAATATTGGAAACTCTGATATGATTAGTGGTCATCACATAGTGAGCATGTAATGAATGTTTGTGGACTGACATAGCTAATATATAAAGGAACAGAACATACTCACAAAAATATCCTCAATATATTTACATTGTGGATAGAGTGCAAAATCAGACATAGTATAACTTCTATAGATATGTGAGACAGTAGGGACAATTTAATAATAGCTGGCATTTATGTAGTGATTTAGTGTTGAAAAGTAGTTAATCTCATTTGACCAATGCAACCACCTATTTAGGCATTATTATTAATAATAACAATTAATGAGATAAGTGCTATTATTATCTCAATCTTCATATGAGGAAATTGAGCCAAGAAATGGTTAAGTGACTTGCCCAAGGTCACATAGTAGTAAGTTCCTGAGGCAGGATTTGAACTCAGGTATTTCTGACTTAAAAGTCTAGCATTTTATTCACTCTTTACTACCTTTCTATATACCAAACACAGGATGGAGATGATGTATCCCTCTTAAAATTGTCCTGTCTTCCTTGATATAGGAAATCTGTCTGTCATGACTGCTAAGGTTTTGCTCTAGATAATTTTCTAGCTAAAATGACATATAAGATAGACAGAGTCAATAAAGAAAGTGAGTAGTAGACATGATCATGTAATGACTGTGGAGAAGGTCCTCAGTTTTATCCATCAACCCCTGGTTCAAGAGAGGGAATAACACTTCAAACCTCATACTCTCCATCATCCATTATCCCACTCTACAAAAGAGCAGGAAGAAGACATGTTAGGGCAGGCTAGCAAAATGGAAAATATGATAAAGGTGCCTTGATTGATTCATCATTTCCTTGATATTTTCATGATCACCTCATCTGCAAAATTTTCTTATGACCTTCATGGGTCAGTTGGGTAAACAATGGTGACCACAATGTGCAGTTTATAAATAAACATCTTGTCTTTTATTAAAGATTTCCACTTCTAGTATGGCTCTACTGTGAATTATTTTTTTTTTCTATCAAATCTGTGGAACAAGAGACTGTACCATGACTTAGCATAATTAATACATTTCTCACTTCAGTGCTCAAGAGTTGGTATCTTTGCACTCATTGTTGACTATAAATTAGGAATAAAGACTTGGTCATAGACCATTAGAGATCCGTGGAGGTCATCTAGCCCTAATTCACTATGCTGTCCTTATTAAAAAGGATAAAATGAGAGACAGTTATGGTCCAGTGGCTAAAGTCATTTAACAAATGAATAGTAAAACAGTGACTTAAACCCTGCTCTCCAGATTCTCAGCATAGGGCTCTTTCTTCCATTCTTGAATTCAATCTTTAAAATATATTTTATTTTTTTTAATTTATATTTTATATTAGTTTCAATTGGCAAAATCATTTCTCACCTTCCAACCCCAACTCACCCCACCAACTGAGAACAAAAACAAAACAAAGACCATCATAAACATGTAGAGTCAATCAAAATAAATTTCCTTATTGGCTACATTCAAAAAGACATAAAATACATTTTCAAAGAGCTGTAAAAGGATAAATGAGTTTATACAATCTTATAAGCATTTATTAAATGTCTTCTATATGCTAAGTGCTCTGCTAAGCTTAGTGCATATTGAAATGCATCTTAGATCTCATGGAGTCATTTGTTAAAACCAGGGATTCAGGTCTCCATACATCCATGCCTGCCCATTCTGTGCAACTCTTGCCCATGATCTCCCCTAAATTTATCATACAGGGTCAAACCAACATACTGGATGACTTCTTCAGTATCTCCTGATATCACAAAAATACCAGTGGGACATTTGGGCTACTTACCTGTTTAACATTGAAATATTTCTGTGTTCAATATAAATTTAATATAATAAATATAATATATAATTTATATAATATATTTCTATAGTTAATATATATTTATATAATATATGTTATAAACTATTATGCAACATAAATATATAATTTATATAATAACTATATAATCTAATAAATTTAAAAATATAAATAAAAATAATAATTCAATTCAAGAGTTATAATCACAAATAAACACATTTTTGCCCCCAACTCATAGGAGGCATAATTCTCCTTTCCTCCCCAGTCATTAGGGAGGGGAAAGAGAATAGGTTCATGGCTTAGCTCAGTTACCAAAGAATACAGTCTCAGTTCCATGTCCAAAGCCCCTGCAGTTTTAAGTGCTAGGCTGTTTTGGTTTTCAAAGTTTCCATGCCAAGTCCACCTGAATGTATCATCTGGCCATAGTTTGGATGCCCGGACCTATGAAGATCACCTTTGGGATTGAAATGAGGACAAGCAATGCAGAGCATAAGAAACACCCTCCAAATCCATTTCTTGGAACTGGGATAAAAAAAGAGTAAGAAAGGTTTTCCTTCTGTTCTCACTGGTTCTGTTCATGGCATCCATGTCCATGCCTACTGGGCAAATCTGAAAGAGAAAATAGCATGGCCAGGCTTGCCACTTTTAAAGATGCTCATCAAAAACAGCTATTCTGCACTTGTGGTAAGGGACACAATGGCCTCTCTGTCTAAACTGAACATGTTCAAAAGGCCCCTCAATGGCACCCCTGAGAAGCCCTGGCTATACCTGTAATCTTTAATTCCTGACACAATCCCAGCTTTTTTTTTTTACTCATACTTTTCACCTGATGATGTCTTTTACACAAGTATTTCTTCACAGTTTCTTTGTTGTAATGTTGTTGTTCAGTCATTTTTCAGTCATGTCTGACTCTTCATGACTTCATTTGGGATTTTCTTGGACACGATACTGGAGTGGTTGCCTTTTCCTCCTCTAGTTTATTTTACAGATGAGGAAATGAAGGCAGAGTTGAGTGACTTGCCCAGGGTCACACAGCTAATATGTGTCTGAGGCCAGATTTGAACCTAGGAAGATTAGTCTTTCTGACTCTAGGGCAAATATTCTATTCACTGTGCCACAATGCTGCCCTCCATTCATTGTATCCTGCAGCCTAGTTATACCTACCATGCACATCTCCATTGCCTTACCAATGATACCCATCTTCAATTCCACAAAGATGAAAATATTTCATTTTTCATGACCAAATGATAACACGGGTAAAAAAATGACATTAAAAACATGGATTTGGGTTTATAGGAGAAGTTTGGAGGCATTAAAAGAGCTTTGCAGTTTCTCAAGGGCAATACAGCCTGCTCCCTCCTGTTTAAATTGTGAACAATTTTGACAAAATGGAAAAACAAAAGCTTAGAATCCAGTGAAGATCTACCACAGGACATAACTGCTATCAGTTAGGCTAACAATATTACCTTTGAGGTAAACATATAGGCATATAGATAAAATTCTTGAGTAAAAATTTGCTTTAGATATTTGAAGTATTCACCTCCAAGGAACTAAAAAAAAAAAAAAACACAACCCAACAACTTTAAAAACATTCTTTTTCTTGTCCTTTCTTAAGTGCTGGATCTCAACAAGGTCATTAGTGTTTCATCTACATTTTGTTGTGTAAACAGTTATAGAAAGCTTAAATGACTTACTTGGTTGGTCACCTGTTCAGACAGAAATAGAATTCTTGAATCTCAAAATGGTGATTTCCCCACAATATAATACTTCCTTTCCCAAAATAAGGAAAAAGGGCAAGGTCACTAAGTAATGTGAGAACTTTCCCCACTTAGGAGGCTTCTCAGTGCAATATGGAATTTTGGTTACCTGTGATCTAATTCTAAGTATTCTGTCAACCTGTCAACTTGTTATATGACTGTTTAAATATTTCAAACTCTCTAAATCTTATTATACTATCAATGTGTGGGTTGTTTTTTTTTTGTTTCATTTTTTAAATGCCTGCTACTTCTAGGGATATTATTGGGATAAATTGGAATATGGATGGAAGACATTACATAAAAAAGCAATGTTCCCACATACAAAAAGGCTCATTTACTTTATTGTTATTCATTGATGTCTGATTCTTCATGACCCCATTTGGGATTCTCTTGGCAAAGATACTGAAGTGGTTTGCCACTTTCTTCTCCAGTTCATTTTATTGAATAGGGTAAAGTGACTTGCCTAGGGTCACATGGCCAGAAAGTATATGTGGCCAGATTTGAACTCAGGAAGATGAGTTCCTGACCCCAGGCCTGGTGCTCTATCCACTGCATCACTCAGCTGCTCTTTTTACAGTGTCACAAAAGACAAATAAATCAAACTACTCAGAGTACAATAATATGTGCATGCCACTAGAGGGGGCGTTCCATGATCTGGGTTATAAACTCAATTTACTGACTACACCTCTGTGACTTCAGTTTTTCCCCCATTTAGTTCCACTCAGGGATTTTATCTAGGATGAGGGCATGATCAATTTCCATCAATAAATCATAATTTTTCAAATAGTTCTAACCCCTGTTCTAAAAAGATTTCACTTACTCATTTATGTGTAGATGCATATATTTACTAAAACAAAATAAAAATCAGCAAAATATTGTTTTTTCAAAAGAATCACAAAAGTATTGACAGTCTGGCAAACTCCTCCACCCTCTTTTTGCCTTGTTTCACTCACTGGAAAGGAGTAGAGGGGAATTTCTAAGTATCCATCTCAGATCAAAGTCCTAGTGGTAGGAGAATTCACCTTAATGCCCACAGCTCTCCCAATGACTCTCTCTACTACTCCCTGTGAGTCTGACATTGGATATCTCAACCAGCTGCCTCTGGGAACATAACTGCAGTATCTTTCTCTGCCTCTCCTCAGGTGACCCAACTCTGACATGAGGGAAGCCCCCTGCTCAGGGTCTAATTAACAGTCATTAGTCCCCAAGAGCCACCACCCCCAAAATGCATGATGCTACATGGAAAATCTATATCAGATTACTTACCATCCCAGGGAGTGGGGAGGTTTGGGAGGGAGTAAGAAAGGAAGTTGGAAGGAGAGAAATAATTTGCAACTTTATAAATGATGGGAAAAATAAAATATTTTACAATATTTTAAAAGGATTATCAAATAAAAATAGAAGAAAGGAAGGAAGGAAGGAAGGAAGGAAGGAAGGAAGGAAGGAAGGAAGGAAGGAAGGAAGGAAGGAAGGAAGGAAGGAAGGAAGGAAGGAAGGAAGGAAGGAAGGAAGGAAGGAAGGAAGGAAGGAAGGAAGGAAGGAAGGAAGGAAGGAAAGAAAGAAGGAAGGAAAGAAGGAAGGAAGGAAGGAAGGAAGGAAGGAAGGAAGGAAGGAAGGAAGGAAGGAAGGAAGGAGGAAAGAAGAAAGAACAAGTGAAGGAAAGAAAGAGAAAATGCTACTAGTTGAAATAATTGAAAGAGCAAGAAACAAAAATCCTTGAGAGATAGGGAGATTATTTTAATAGGTTGAAGAATATAAAACAATTTGTCTTTTTTTTTTAATGTATCCTTCTCCCAGGAAATCTTCTGTGATATCTCAAAGGGTGGAGGAGTTTGGCAGACTGTCAATACTTTTATAATTCTTTTGAAAAAATATTTTGTTGATTTTTATTTTGTTTTAGTAAATATACACATTTAAACATAAATGAGTAAATGGCCTTTTGGGACTCCTCTAAAATTGGGGAAAAGATGAAAATCTATTTATAATGGGAGTTAGAACCATTTGACAAATTATGATCTTTCCTGCCATTTACTATAACTCCCTAAGGTTGTTTAGCCTCATACTTCCCATTTCTCTCTAACTTCTAGAAGTGCATAATGTAGGGTAATCAAACAAGTAAGCATTTATCAAGGCCAAACTGTCTATCAGCCAATATATTATATATACACTGGAGTTAAAAAGTAAAGGCAAAAATAGATAAGTCATTTGACTATGTTAGTCTTGGTTTCCTCATCTATAAAATGAGCTGGAGAAGGAAATGACCAACTATTCCAGTTTCTCTGCCAAGAAAACCCCAAATGGGGTGATGAAGAGTTGGACATGACTGAATAAGAGTGTTATATGAGTTGTTATGTTTGAAAATGTAAACACTGTATAAATGCAAAATAAAGAGGAGACAAATTTAAAGTCTCACAACTAGTTGGGTTTTTGAACTAAGGAAAAGTGGACTAACTACCATTTGGACCCATCCCTACCTAATAGTCATCTCTGTTAGTGCCTATGATTCTTTAGAAATTCCTTCTATGTAGCAGTATTATTCCAGGAACTCTCTGTGTGAACAGAAGAGACATCTATTTTTAACTATTGAATGATGAGGTCACTCCATGGACTCTCTAGCACACTGGGAATTATGCAAAATTGCAAAACTTGAGGTTTGTCTTCAGTATCTTTTGCTTTTTGCTCAATGTCCAATTACTGTTGTTTTGTTGTTCTCAGTTGTCAGACTTTTAGTGACCCCATTTGGGGTTTTCTTGGCAAAGATTCTGGAGTGGTTTGCCTTTTCTTCTCCAGCTTATTTGACAGACGAGGAAACTGAGGCAAACAGAATTCATTGAGTTGCCCAGGGTCACACAGCTAGGAAGTATCTGAGGCCAGTTTTGAATTCCAGATGATACATCATCCTGACTACAGGCCCAGTGCTCTGCCCACTGTGCAATCTAGCTGTCTTCAATGCCCAATTCAGATGTCTTTACCATCCTGTCAATATGTCACACTCACTGAAATATACTTTTCCTGCTCTGGGTTGTCTATAATTTATAAATGTCCCCTTTGATCCTTCATGCTGTTCTCTGCCCAACATCTCCACAGGGAAAAAAAAGAACAAAACTTTCTTTCTTTAAAAGCTCTTTGAAGGTGCTGCTTTGGTCTTTTCTCCATAGTACCTAACAGTGCCTGGCACATAGTAGAACCTGATGGGAACATCACTGGTTTTGAGTCAGAAGATGTGAGTTCAAATTCTACTCGTCTCACTGCCTGTGAAACTTAGTTCCCTCAAACTAAAAATGATAGGATTGGACTAGACATGCTTGAAGGCCCTTGCTGACTCTAAATCTATGATCCTAGGAATTGAAACACATTTTCCTGGTCTCCTAGTATTTTATCCCCCTGCATTCTTCTCCACTTCTGATTTGATTTATATTTGCATTTCATTCTCTGAGGCTCCAGCTCTCCCAGTTCCTTTCAATATGATAATTAACTGATATGATCAACTAAAGGAGATTTTGGCTCCTAGGAATTAGAATAATTTAACCTGGAATGGGTTACTTTTCTTTCTTGGTTGCTCACTATTACTGAGGGTATGCAGGGCCATTTTAAAAAAGAGAGGAGAGGGAAAGGAAGGGAATAAGCATTTATTAACTCTATGCCAGGCACTGAGCTATGCCCTTTACAGATATAACCTCATTTGATCTTCACAAATCCCTGGGACATAGATGCTATTATGAGTCACATTTTGTATTGAAGAAACTGAGGCAGACAGAAGTTGTTACTCGTTCAGGCTCCCAAAGGTAACAAATGTCTGGGGCTCAATTTGAATTCAAGTTTTCTTGGGTAAGGTTTGGATCAGACTCCCTAAAAGACTCTTTCTGGTTCTTGAGATCTTATGATTTCTGAACATAGCTAATGTAAAAATTTCATTTCTTTAGTAAAAATATTTATTAAAATTTATTAAATATTTATAACCAAAATGAATTCTATTTTCTAAGGAATATGTTAGCAGGATAATAGAAGATTCTGGAACATGCATTATTGAAAAAGAATTTATTTTATATTTTCTTTTCATAAGGGACACAGATTCAATTATATTCATTTGGAAGTATGTTATAGCACATTCAAATAGCTATGTAATATGATTTTTCCAATAAACAAACACTGTTTTTAAGAAGATCCTATCAGTCTAGTCTATAAATTGGATAGCAATGTCCTTCTGGAGGCAATTCTCCAACAGAGATATAGATAGACAAATAAAATATGAATTTCAGAACATATGGAGCAGGTGAGAAAGGAGCGGGTAAGAAGATAGAGAAGGATGATGTTTGTGGGGCATATAGTACTTTTTGTGTAACCCACTGAAATCATATGTTTATGGGTGTCACTATTTTAATTGCCCTATTTCAGGGGTGAAACTATGGGGCTTCACTACTTTTGTCTTCAGTACTTTTGTCCCCCTATAATTTGTAGAAGCTATAATGTCCAATAGGTGGGACATTTCCAGGAATTGAAGACCTTGTCTCTTCCAGCTGATAATCTGCCATCAGGAAATCCCCACCCCTACACTGGACATTGTCACTTGAGATATTCATCTGGTCCAATCTACATGAGACATGTGAAGGGAAGCCTAGTCTGGAGGCACAATTTTATTGGCTGCAGTCCATGCACCAAAGAATATTATGAGCTCAGCAGCAAGGAATGGTATGTCCCCGTATGTTCTGTTCAAAAACACCAAGCATAAATTGTTGGTGTGTTCCACCAAAAGAATAAGCATCTCAATTCCCAGAATACTGCACTGATACCCTATGTGCTCTAAGGCCACCAGGATCAGTGCTAGGCACACAGCATGGTAGCCCTTTCTTGTTGTTGTTGTTGTTGTTGTTGGGTAATATTTTGTTGCTTCCCAATTACCTGTAAAAATAATTTTTAACATTTGTTTTCTAATATTTTGAGTTCCATTTTCTCTCCATCCTTCCCTCCCTGAGATGGTAGGCAATTTGATAGAAAATATACAGGTGTTACCATGCAAAACATATTTCCATATTCATCATTTTAAGAAGACACATTTAAAAAACATGAAAATAAAGTGAAAATGATATGTTTCCATCTGCATTGAGACTCCATCTGAGGAATGGATGACATTTCTTCATCATGAGACCTTTGGAGTTGTCTTGGATCAGAGTACTGCTGAGAATAGCTAAGTCTCATAGCAGATCATCATACAATATTGCTATACTATGTATAATGTTCTCACTTCATTTTGCATCAATTGATATGTCTAGGTCTTTCTGAAATCATCCTTCTCATAGTTTCTTATAGAACAATAGTATTCCATTACACTCACATAACACAACTTGTTTAATCATTGCCCGATTATCCCCTCAATTATAGCAGGCCATTCTTAACCATCAATTTGTACTGAAGAGCAATCGCCAACCCCCTTCCAAGTGCCATTTTTTTAATCAAATGCCCATGAAGTTCAACCTGCTCCCCTATGACTTTAGTCCAATCAAAGAGTATAAGCATTTACTTTCTGTAAATAATAATTTGTGCCATAACTGCTAATGCTCATTTTTAATCCCCTGCTCCGGGAGAGGCTGAGGCTGGAGGATTCTTTGAGCTCAAGAATTCTGAGAGATGATCAAGTATCTGCATGAATTTTCACATTAATATAATAATTACTTTTAAGAGCAGGAGCAACTAAGAAGGGCCAGCCTAGGTCAGAAACAGAGCAGGTTAAAGTTTTCATGTAAATCAGCGATGAGATCAGGTCCTTGAGTGGTCACTACATTTCTGACTTCAGTGAGATGGGGAGACTTCTTAGGTTATAATAATAATATTAATAATAATAAATTAAATTAATTAGTAGTTTATCCATTTTGATTCATTTTATTAAATATGCATAGTTAGATGTGAATAAGAAATCCTTTTGAAGTCATACAAAGTTGGAAAAGAGATGAAAATCTTATGGGATCAGGGACTAAAACCATTTGAATAATATGAATTATTGATGGTAATTATACCCTTAAAGCTAGATAGGAACCCAGAGTGACACCAAGGCTGGGAAAGCTGAGAAGAACTGAAAGGAAAGAGGTCCCATCCATGCAGACTGAGTTAATTGAGCTGACATCTAAATTCATAGAATGCCATCTCATGGCTTGCATAGAAAACAGTATCAGAATTTTAGTCTTAGTTCAATTCAATGATAAAATGTATCCCCATTATTACATACCAGACAAATAGTTGTCCAGCCTCTGTTAAAATCTCTCCAAAGGTGTAGGCAGGGCAACCGACATTCTATTTTTAGATGGTAGCTGATGAATAGAGTGCAAGGTTTGGAGTCAGGAAGACTTTTCTTCCTGAGTTCAAATCTGGCCTCAGATACTTACTACCTGTGTGACCCCAGGCAAGTCACTTCACCTTGTTTGCCTCAGTTTCCTCATCTATAAAATGAGCTGGAGAAGGAAATGGCAAACCGGTCTACTAACTTTGCTAAGGAAACCCCAAATGGAGTCAATAAGAATTGCATTTGAAGAATGACCAAATAACAAAATGATTAGGAAGTTTGAACTATTCAAAAGTGAAATAGCTGCTTCTAAAGTTTACAGGTTCCCACCGAATAACTCATCTCCTTATTCCTATGTAAAGTCAATGTTTTTGCATATTATCAGCTCCTGATCCTTTAATAAAGTGCTGCCAAAAGTCAAACACAGAGAACTTCCTGCCTTTAAGGAGCTTTAAGTGTTGCTAATTGGGCAGGGGATACAGCAATTAAAGAGGTTATGTATATATGATCAGTTGAGAAGGATGAGTGCACTAACAAGGAGGAGGATCAGTAAAAAAAACCAAACACTTCCTGTTGTGTCCCTTGACAGAAACTAGGCATTCTGGGAGGGGAGAGTAGTATGTATGTATAAGAACACAGAGACAAGAAACACGTTATAAAGTCAACAAATAAGCCAGTTTGAATGGAATGTAGAATGTGTGAAATGGAAATTATATAAAATAAATCTGGGAAAGTAGGCTGGAGGCAAATGGTGAATGACTATAACTGCTAAGCTGAACACTATTTTATTTTAGAAGCAATAGGGAATCATTGAATTTTCTTGAGCAGGAGCAGGTCAGCAACACAGTTATGAATTTTAGGAAGATTATTTGGTAGGTGTCTGGAAGAGGGATCAAAGGTCAACTTCTTTAGCTAGTTCCCTTACCTAGGATATCTTCTCTTTCTTTTGCATTTCTCCAAATTGTATCCATATTTTTAAGACTCATGTCTTTCTTTCTTGAATCCTCATTAGACCATTCCAGGTCATACTGGTCTTTTTCTTATCTTAATTCCTATTGGATGTATTTTTACTATTGTTTATTCGTTTAAATTGTGTCTGACACTTAGTGTCCCCATTTGGGGTTTTCTTGGCAAAGAGACTAGATTGGTTTGCCATTTCCTTCTCCAGCTCATTTTACAGATGAGGAAAATGAGGCAAACAGAATTAAGTGACTTGTTCAGAGTCACAAAGCTAATGTCTAAAGATAGATTTGAATTCAGGTGGTTGGGTCTTCTGACTCCAGGCCCAGTACTCTATCTGTACTGCATCATCTAGCTGCCCTATTGTATGTCACTATTATTATAACTCAGTACCTGTTTATTCAAGATCATGGAATTATCTTAAAAGATCATGAAATTTAAAGCAGGAAATGACTCTAGAGATCATTCGGTTCTATCTTCTCACTTTACAGATGAAGAAACTGAATCTCTAAGAGGAAAAGTGATTTGCCTAAAGTCAGACAAGTAGTGGCAGAACCTTTTAATCTTCTATTTATATCTGTCAGTACTATCTCTCTAAGGAAATGATAAGCTCCTTAATGATAAGAATTTGGTTTTATTTTACTTGTATTCCTCACAGCAAATAGCTTGGTAATTCTTCCTCATTTTTTACAGAGGAGAAGCTGAGACATTAGTGAGAAGAACTTCTGGAGGCAAAGGGCCTAAGTTCAAATTCCATCTTTAACATTTGCTACTTATGAGGTTTATGGCAAGTTACTTAATCTGCCAAAATCTCAGTTTCTTCATCTATAAAATGGAGAGAGGGGCTGGAAGTGCAAGATGGCTTCTGAGGTCTCCCTCACCTCGAAATTGTGAAATAATTTAGCCAAGAACACAGCCAGTGAATGACAGAATGAGGACTAGAATGTGAGTTTCCTCCAAGGATATTCTATAGGCACCTGATGTTTAATGGGTTTTTAACTTTAGTAACTTGGAGAAAAGGGGGGAAAGGAGTTTGTTTCTGCCTGAGAGTATAGCATTAAAAATGATTGTCAAAGGGGGCAGCTGGGTAGCTCAGTGGATTGAGAGCCAGACCTAATGATGGGAGGTCCTAGGTTCAAATGTGGCCTCTGACACTTTCCAGTTGTGTGACCCTGGGCATGTCCCTTAAACCCCATTGCCTAACCCTTACCACTCTTCTTCCTTAGAACCAATAGCCAGTATTAATTCCAAAATGGAAGGTAAGGGTTTTTAAAAAAAATGATTGTCAGGAAGATTGTTCCTTCATGATGTCTCTACTATCTATCCAGAAAGACCATAACTTTCCTTGCTTCTGTTCCTAAGACTGGGGGAGAGGCACAGAAATAGACAGGCAGACACACAGAGAAAGACAGGAAAAAAGAACAGAGGAAGAGAGAGAGAGAGAGAGAGAGAGAGAGAGAGAGAAAGAGAGAGAGAGAGAGAGAGAATGTCCAATTTCCTATATTTACTTTTTCCCCATTACCCAGGAGGATCAGAGGAAGGAATTCAAAACAGCCCTGTCTTCTATCCTGTTTGGGAATTGAAACCAAATAGGACAGGAAGTGGAAAGCTAGTAGCAGTATACATTGACTCTTTACCCTCCTTGGCTCTTAAGAATATAAAATCCAATATGAGGACAGCAACAGAGTTGTGAAGACTATGTGGGAGAGTGTAAGTGGGCAAGGGCTATAGTCAGAGGAGTAAGTTCAGCTCTGAACTCTGCCACTTGCTATAACTGTGTAACCTTTGGCAAGTCTCTAGTCTTGGTTTCTTCCTTTATTAAAGTGAGGGGGTGGACTAGATGATTTCTAAGTATCTGTACCTTTCCAATTTCAATCAGTTTCCATCCTTCATCCATACTCATTCACAAAACATTTATTAAATGCCTACTGAGTGCCCAGGTCTCTCAGATCCAGGAAAGAAAGAAAAAAAGGAATGCTAATAAAAAGAAAATATCTTTTCCATCCTGTAACAAAAGTTCCTTTAATGCAGTGTTTCTTCTGGCAATCTGTTGAAGAAGGCTAAGGGTCCTTAATAGAATAATACTAATGTACAACATTTCAGTAGTCCCCTCTACTCCCATTTCTTCACATGTGCAGTGAGAAGAGTCTTAGAATGGAAATGTTCTAGGGAGGAGCTAACACAATGAGTGAAAAGTCATGTTGAGATATTTGACAGATATCAGGTTCTTTCTTTTGCTGGTGATAGAAAGCTTAGGAGAGGAAAGAATTGAATGAGCAACCAAATTAAAATTTTATCCAGTTTTACAATATGACTCAAGGCAAGGCCTGAGCAAATTGAAATTAATAGAAAACAATTCTAAGCAATTTGTAAATATGATACATAAATGTATAAGAAGTTCAGCGCAAAGGGGGGAAAATGGTGTTGCTGAGTCACTTTTAGTCATGTCCAACTCTTTGTGATCCTGTTTGGGGTTTTCTTGGGCAAAGATACTTTAGTAATTTGTCACTTTTTTCTCCAGCTAATTTTACAAATGAGGAAACTGAGGCAAACAGCATTAAGTGACTTGCCCAGGGTCACATGGTTAGTAAATGTCTAAGGCTAGATTTGAACTCATGAAGATGAGTCTACCTGACTGCAGATCTGGCATTCTATCTACTGTGCCACCTAGCTGCCCCATATATGAAGTACTCAAATGGAAAGTAATTTTAAATTAAGACACTAGTATTAGAGGATCCAGCCAAAAAATGGCTCTTGAAGAAAGTAAGATTTAAGCTGAGTCTTGAGGGAGGAGGGAAAGCACATGGAAACAGAGAGTCAAAAAATATGGAGTTGGGATACAAGCTTTTATATGAAAAGAGCAGTTAAAAGATCAGTGTCACTGGATTTAAGAATATGTGGAGAGAAAAGACTGGAAAGATATGAAGGGATCAGGTTACATAGAGCTTTAAATGCCAGATAGAAGCTCATATATTTGATGCTGGAGGTCACAGAGAGTTAACTGGAGTTTATTCAGGTAGGTAATTGGAGTTTATTGAGTAAGGCAGGATGACATGTAATATAGACAGACTTTCACTTAAAGAAAATTATTTTGGCAGCTGATGGATGGTAGGAGGATAGATTGGAATGGGGAAAGACTTGAGACAGGGAAACCAACAAGCTATTACAACAGTCCAGGAGAGAGGTGATAAGAGCTTGTACCCATGTGGTCAGCATGTGAATCTCTTCCAAAGTCATCAAAGTTCAGTGGCAAAAGTCAGGATGACCATCGTTGGCCCAAGATGCTGTGGATGACCTTGGCAACTTCAATGATTACACTCTAAGCTTAGTAGAAGAGTTCATGATACAATCTACTGGTAAAAAGACTAGAGTGAGGGGGTGGCAGTGGAGAATTAGGAGGCTATTGAAGATACTCCTATGTGAGATGAAAGGGATAAGGATTAATTTCTACTACCTATTGCTGTACTGTCTACACAGTAAGCATTCAAGAAAGAAAGAAAAAAAAAGAAAGTTCCTTAAATCTGACCTCGGACATTTCTTAGCTGTATGACCTTGGGCAAATCTGTTTGTCTCAGGTTCCTCACCTGTAAAATGAGTTAGAGAAAGTAATGGCAAACCACTCCAATATCTTTACCAAGAAGATCCCAAATCATGAGTTAGAAATAACTAAAACAACTCAAAAAATATTTTCAGGAAGGCAAGGAACTAGCATCCAATAGTTTCTACTTCAATGGGTTCTTAATGCCTAGTGAATCTGGACAGCAGATGGGCTGGGTTAGGGGAGAGAAGAGAAATCCTCAAGGCAATCTACTCTGGTTGGACTCTTGCAAAGAGAGTTCCTCAAATTTCATATGTTCAATAGCATCAAATGCAGCAGAAATATTATGATGGATTTGAAACAAAGAAAGTTCATTAGATTTGGCTAGTAGGTCACTGGTACCCCAAAGAAGCTCGAATAATATATATAGGATCATTGTCTTGAGGAGAGAAGACAAAATTTAGAATCAATCAGCTATATTGGCAGGACTTACCTAATAGTTCAAAGAAACTTAAGATACAGAGCTTCTTCAATACCCTACCTGATCCTGCTATGTATTTTAATTGTTATAGGGTGAATGACCAGACAACTGCTACTGTCGGATGACCTAAGGGAAAGGGAGATTATTTTCCCAACAATCAATTGCCCTTTGAGTACCAAATACTCCATAGAGATGTGTGACCTAGGTTCTCTGACTTCAATCAATCAAACCAAAAATATTTATTAGATGCTCGTAGTCCTATTTATTTAGTGCTTTCTGTTCCAGCCATTGTCTTGGGTGCTGGTGATACAAAGAAAAAATGAAACAGTCTCTGCCCTCAGAGAGATTAAATAATTCTTTGACCAGGAGGGAAAGAACATACACATATCTAAGAATATATAAAATAATTACAAAGGTCCAAATAAATATAACATAATTGTCAGAGGAGGAAAAATAGCAACTAGGGGAGAGTTCATTCTCCATTTTTTAGATGAGGAAAACAGAGACTCTAAGAGTCAAAGCTACTTTGTGATTATAACTCACATTTATTTACCAATCATTTAACAAGCATTTAGTAAATTCCTCTCTGTGCCAGACATTGCCCTATGGAAACAGGTAGCAGGCACTCTGGCACTTTCCTCTTGAAGGGGTTGCTAAGGGGAAAAGTCACCAAGAAGAAATTTCTGACTGATTCTTTATTAATTTCTCTTTTGTTCTTTCAGATCAATAGAAGTCATGAACTAGACAGCAATGACTATAGAGCAGAATCACTAAGACACAAACGAGCTGGTAAGTGACCTCTTCTGCAGACACAATTTCCCATAACTCTAATCAAAATGTGGAATTTGTGAATACTTATTAAGCAACTATGATTATATATGGAAAAGCAGGATGACAGTGGGTAGAGGATTAGCTTCAAGAACCTAGCCTTTATAGAGCACTTAAAGGTTCGCAAATGTAATGAATAAAAAGAATCAAATGATTAAGAAACAAAGCCTTTGTCTTCTGAACATATAGTTTTATTAAGCAATGCATAGCAATTTCCCAGCAAATCAGGACCAGACCCCTTGCTCAACTTAGCTCCAGACCCCAAATAGAAGGAGAGACAGTTTTATACATTTAAAAATAATTAATCAAATAGGGACAGTTAATTAAAAGGAAACAATACATTAATAATTAATTTCTATTCAAGTTGAGAGGGGGAGAAGGAATAGATGCAATTCCCTAAATTCAAGAAAAGAGAATCCCACTCTACCTCAAGTTATCTGTCAACAATCAAAGAAATTTGGAAACAATATCTGATTGATCATTTTGGGGTTGAATAAGACATAGAGGTTGCTTGAGATGTACAATTATAAAAAGAAAAATTCCTTAGATCATCAGTCTTAGGATCTGACTATTTTTCTGGTTAAACAACCTAGGTCCATGGTTAAAGTTCTCTAAATAGCAGGGACAGATGGTCCAGTTTCCTAGCCATGCAGGGCTAAGTTCAAACAAAGTTTTCTCCCAATTCCCACAAATGAATAAAGTTTTCTCACAGGTCAGAAGTTGTCCTAGGCCAGTATTGGTGAAGATTTTTGAGTTCACATGCCCAAAGGGCAAATTCAAGCTGCCTGGGTGTCCCCCCACCCCCTATGTTATCCATTTTTTTTGCAAGAAAAAAATGTCCTCAGGTGCTGGGAAGAGAGGGAAAGGAGCAGCTCCCCCTGCAAGGGCTGGCACATGGGTCAACACTTTGCCAGTGCTGGCCTGGGCTTATAGTTTAGCAGAAAGGGAGCTAAGCTAGCTCCTTAATTGAGTAACAAGATGGAGTTCACTCAATTCTCACAATTAACCATTTGCTCTCCTAATCTTTTCAATTCGCTCAACAAGTACATTACAAATATTATCTCATTTGGTCCTCACATCAACCCTGGGAGGTGGGAGGAGGCTGATTTTATCTCCATTTTACGATTTAGGAAGTTGAGGGGAAAAGAGGTTAGGTGACTTAGCTAGCTAGTACATGTTTGGGGCTAGATTTGAAGTCTCTTCCTGAGTCCAGATCTAGCTCATTAATCCATCAACCCATTCAGCTGCCTAAGGATCATTTTCCTTCTGAAATTTATGCTAGCTGTGTGGTCCTGGAGAAGTCACTTGACTTCTATAGCATCTACTTATTCATAAGGGATTAAAATCATCATTGGTGTGACCATGGTTCCCACATCAGGATATCCCCAAATTCATTATAATACATTATCTTTGAGATAAGCAATATACCTTCCTATACATAGGCTATAAACCTGATGCATTTGGGAGCTCTGAATTTTTTCATTTTCGTTGTTGTTGTTAACTCTTACCTTCCAAATTAGAATCAATACTGTGTATTGGTTCCAAGGCAGAAAAATGGTAAGGGCTAGGCAATAGGGGCTAAGTGACTTGCCAGGGTCACACAGATAGGAAGTGTCTGAGGTCAGATTGGAACCCAGGACCTCCCATCTCTAAGCCTGGCTCTCAATCCACTGAGCTACCCAATTGTCCTCTCTGAACCTTTTCAAGAAAGTAAAATTCCAAAACTCACCTGGGACAGGTCATGAGGTTAGTGCAGAAGGAAGGGAGAAATAAAGAAAGGATGCTACTTAAGGGAGAAAGTATATCTTGGAGCAGACCCAGAGTTCTATTCTTCTAAAAATGCTATCACCAAGGGATCATAGGAATATATATGCTAGCAGCCATATATCTAAAGTTGACAGGGACCTTGGAAGTCGTCTAGTCCAACCATTTTATTGACACATAAGGGAATGAGAATAATATTGCCTGTGGTATCTGCCAGTGTCCAAGAAGTTGACCATTTTATCTGACTCATACAGATGGTAAGCATCCAAGATGAGATTTGATCTTAGATCCTGTGATTCCTCAGCTAGGGGACACAGTGGATAGAGTGCTGGGCATGGAGTCAGGAAGACCTGAGTTCAAATCCAGACTTAGACACTTACTAGCTGGGTGACCCTATTTAGCTCAGTTTCTTCATCTATAAAATGAACTGAAGAAAGAAATGGTAAACTGCTCCAGTATCTTTGTCAAGAAAGCCCCAAGTAAAGTTATGAAGGGACTGACACAATTGAAATGACTTCTTATTCAGCATTCATTCTGCAGCTAGTGAGGAGCAGGGGTGGGCAGTGGAAGAATGTGAATGGTGCTGCCACTATTGTTGGGGATGGAATAAATAGACCAAAAAGATAGAAAACTTCCCCCATCCTCCCAATAAGGGGTTTTCTTTGATACAGTTTTTCCTCTGGCAACAAAGTTCCAGATGCTTCACCCTAGTTATAGCTCTGCCTTTCAGGTTAATAAAAATCTATTCAGTATCACTCTTTATCCCACCTCTCAGTGCAGAGAAGATACAGTTTCTCATGCTTGAACTGGACATTCTACATTTCTTCAGGCATGTTACACCCAATATTATTTAGCCTAGTGACCTGAAAAAGCTGACTAAAATATCAAAAGTAGTTCATGGAGTTTGGTCTGCAGTCTTTTGTTATAGCACTTAGTCTAGAAGTAATGAAGGCAGACTACAGAGGACCCTGGAGACCAGAATAATTATGCTCATGGTGTTCCAGAGAATAATTGAAGCTATGGTAGAAATTCATCCAAAATATTATATGCACCTAAAATGCATTTTATTAGGCCACGGCTTCTGGATGTCATTTTGTTTCTTCTTTGTCTTACCTCCTAATGGGAGGCAAACCAAAATGACAAGGTCCAGCCTTTTTTTGCCTTTGAAAATAAAACTTTTCCTCCCCTCCTCTCTATCTACATCCCATGACCCAGCTATCCCATGACAGGAACAGGATAAGAGAAGGGGCCAACCTGGTATTTTCAAACATCTTTGCTTTCCAAATCAAAATATTTGAAGATGAGTTCCTGCTTCAGGTCCCTGCCAAGGCCTTCTTGGGCTCAGGATCTCAGCTTCCTCCGAAACAGTTGGTGACTTTACAGCTGTGAAAGTAATGTTTTCCTGAACTTCCTGTCAAGAGATTCTTTTTCTTTTCCTTTTTTCCCCCTGCCTGAAATTGTCAGTGATTAAAGTCAGGTCTTTCCCCAAAAGGGAAATAGGTCTTTAAGCTAAGGAATTTATATCCCTAAAGTTTTTCTGGAGGGTTATCAGAAGAAAAAAAACAGTCATTGTAATGATAAATCAGTAAGAAAAAATTATTTCCACTTACTATATACATATATATATATATATTCCTTTTTGCTAACAGAGCTTTCAGTGGATTAGATAGAGAACTGGATGCCAACAGCTCTGGGAAGACAAATTAGGGCATTAGTATTTTCATCAGATCCCAGAAGTTAGAAACTGAATTACAGAGAAATGCAAACATTTCCCCCAAGATACTTAGCCCTGTTTGCCTCAATTTCCTCATCTATAAAATGAGCTGAAGAAGAAAATGGCAAACATTTATTATATTTGTCAAGAAAACCCTAAATGGGGTCACAGTCAGACACAACTAAAACAATAATAATAACAAACAAAACAAAAAACAAAAATAACAAAGCATAACACATCAAAGGCAGTAAGGTGGGGGCAAAGATGGAGCTTCAAAAAATGGGAGAAAACTTTAAAGATGGTCCATTTATCAGGGATCTAGAATAAGTTTCCTGGTGTTGATATGAAGTACTGAAACTAATGTGCCTTTTACAGAGTTTTGCAAAGGGTTCTGATGTATACTCAAGCCAGAGTCAAAGGACATCAGATTCAAATCCCTGCCCTGCCATTTATGACACTGGGCTTGGATGTCCTCCCCAGCAAAATGGAAGGTGACTTATGCCAATTAGTCAATCAGGAATCATTTATTAAGTACCTACTCTGTGCCATTTGGGCAGCTAAGTGCTATAGTAGTTAGAGTGCTGGGCCAAGAGTCAGAAAGACTCTTCTTTGTGAATTCAAATCTGGCTTCAGACACTTCCTAGCTGTGTGACCCTCAAGTCACATGCCTCTGTTTGCCTCAATTTTCTCATCTGTAAAATTAATTGGAAGGGACAGCTAGGTGGCTCAGTGGATAAAAAGTCAAGCCTAGAGATGAGAGGTCCTGGATTCAAATATGATCTAAGCTACTTCCTAGCTTTGTGACCCTAGGCTGGGCCTTACCATTTTTTCTGCCTTAGAACTGATAGTGTCTATTCTAAGATAGAAGGTTAGTGTTTTTTTTTTGTTTGTTTTGTTTGTTTGTTTTTTAATGAACTGGAGAAGGAAATGGCAAACCACTCCAGTATCTTTGCCAAGAAAACTCCAAATAGGATCACAAAGAGTTGGACACAATTGAATAAACTGATCACAAAATGTGCCAAGCTCAGGGTTACAGACACTTACTACCTGTGTGATCTTAGGCAAGTCATTTAACCTCAGTTTGCCTCAACCCACTGGAGAAGGAAATGGAAAATTTGCCCAGAAAAACCCATGGGCAGCATTGCATGCTAGTGTCCACAGTGTCACAAAGAGATGAGCAAAACTGAATTACTCGACAACAACAATATACAAAATAATTAGTTTGGGGAAATTAGCATTAACAGCTACAGAAGAGGATCAAAAAGAGAAGCTGATGCTGGAGTTAAATTATGAAGGAAACCAGAGATTTTGAGAGGAGAATATGAGAAAGGAGAGGAAGAGAGAGAATCCTGGAATCGAGGAGATTAGCCAGGAGGATATTGAAGTAATTCATGGACAAGGTTAGTAGAGTAGAGATGAAGAGAATAATAAGGTAGTGGAATGAGAATGAAGAGAGAAAGAAATGGGTGGATATGAGACATCTTGAAGACTGGAAAATGTTTAGGGGCTCATCAGTTTTGGAGGCACAAAGTATAGTAATGGGTTAAAGATAGCACCAGGGTTTCAGGTCAGAGTGACTGGAAGAATTATGTCCCCACAGGTGATTCTAGATAAAGATCTGTCATAAAGTGCTGAACTTGGTGTCAGGAATATTGGATTTCAAACAGCCTCAGAATTCTGTTAGTTGTGTGACCTTAGGCAACTTATTCAAACTTTCCATGTCTCATTTTCTTCACCTGCAAAATGGGAATAATATTGTCTATAGTATCAGCTTTATATGGTTGTTATGAGGGTAGTATCTGATGCCAGATTTGAACTCAGAATCATCCTGATTCCAATTCCAGTGCTCTATTCCTTGTATCTCCTAGTTACCTCCAAGTTAGAGAACTTGCATTTAAATTTCACCTCTGATACTACCTGTGTAACTTTGGTCCATTTATTAATCTCCCTATAACTCAAATTCCTCCTCTATAAAATGATCTGAGGTCTGTTCCAGCTCTCTGCCTAGGATTTTATGAACTGATAGCCCAGGGCTTTCCAAATTTGTACTAGGGAGAGTTACTGCTTAATATCTAATCAAACAAGGGCAAGGTTCATACCAGCCTGAAGTATCCCACAACAACTTAAATTCCAAATCCTTTCTGCAAACCTGGCAACCTTGGTTTACTGGCACTGTCTGACCCCAGTTCAGGAAATGTGATCTGCTTGTGAGGCTGCCAAGGGAGTCGTTATGTTCTCATGGCTATAATCTTTGTTACAATAAAACTCAGTACTTACTGTTATCATTGGGGTTGGGAAGGGGGAAGGTGTTGGGAGGGGGAGGGAGCAAAGGCAAGGAAGATTTAAACACCTGCTCTCTCTAGGCTTGTTTCTAGGCATGCAGTCTATGTTTGAACAGGTCTCTTCTGTGGTTAGTTGTTCCTTTACCTTTCCTTCAAACCCTTCCTTTCTGTCTTAGTAACCATTCTAATACAGAAAGGCAAGGGCTAGGCCAATGATGGCAAACCTTTTAGAGAGTGAATGCCCAAAGTACAACCCTCATGCCACATCTGGACACCCCCTTTTCCCCCCTGCCCCTGCCTTACCCTAGACAGGGGAAAAAGGAAGCACTCCCATTGGGCTGCTGGGCAAAGGGTCAGGGCCTAGGAGAAATGTCTTCAGGTAAGAGGGGGAGGGGAGCAGCCCCCTCTGGCATGAGTGCTATAGGTTTGCCAACATGGGGCTAGGTATTATTTTATAAGCCAAGCAGAATTGCAGTAGCTCAAAGGAAACTTTGATGTGCAGATTTAGAGACGACATCTTTATCCCAAATGTTTATATCTAGGCTATTTGTGCCCAAACTTTGGTAGAGCCTTCCAAGCTTCTATTGGACTGGTCAGCCACAGTCAGATGCACTGTGTTTTGATGCCAATATGGTGATATCATTTTGATCCATTTAAAGCACAAAGGACAATAACCAACCATGCTGCCTCCAGCTGTCACAAGTAACCTAGGTGTCTGAGGAGCTCCCTCTGCCAGAGAGTTCCTGTCTTCACACCTGAAGATAGGTCAGATTCTTTGATCATGGAATGAGCTGGGACTGGACCCATGATTTCATGTCATGGGGAATTTTTATTGAGGAAACTCCCTCTATCAATAGAGACCTACAATTATCCATTGTCTTTGAGATTTGACTGAGGTGCTGAAAAGTTAAATTACTCACCCAGGTTCACACAGTTAGTCTACTAGAGTCAACTCTGAGTATAGATATAAGCATATTTTTTCCCCTTTATTTTTCCTTCCCTCCCTTTCTTTTGCAATATGGCTAACATAGAAATGTGTATTGCATGACTGCATATGTATAATACATGCCATATTACTTGTCTTTTCAATGAATATCTAGAGGAAGGAAGAGAATTTAAAAATCAAGATTTTGAGAAATGAATGATAAACTAGAAGCTAGATATAGTTTCAGGCTTGGAGTTAGGAGGTCTTAGATTCAAATCTGGGCATAGCAGCTTCCTAGCTGTGTGACCCTGATTAAGTCATTTAATACGAATTGTCTAGCCCTTGCCACTCTTCTGTCTTAGAATTGATACTATAGTGGGCAGCTGGGTGGCTCAGTGGATGGAGAGTCAGGCCTAGAGATGGGAGTTCTTAAGTTCAAATTTGGCCTTAGACACTTCCCAGCTGTGTGACCCTGGGCAAGTCACTTAATCTCCATTGCCTAGCTCTTACCCCTCTTCTGCCTTGGAGCCAATACACAGTATTGGCTCTAAGAGGGAAGGTAAGAGTTTAAAAAAATGATACTATGACAGAAAATAGCAGTTAAAAATGTGACTAAAAAAAAAAAGATTGTGAGCTCCTTGAAATAAAGAACAGTTTTTAATTTTGTTGGGGTTTTTTCTTAACTTTTTTTTGCATCCTCAGTGTTCAGTATGGTACTAACATAGTAGGTGCTTTAGTAAATGTTTGTCGAATTGGGAAAAAAAATAAGTTAAGAGATAGTATTGGACCCAGGCCTTTCTGGCTCTGAGTTCAGCTTTTTACCCATTAAGTAAAACTGTTTTTCTTCCTTTAAAAATACCAGTGAAGAAACTTATAGAACTGGACTCTGTCAAATGAGGAATCAGTTTGGGGAATTTCCCTCCACTGAAAATGGTTTCCAGGAGGGAACAGTGAAACAATTGTTTGGATAGATATTCACCTACTCTGGATTCAAAGGGAATAACGAAAAGGAAGAGCTAATGTTGATAAAGAATTATCTCCCTGTATCTCCCCCACCCTCTGGAGTACTAGAACATCACCTACTAGATGAAGTCAACATGTTTATATTTCATTAGATTGTGGAGTGGAATGTTCATCTATGTCTGCCTTTTCTGGATGTGACTGGAAGCAGTGGCCCTTGTCAGGCCTGCCTGGCAAAATAATTTTGTTTGTTTAATCCACTGCAACAGAGAAGCCACTTTTTACACATTGGGGCCAATTTTCCAGAAATGTCCCTTAAAGATAAGTGCAGTATTGCAGGGATTCCTGGGAAAGAAAAAGGGAAGTTATTGTTTGCTTGTGCCTTCTGGACCTAGTGATAGACACACCCTCCCTGACACTGATGATACTTGTAATAGACCACATTCCAGATAAGGCATCAAAGTAAAAAAAATTAAGAGAATAACAATATCTAGGAGGTTTCATGGTACAGCGGAAGATCTTTGACTGGAGTCTGAAAACCTGGGTTCAAATTGCTGGTTTGATCTTACCTTGAATGCTATCACTTGACTTGGTTGGGTCTTATTTTCTTCACCTGTAAAATGAAGAGATTTGACTAGTTAGCTTCTGAGTTCTCTGCTAGTCCAAGTCTGTTCCTGGCACTCTTGGGCAAAGTTACTGAGCCTCAGTTTTCTCAACTTTAAAATGAGGGCCACGAGCTAAATGATCTTCAAGGTCTCTGTTGTCTTGGCTACCTTCAGACTTGGTAAATAAGATGTTCTTGACCATAGACCATAAAGAGTTAAGTGTGTATCATTTACTAAATAACTATTTATATCTTTGCTTCCTGGGATCTAAAAGAGACATATTAATGACCACACACAGGTTCCCACACAATCAGAGATCCAATCATTCTTAATTCACTTGAAAATATTCTTGCAAGAGCCAGCAACTGAAACAGCAAGGTCTTATAAAATATCCTGGGTTCAAATCTGACTATAGTTATTCCAGGTTGTGTGACTACATATACTTTTGACTGTGTAAGCCATTTAAGTACCATTGTTTAGCCCTTACCACTCTTCTGCTCTGTAACTAATGCACAGTATTAATTCTAAGGTGGAACATAAAGGTTTTATAAAAAAAAAAAAGAAAGACTTCAAAAATATGGTGCTTGAAAAGCAACTGGCAGAAAGAGAGGGATTCTAGGAGGTGAGAGTCAGGAAGGAGTGGATCAGAGGCATAAGGGACTATTGGTACAAATGCATAGAACTAGAAGATGTCCTGTCATGTGAAAAGAGAGGCTCTCTTGTCTAGACTACCATATGTGGGAAGGAGACTAATATACAATAATGCTAGAAAGAGAATTAGGGGCAAGATTATAAGAGTTTTAAAAGCTACATACATGAGTTTCTATTTTATCTTAGAAGCAATAAGAACTATTAGTTTTATTGATTATGGGTGTGACATGATCTGATCTGCATTAAAAGGAAATCACTTTGGCCACTGAATGGAAAATGAACTTCCTACCTAACTCTTCATTCAAATGAATTTGTCCTCTCCTAAGTTACTATCTATCTGCTAGTGGCCAAATTTCAGTCCTCATTCTTCTCAAGCTATCAACTGGATTTGACACTGTTGATCACCTTCTTGGCCTGTACAGTGGCCCCTCCTTCTGGATTTTCATGAGAACATTGTCTCCTGGCTTTCTTTCTATGTACTCCATCTTAGTCTCCTAAGTGAATGAAAAGAAAGAAAGTGAGAAAAGCATATAAATGGCTTTTTCTAAGAAGTTGGATAGTAAAGGGTGATGTAGTATAGATTAGTATACTAGTATAGGCTAGAGAACTTGCCTTAGAGTCTGGAAGAACCAGTTTCAAATCCTATCTCTGACCACATTAGCTCTGTAACTCAGCAAGTCACCTTCTCAATGCTCTAAGGTTGTAAGTTGCAGAGTAGGCACTGACTTACATAGGTAGAAGAAGTTTTTACTAGTAACTCCCTACATTATTTAAAGTATAAACCTGTTTAAAAGAAAAAGTAAAGGATGAATTTTTCATAGAGAAGGAAGAAGTAATTTGAATGAAGAATAAAATATAAACTTTTAAAACTATATAAGACTTTTTCACAGAAAGTATACATATGGACACACATATATACATATATATGTATATAATGTATGTGTATGTATATGAATATATGTGGGGGGAGACAGAGAGAAGAGAGAGAGAGAGAGAGAGAGAGAGAGAGAGAGAGAGAGAGAGAGAGAGAGAAGAGAGAGAGAGAGAGAGAGAGAAATTAGTTTTCTACCAGAAATATATTAACACAGTGACATTTTTTTTTCTGGCAAGAACCTGATTCTGCAAACATCATTACATAATAGTTGTCATCTACTCTCTCCACTAATCTCTGATGATCATGAATAATATTCCATCCATTGTTTCCTCTCCCCATAATGTGTTTCTTCTCAATTTTTCCCCCAGTGGCCACAAGCAGCCCTGCACCTGAAGAATATGAGATTGAAATTGAGATAAGTTTTGAAAATACATCTCTCCTGGAGTCCTTCAAAGCTTACTATAAAAACCTCAGTTTTCCAATCCAAGTGATAAATACCAACTTGAGCACTGATATTTTAAGCATGGAAATTACAACAGGTAAGTACCAAGTCACTGTTGCATGCTTCAAAGGCATATATATATAAATATATATATGTATGCCTACATATATGTAGTATATATATATTATTGTACACATCTACTATATATGTATATTTGAAGACTAATGCTCTAAAGCTTTTTTCAGTGAGAGAAAAAATGACTTTGTGTCCACCCTGCTGTGAGAAAGTAGTTTGACCTTATTCAGGCTCCTATTTTCACTAGCAGACTGTTCTATTGAAAATCAAGGATATTTGTCTTTTAAAAGAGAAGTTTTTAAGCCCAGGTAATTAATTGGTCAACAAGCATCAAGTGCTTTCTTTGTGCCAGGCATTGTGCTAATCTCTGGAGATTAAAAAAAGGCAACAATATTGCCCCTGCTTATAATTTTAGAATTTTTTTTTGCATTTGCATTCTAATGTGGGAGAGACACAATTAGAGGAGATGGAAGTTAATCTGAAAGGGGAAGGCATTAGTAACCATGAAGAGCCTTCTGCAGAAGGTGAGATTTGAGCTGAGCCTTGAAGTCAGGGAAGCTAATGTGAAGAGGGAAAGAATTCCTAGGCACTAGAATTTCAGGTAATGAGACAGTTTTAAGGGGGTAGTTATTTTGTGGGTGAATAGAATAGAATAGAATGTGAATAGAAGGCCTTAGTATCTCTCAAATTGTACCTCTAGGTTAATTCTTTTACCCTAGGAAATGGTAAATCACTCCAGGATCTTTGCCCAAAAAACCTCAAATGGAATCACAAAGAGTTAGGTATGACTGAGACCACTGAACAACAATAACAATAATATATAACATAATAATTACAAGCTCAAATTTAATTAATTAATAAGGATGAGGAAGCATTAGAAACAACAAAATATCTTGGGAATTCCCTGTTATTTAATAGAGGAGAATGGAGATATATGATAGTGGTTAATGGGGTATAAGGTAGCTTCTTGTCAATGTCGATTGAAGTTGTTCCCAGTGCCTCCCAATATGGTGCCCACCCAGACTGCCTTTCCTAAGGGAGGGTCTTATCATCTATAATCTTTCCTTTCCTCTTCTAACTCTCTCTCACCCAAGTCAAAATAACTATTCTCTTAGGTCTTGATCTATGATGAGACACAGAAATTTGGGGAATTATTTCCCACCTTTGAGAATTATTATGCTTACACACTTACTAGCTGTGAGGTTCTGAACAAACCACTTTAGCCCCTACGTACTTCAGACAATTCCCAAGGTTTCATTGAACAAGTAAGAGATGAGTTCTGGTGGTAAATATAATTTCAAGATGTTAAAATTCTACATCCTTTGCATGTGTTTATATACAGTGCTAGGGCAACTAGGTCATACAGTAGTAGATAGAGTGTTGGGCCTAGTCAGGAAGACATGAATTCAGATCTAGTGGCCTCAGATACTAATTATCTCTGTGATTCTGGGCAAGTCACTTAATCCTGTCTGCCTTTGTTTCCTCTTCTGTAAAATGAGCTGGAGAAGGAAATGGCAAATGACTACATCTCTGCCAAGAAAATCCCAAGTGGGGTGATCATGGAGAGTCAGATACTACTGAAAATGACCCAATAACATATATATATATATATATACATACATACATACATACACACACACCTATATAACAAATATACTACATCTCTGAATACATTTTAACCAATTACTTTTAAAAATTTACATCTTTCCTTTTTTATCATTTCTATGCATATTCTTCCTTTCTAGAGTCATCTCTTTCAATAAAGAATTTTTTAAAAAGAAACTCCCTAAAACTAACAAACATGTCAACCCCATCTGACAGGATATTCAATGTCCCACATTCATAGTGCCCACTAACCCTCACCCCAACCCTGCAAAAAAGAAAAAAGAAAAAAAGAAAAGGAGGGAGATTTTCTCCCCTCCCCCTTTTTTTAGAGCCAAACTCTATAGTCTTAATTACATAGTATTCAGATTTGGTTTAGGTTGTTATTTTCCTTTGTAACAATTGCTAATAGTGGAGTTTTAGAGCAGAGAGGCATTTTTTAACACAGAGGGTGTACCTACCCCAGGCCTCCCAAGTCACTCCAGGCAGTCATCCTTACTCACCATATGTATAAAGCCAACCCTGCCAAATCCCCTTCCAGAACATAGAACTGACTTTCCTCAGTTTTTTGTCCTCAGTGATCCTGAAAACCTCAAACACATTTTCTGTCCTCACAAAAGACTGCAGCACAGTCTGAATGTCTACTCAGAGCCTGTTAGGCTGTTTTTCTCATTTCAGAGAAAGCCTTGAGGAAACATTTTACCTAAGGACCAGCCCTAGGGAAATTCAAGCCAGCTTTGCTGTGATTTCTAAACCTCCTTCAGCACCCTTCCAGCACAAGCCTATTCTGAGGAAACAGCCAAATTTTGCTAGAAATGTGCACAGCAAAACCTATTTATGCTTACATCCAGGGTGGCATTTATTACATTAATCAGAACAGGCAGCTGGTGGAAAGGATCACAGTATGATCTTCTAGCTACCAGTACATAATGCCTTATCAGAATGTGATGTTTGTGGCTATAGAAATTATAGTATTAAGACAAATAAGTCAAGTTCTAGTGTAGTCCAATTTGGATTCTCTACTTCAGAGAATTACATATAATCAATCAATGAATCAACACACATAACTTAAGCACCTGCTATGCACCAGGCACTGTACCAAGTGCTGGATAAAAAAAAGGAAGGAAGGAAGGAAGGAAGGAAGGAAGGGAGGGAGGGAGGGAGGGAGGGAGGAAAGAAGGAAGGAGAAGAGAAAGGGATAAAAGAAAGAAAGGAAGAAAGAAAAAGAGAAAGAAAGAAAACGAGAGATAGAGAGATAAAGAAAGAGAAAGGAAGAAAGAAAGAAAGAAAGAAAGAAAGAAAGAAAGAAAGAAAGAAAGAAAGAAAGAAAGAAAGAAAGAAAGAAAGAAAGAAAGAAAGAAAGAAAGAAAGAAAGAAAGAAAGAAAGAAAGAAAGAAAGAAAGAAAGAAAGGAAGGAAGGAAGGAAGGAAGGAAGGAAGGAAGGAAGGAAGGAAGAAAGAAAGAAAGAAAGAAAGAAAGAAAGAAAGAAAGAAAGAAAGAAAGAAAGAAAGAAAGAAAGAAAGAAAGAAAGAAAGAAAGAAAGGAAGGAAGAAAGAAAGAAAGGAAGAAAGAAAGAAAGGAAGAAAGGAAGAAAGAAAGAAAGAAAGAAAGAAAGGAAGAAAGAAAGAAAGAAAGAAAGAAAGAAAGAAAGAAAGAAAGAAAGAAAGAAAGAAAGAAAGAAAGAAAGAAAGAAAGAAAGAAAGAAAGAAAAAGAGATAAAGAAAGAAACAAAGAAAGGAACAAAGAAAGGAACAAAGAAAAAGACTGCCCTTAGAGAGCTGGTTGTTGTTCAGTAATTTTCAGTTATGTTTGACTCTTTATGACCCCGTTTGGGATTTCTGTTGGCAAAGATATGGTAATGGTTTGCCATTTTCTTCTTTAGGGTTCATACATTTTATAAGACATACATATTTATACTTGGGTTTGCACTTGTTCTTGAATAAACCTATTGAAATATCTGATCTTCTACCCCCCCCCAAAAAAATTATAACTCTCTAACCCTGTTTTTTGGATGATGCTAGTATGCAGGTCCAGTGGAAATGAGATGCTGTGTTCTTGTGAAAGTGGATATAAGTGGCTCCCAGAAGTGTGCCTCAGTAACCTCACTTGTCAAAACTATCAACACTCAGCCCCAGAAGACTGCAACTGCCTCAAGGAATTGCCTGCCAGGGGACCCTATTGTCAGCAAGTTATTCTAAAAGGTAAGCAAGCAGCTCCATTTGTGTCTTTGCTATTTCTTTTGTTTGTCTGATGTTAGTCTGAGGGATTCCCTAGACTGTTTAGGATTCTCTGTGCCATGGCTGATAACAACTTTTCAGATTTAAAAAATGCCTACCCCCACCCTGCTTTATTAATTTTTAATAGCTTTAATTTTATTTTACTTTTTTCTTCACAAGATATTACACTGAGGATGTCAGTCAAACTCAGCATGGACTTTCAGGATGACTTGAGGAACTCCTCCTCTGCCCTGTATAGATCATACAAAACGGATTTGGAACGAGCGGTATGTGTCCATCACAGGAGGCTCTAAAACAATGAATTCTTTCTCTTGATCTCAGTTTCCAGGCCAGTGGAGCAGTGTTCAGCTCAGTAATATTCAATAACTTTGCCTGAAGCTGGGGCTACCCCCTCCTCACATGTTAAGGTCATTTTCATATTCTCCTCAGATAGAGGTCAGATTTGGATTTTGCTTACAAAAGCTGATGCTCAGGTGATGAGATGAACCCCCACCCATTGGTCTGTATAGATATACCACCAAGAATATAGAACATATAAGAATTTAAAATTGGAGTATCGGGCTCTGTCTTTTAACCCCCATTGCCTACCCTTTACCACTATCCTGCCTTGGAACCAAAATACAGTATTGATTCTAAGATGGAAGGTAAGGATGTTTTTTAAAGCTACTTGCAGGCCCAAAATGAAAGCTATCCAAAAACACTGGTCCCTGACTCTCATTAGGTATCCATTACCAGAGCCAAGCTAGCAATACTAATGCCCAGGGTAAGGACCACAGAAGACAACCCAAAGTCACATTTTTTAGGGCAAATTTATTTGGGGATAGAGTGGAGACTTCAGAGAAGAGCTTATACTTACACTTTGGGAAGAACTGTTTTCATGGGAAGTAAGATCCCATGACACAACCATCCCCTCTCCTCCCATGGACCACCACACACAAAGAGACAGATGCTGGATATAATGACAATGATGCTAAAGAGATAGCCAGTGTGGGGGGGGGGCACAAGTTGGAACAAAGATGGAAAAATACCTGAGGATAAAGCTCCATCAACAATGTGTTTAGTCATTTCTACCTGCTGAAGGAATACAAGCATTATAAGAAGGACCCTAAATTTTGAAACTCTAGAGCAAAGCTGTAGCTGACTCATCCCAGTTATAGCCCTAGTTTCTCAACACCTCATGACCATCTGTAGAGAACTTGCAGTCTCCATCAGAACTTTGGACTTTCTCCTAATGAGGTGTCAGGTAGCTAGAAATTCTTGATTTATTGAGAGAATTATATTGAGATTTTTTCTTTAAAATTTTTTGAGTTCCAAATTCTTTCTCTCCCTACCCTCCTCCTTCCTTGAGATGTCCAGCTATTTGATATAGGCTCTACCTGGTAGACCATGTAAAACATTTCCATATTAGTGATATTGTGAAAGAAAGCAGAAACAAAAAAAAACACAAAAAACAAAGTGAAAAATAGTGTGTTTATATTTATTTGCATTCAGATTCCATCAGTTCTTGTGAATAGCATTTTTATCATGAGTCCTTTAGAACTGTCTTGGATCATTGTATTGCTAAGAACAGTGAAGTCATTCATAGTTGATCATCATACATTATTTACTGAATATAATGTTTTCCTGGTTCTGCTCATTTCACTTTGAATCAGTTCCTATAATTCTTCCCAGAATTAAACCAACCTTTTTGAATTTCATAGCAGGGTTACCCTAATTAAAAAGGGGGGAATTTCTTTACCAAATTTCTTTACCAAAAATTAATGATTAATGACATTAAGTTTTAAATTTTTTTGTAGGATTTCTCTGGCTTAAAGTTGTGATATCCAAAGTGTGTTATTGTCGGAGGGAAAATGCTATCATCCAACCTCTCTTCTAAAATCTCTTTCAAATTACTTTTTTTTCCAGTTCCGGCAAGGATATAGAATTTTACCAGGCTTCAAATCAGTGGTGATTACAGGCTTCAGGTAAGGAGATTATTTGCTTATTAATAAGAAGAGGAATGCTGAACTTAGAAATGGTATTCCAGGAATTGAATCTTAGCTTCAACATTTACCTAGTGTGTGTCCCTAAGCAAGTCATTTAACTTCCCTGGGCTTCAATCTCTTCTGGAGAATAGGGATAAATAATTGGAAACCATAGCACAATAGAGAGCTCCTCTTATAAGGAAGCTTGGATATTGACTCCCCCTAGTTGTATGACCATGGACAAGTCATTCCTCATTTGGAAGACAGACAGACAGAGACAGAGACAGAAACAGAGACAGAGACAGAGAGAAAGGGGAAGGAGGAAGGGAAAGGAAGGAGGGAAGGAAGGAAGGGAGGGAGAAAGAAAGGGAAGGAGGGAGAAAGGGAGGGAGGAAGGAAGGGAGGGAGAGAGGAGAAAAAAGAAATAAAGGACAATTTATTAAGCACTTAGTCATGTACCAGCTACCATGCTGTGTAATGAAAGTTAGACTAAATGATATCTTAGGCCATTTGCAGACCTAGATCCTAGACATATAACTATATCTTCACTACATTATGGGGAGGGGTATTGTGATGAGTGTGCTTTCTAAAGTGCCACAAATATGTGAAGAGGTGACATATTATTATATGGGGAAAAAGGTGTTTAGTAAGAAAGAAACATGTTAGAGGAGGTCATCTTTACCAGAAATAAAGATCAAAGTCAAACTCCCAGGGAGTCTGTAAGAGAGAGTGAATAATGAGGAAATGAAAGGTTAAGGGTAGGAAGGTGAGGCAAAGAATGAAGACCATTCATTTCAGAATTTTAGCTATGAATGTTAGAGAGAAATAGGGTTATGTTTTTTTTTGTTTTTTTTTAATAGTATTTTATTTGATCATTTCCATGCATTATTCATTAAAGACAAAGATCATTTTCTTTTCCTCCCTCCCACCCCCTGTAGCCGAAGCGTGATTCCACTGGGTATCACATGTGTTCTTGATTCAAACCCATTGCCATGTTGTTAATATTTGCATTAGAGTGTTCATTTAGAGTCTCTCCTTTGTCATGTCCCCTCAGCCACTGTAGTCAGGCAGTTGCTTTTCCTTGGTGTTTCTACTCTCTCAGTTTGTCCTCTGCTTATGGATAGTGTTTTTTCTCCTAGATCCCTGCAGATTGTTCAGGGACATTACACCGCCACTAATGGAGAAGTCCATCACCTTCGATTGTACCACAATGTATCAGTCTCTGTGTACAATGTTCTCCTGGTTCTGCTCCTCTCGCTCTGCATCACTTCCTGGAGGTCGTTCCAGTCTCCATGGAATTCCTCCACTTTATTATTCCTTTTTGCACAATAATATTCCATCACCAACATATACCACAATTTGTTTAGCCATTCCCCAATTGATGGGCATCCCCTCATTTTCCAAGAAATAGGGTTATGTTTACAGCCCAACTGGTAGGCCATTTCACATAGGAAGTCTTAATAAACATGTATTGACTGATTGACAGGTCAATAGCATTATTCAAACAGAAGTTAACAGATTTAGGTTTCAGAGCAGAGATTTCATTTTGATAAAGGAAAGAAAAATTATATCTACAATTCATAATTACCATGATAGAAGAGTTGCCCATCTGGCAAACCCAAGTGAATTTTCTCTCCTATGGGAACCAAATCTTTAACACAGTACCTACAGGGGTGTTTGGGGTAAAAGGACTCCCTGAACTGTTGAAGAATTGCTTTCCAGTAACTCCAAGTTAAGTTCCAAACCACATAGTAGCTCAATGCACCTAAGAAAAGGTTTCTTAATCTTTTTTGTATGTCTTGACAGTCTGATGAAGTCTATGGACCCTTTCACATAATAATGCTTTAAACGAATAAAACAGAATACGTGAGATTACAAGGGAAGCTAACTATATTGAGATAAAGTTAAGAAATTTTTTTAAAAAGAAAAAGGTATGTAAGTCCCAGGTTAAGAACCTCTGTGAAAAATTTCATAGGTCCTGGGAGGAGGCAAACATACTTAGAGAGGTAAGGGAAATCTCTGCAATTCTTTATAGTCTACTCTTAGTCTTTAATGTTGTCTTTCTCTTTTCTGGGGGTGAAATAGAGGCTATCTTATTCTTGATTTATTTGTATGCCTATTTGGGAGCTAGGGGACCTTCTTACATGAATTTGTGAAGAACTGGTTGTGAACTAAATGTAAAGATTACTCAGATGCAATTCTAGATGAGGGACAGAGTAATTAAAAAAGAGAGACCAAAGTCCAGTTTTTTGCCCATGTGTTAGATGGTTATTATTTTAGTTGCCATGGAATTGCAGTGAGTTTAACTTACATGGATCCCTCTGCTCTTTTTCTCCAACCACTTCCTAATGTCATATTAAAGAATATAAATACAATATTTTATAAATATATTAATGTGTATAATTGAATATTCTATTAGTATTTTAAATATTTTATAAATTTACAAATATGCATATTTCATAAATATTAATACTGTTTATAAATATTTTATTTATATAGGTTCTAAATATTTATTTGTAATGCTATTATTTGAAACTCAGAATGCATTTTTCCATAGAAATAATGGTAAAAATAATATCTGAGTCCTCCTTGGGCTAGACTCAAAGGAATACTAACTCATAGTATGGTTGGATTTTCACTAAAGCCCTATTCCAGTATTTTATTACAATATGGGGTTGAGCCTGGATTCTCAAAGATCATGCCAATTAAATGTAAAAATTTTTAAGTTCTATCAAGTGGTTCATCCTTGGGTATGATCCCATTGATAGACTATGTCTTCATCTAAAGACCGGCTTAGGAAAGTTTAGAGAAGCTCACTACTAGGACTGATAATGGCTGATGAGATTTTAATATAATATATATTATATTTAATATAATAATAGAAAGATTCAAATAGCATTAAATAAATTGTAGAGAGGTCACAATCATAGTTGGTGAAGGGAGGGTTCATAATGACAAAATCATAGTTTTCTGAAGTGTTGAAGTAGATAATCTTTAGTACCAATAATACTTGCCAGAGTCCTGAATCTTAGGAGCAAAGGATGGAGGACGAGTGGTTTCCTATTCATTTCTTCAATCTAGAGTCAGTTATAATGCCAATGGTAATGGCAACTCTGTAGATTGAATTTTTTTTTCTGATATGGAGATAGAAAGAGAGACAGAGGCAGAAAGAGGATTTGTCATAAGAAGAGCTGAGGTCTAGACCCAGGTGACCTTGGGCAAATCCTTTACCTCCCTAAAGCTATAATTTAGTATCTGTGAAATGGAGATAATAACATTTACATGACCTACTCCACAGAGTTATTATGAGAGTCAAATGGGATGATGTATGTAAAATGCTTTGTTAACTCTAAAATGCTGGATCTATGTGAGCTATAATTATTTTTATAATTTTGGTACTTGTACAGCCCCGGGAGTATTGATGTTGCCTATAATGTCAAGACAAGTAAACCAACACCAGCACAAATGAATGAAGCAAATGAACAAGTCAAGAGACTGATCAATTCAACATATAAAATGGATCACCTCTCCTTTGAAGCATCTCTTGATAGTAAGCACTTGTTTTCTTTACATTTTCTTGTAAACAGAACAAGATTCTTTCCCAATTCAAAATGACATAAATCAAGACATGGAAAGGAAATTCCTTGGAAAGAACTCCCCATACCAAATCCAGCTCTGGGTCTGTGATCTTCTGATCCTAAATATGATTTAAATTAAGTATGATGTCAAGTATGATATGATGTAGAAATATCATCACCATGATTTTTCTCAATATGGTAAAGTTCCATTGATTTGAAACCCAAATAATCAATAAATTTGGATCACTGAAACTTTATTCTCTGCTCTACTGCCCTGAGAAACTAAAATGTATGGGATTTTTTAAAAAGCTGATAAAAAGAATGCATAAATAAAAATAAAAAGGATACCCTATCTCAAAGACCCATTCAGTCTAATACTTTCCATATTAGCAATACTATACAATAAGAACTAATATTCAGAATAATGACTCCTCCCTCTTCCATAGTACTATGAGGCCTTGATGAGTCATATTGTTCCAGAAATCATCTATACAGGGGACACGGTGACAATAAATATGAAAATGAAGTACAATCAACAAATGTAACCTGGCACCATCTTGAAAGAGTCACAAACATTCAGAATAGCAGCAGATTCTCTATTTATACTTAACTGAAATACCAAATTTCAGTATCAATACTCACTATAATATGTCTTTCATTAGTTTTGGTATGTTTGTTTGCTCCTTGATCAGTAAGTTGATTGGGGGGAGGGAGAGAAAATGATGAAAACTGATGAACAAGAATATTCTTCAAACCATAAAAAGATAGATTAACTTAAGATCCAAGATCAGAAAATTTTCATATTAAGCATATATTTACCATATCTTCATTCTCTAAAATTGACAATCCATGTATGATAACTCAGTAACCCAGAGCACCCTGTTCTCCCAACTATTCCTGATAATGTTTGCTAAAATCAGAATGAAAATTGCTATAATTTTGTTGACTATACTACATTAGCAACAGTATCTATGAATGATATTTGAAGACAGTCTCTTGTTTAAATCACTAAGTGACTAATTTTAAAATTCAAGAACAGGATATAAGCAACAAAGTAAAAAAGAAGAAAAGTTATGCAACATAAACCAATAAACAATGACTAGAGGAAAAACAGAACAAAGCAATTAGTGACTTTGATTTTAACTATGAAATCCTTTGATGTGCACTTCTTCCTACTAATTTCAATCAAGTGTAATATCATATAGAGCTTCAATTATGGCAGATAAACTGAATTGTCTCATCCCTCACATTTGCCATGTGCCACAAAGTTGCCAGAGGGAGCTGTTGGTAGTTGTGGCAGTGATGAGATCCCAGGCAGGGGCTCATTGAATAGATATTTATACAACATCCTTGTTTTTACTTGTGTTTTAATTATGACATCTTTCTTTTGAATTTTCAGATGAAACAAAGTTCTCCATTGTCCCTGAAATCATCTATGAAGGGGACACAGTCATGATGAAATGTGAAAATGAAGTACAATCAACAAATGTAACCTGGCGCCATGTTGAAAGGAGCACAGACATTCAGAACAGCAGCGAATTCTCCATTTACACTTATCTGAACCACCAAGTTTCAGTTTCAATCCTCACTATTCATAACATCTCTTTGATTGATGCTGGTAAGTTTGTCTTCTTTTTGATCAATAAACAGATTGGGTTTCGAAAGTGTGATAAAAACTAATAAATAACAATATTCTTCAAGCCATCAAGAATCTGTAAAAATCTTCTTGAGTTAGGTTTTTTAAAAGTCGGCTGGCTAATTTTTTATTTTATTTTTTGAAACCACTACCTTCTATCTTAGAATCAATCCTGTGTATTGGTTCCAAGGAAAAAGAGTGGTAAGGGCTAGGCAATGGGGATCAAGTGACTTGCCCAGGATCACACAGATAAAAAATATCTGAAACCAAATTTGAACCTGAGACTACCATCTCTAGGCCTGGCTTCCAATCTATTGAGCCACCCAGCTGCCCTTGGTTTGTTTGTTTTTTTGATAGAGATATAAAAATGGATTTTGAAGGGATGTTTCATTTTTTAATTTAAATACAATACAAAACAAAATACTTGTATTAAATGTTTCATGTTGTAATTCAAAGATCCCAGATGAGTTTTAAGATGGTCATGTATTGACCAGAGCCAGGAACTATAAGCTGTGGAAGGAGTCTTTGATCAAGTTTATATTTCATGGATCCCTTTGACAATCTAGCAAAGCCAAAAGGACCCTTCCTCATAATAATATTTTTAAAAATTGAAAGCAATGCCAAATTTAATAAGAAATTGACACCCTGAAATATTTCCATAGATCTTATTGGAATCCATTAACCCAAGGTTAATAAACCTTATGTGGGAACATCTTTTTTACTATGGTCCATGTGACCACACCACTTCAAAAGATCTTTGTCCCCTTATAACTATATTTCTATGCCAGAAGGACCTGTGATCCAGAAATGTAGATATCCCCTTTTTCATGGCTCAAGGCTATCAGAAATTTTGTTGTTCAGTCATTTTTCATGACCCTTCATGACCTCTTTTGGAATTTTCATGGCAAAGATGCTGGAGTAGTTTGCTATTTCCCTCTCCAATTCATTTTAGAGATGAGAAAACTGAGGCAAACATGGTTAAGTGTCTTGCCTAAAGGTTCACACAGCTAGCTGAGACTGGATTTGAACTCAAGAAGATGAATAAGCCCAACTTCAGGGTGAGCCATCTATCTGCAAGGTCACCTAGCTGCCCATCAGAAGTAGTATCCCAGAAATAGTCTTTCTACCAAACCTTTCTTTTTTAAGGGGAACTGAATTTTTATTTTATTTATGCAAGGCAAAGCTCTGAGCAAAGTTAGGATGCTCAGCTTGCCCCATCAACAAGACTACTAAAAGTAATTTGGGATTATGATCAGGAAAGATAGTTCAGGAGTGGAGTGAGGACCTTAGGGTACAAGAAAAGGGACAGCACACTTGAAAAGCCTCACCTCATCCATCCATCCACCAATCTATCTAATCCATCCATCCATTTACTCCTTGAATAACAATAAGTAGTAAACATCTATTAAATGCACATTACTGTTCTAATGAGAAGAATGCTGGTGGTGAAGGAGAGATGGAGATACTACGCAAATGGAAATATTTCTCTTAGACACAGTTGGATCTCTTTCTCTTGTGTTTCTGAGCCTAAACAATATAACAATTGTCTAACCAGTATCCTCTGGAAGCCCAAATCTAGGTGGGGAAGGAGATTAACTCCTTTATACCCAGGATTCTCTGGGTTGGTTTATGGGTTCCCAATGGAGAGGGGAAGGAGATAGTGGATGGAAAAAGGAAGATTATGGCTTGGAACCTAGTTTGAAGTCTATCAGACCTTCCTGTTGGGTCTTAATTTCCTAAAGTCATTTTAATACTCTTGTGAATTAATGATCCATCTTCCAGTGGTACAGATCACTACCCATGCATGCCTGCTCATCCCAAGCAACTCTTATCCTCAGGAATGTCTTTATCAACATAAGGAAATCCCAAGTGAGGAAACTCTCTACCAAGGCAGGTTTTCTCTGTTACTTGTATTCTTAGATAAGGGCTTAGAACACTAAGAAAGTAAATAACTTTCCTAGGGTCACACAATCAGGATATATAAGAGGTAGTCCTTAAACTCAGGAATTCTTGACTTTGAGGTTATTTCTCTATGTCACTATATCATATAGCCTCTTGCCTGTGCCCTCTGGTAAATCTGCAACAGGAGGTCTATCTGACATGCTAGGATACTTCTGCATCTTCTCCTGATATGGAGGTATACCAGTAGAGCTCACAAGCTATTTTCCAGATTTCCCTCTGAATAGATCATCTTCACCCTTGCCTAGATACTAATTGTATATTCCTTTGATGATACTCATTATTCCACATCCCTGGTCTAACTCTTCATTTGTGATGGTGTGTGGCCTAGTTTCATAGGTTGTGAACCTGAATGTGCCATGCAAATATAAGGCTTTCTTTACAATTTTTTAGATTTTTCCAGTCTTACAACTTCTAGCTTCCTCCTACCCCTTACTATATGTGTGTCCCTTCCCCATCCCATCTTTCTATCTTTTCACCTTTGGCATCCAATGGACCTAAATTGTTCATCTGTACCAACCCACATTTTTCCCAAACTGAGAAACCCTTCATTTTAATTTTATAGACTATCTAGAGGTTTAGCAAGCAACTGGGTGGTTCAGTGGTTTGAGAGCCAGGCCCAGAGACAGGAGGTCCTGGGTTGAAATCTGGCCTCAGACACTTCCTAACTGTGTGACCCTGTGCAAGTCACTTGATTCCCATTGCCTTAATCATACCACTCTTCTGCCTTGGAACCAATACACAGTATTGATTCTAAGACAGAAGGCAAGGGCTTAAAAATAAAATAAAAAGTACAGGTTTAGAATTGTTTTCATATTTGTGTTGGTGTGACTAGTGACTACAATGGCTATAAAGGTTTGGATTCATATAATAATAATTAATAAAATAATATGCTTTGGATTTTTTCAGGTGAATACCTTTGTTCTCTAACATATGACATTTTTTACTATGAGGGTCGAAAAAAAGTCAATGTGATTTCCACAGAATTTGTGGCATCAGAAGACCTGAAGGTGATGTGTGACAATAACCCTGTGTCTTTGAGTTGTTGCAGTGGAAAAGATTTTAATTTGAGTAATATTGAATGGAATCAGGAAGGACTAATAAATATTCCAGGTAAGTAGGAAGATTCATTATTTTACATGAAATGACCATTGTAACCTGCAAATAACTTGACCTACTCTTTTAGGACTAATAGTTTACAATTATGTAACATGTCCAAGTTTACAAAAGCATAAGATTTTCACCCAACAATCCTGTGAAGTAGGAAGTATAAATATTATTAACTTCATTTTATAGATGGGAAAACTAAAGGGAGAAACACTGAATGATTTAGACAGAACCATGATTCCAAAGCGAGTTTCCTGATTGCAAATTTACTATTCTGCCCCTCTGCCTTGTGCTCTGACAGGTTGTTTCTCATTTCTGGGTCATTTTCTTATCAAACTGTTTCTCTTTCTTTGTCTCTTATCTGTTTCTGTTTTCATTTATATTTTTTTTTTTCTCCTGATACTTTTTCCATAGAGGAGTTAAGCCACTTGCCCCAAATCACATAGGTAAGAAGTCAAGGAATCCTAGAACTCAAATCTTATGACTCCAAACTCAGAGCTATTGAGGAACAGATAGACATGGAGACAGACAGAGAAAAACACAAAGCCATAGAACTGGAGAAGTGAGGCAGAGACAGGTGAGATGAATGGCCCTGGTCATCTTATCTCCTCTATCCTTCCACTACCAGCCAAACTAAAACAACCATCCTTTCTTGGTTAATCAGGTTTGGAAAGAACTTGTGGAGGTGGATGTGGTAGAAAGAGACAAGGTTAGGAGTAGGATAGGGAGAGAGTCTTACAAGTTTTGGGGCAGGAGTCCAATGTTTCTTGCCATATTAATAATGGGCTACTAGTTAGCCTGGAGTCAGGAAGGATCATCTTCCTGAGTTTAAATCCAGCTTTAGATAGTTACTAGCTGTGAGATTCTGGGCAAATCACTTAATCCGGTTTACCTTATTTCCTCATCTGTAAAAAAGACTGGAGAAGGAAATGGCATACCACTCTAGTATCTCTGCCAAGAAAACCCCAAATGGAGTCACAAAAAGTCAGAGAGAACTAAAACAATTGAACAACACCAACAATGTGCCAGACTATATGCTAAGCAGTAGGGAATATGAAGAGAAGAAAAGAAAAACCAGCTCCTGTTCTCTAGGAGCTCATAATCTAAAGAAGGAAACATAGATGATAATATTCATGAGGTTTTCTTGGCAAAGATACTGGAGTGGTTCAATATTTCATTCTCCAGTGGATTAAATCAAATAGATTAATTGACTTGCCCAGGATCACACAACTAGTAAGTATATAAGTACAGATTTGAACTCAGATCTTCCTGACTCTAAGCCCAGTGTTCTATCTGTTGAGCCATCTAGCTGCTCTAAATAGTTAAGTTGGAGATAGTCTCAGAGGGAAGTAAGCATGATTAGGAAAGACTTCTTGCAAAAAAATGGGTCTTTAAACTATAAACTAGGGCAGATTTGAATTTCAGGATGAAACATAAACCCTCTTCTAGAAATAAAGAGTGGAAGAGGCAGAATACGAGTTGCAGCTCTACTTCACTGCCATAGAGATAGTAAGAAAGAAAGCCAGGCAAGGTTGGAAGCAGAAATGAGGTTCGGGAAACTTCCAGGAATGAGAGGCAGCCATTGTGAATGGTCAGTCGAGAGATGGAGTTCATTTATGAGAAGCAGCAAGGAAACCAGTGTTACCAGAACTCTGAGTGTCTGAAGAAAGATGTATGGTATAAGAAGACTGGAAAGATAAGGTTCAGATAGGACCATCTGACATACAATTTCTCCTCTTCAAAGACTCTGAAGACCTCTCCCTAAGACACAACAAGAATTCTTGAAATAGAATTTATTTTTTCACCCTTTCAACTAAGCTAAATAGACATGGTGGTATAACAGATAGAGATTTAAGTTCACAGTAAGAAAAACCTAAATTCCAATCTGGCTTCTGACCCAAATTGGCCACATGACCCTAGTCAAGTCATATATCCTCTTAGTGGCAGGCAATTCTTTAAGAGTACAAGTCACTGGAGACAAACCTAGAGATGGGAGGTCCTAGGTTCATATCCCTCCTACCTGTGTGACCCTCAGCAAGTCACTTAATCCCCATTCCCTAACGCTCCTTGCTCTTCTTTCCTGGAACTAATACACAATATGGATTCTAAAGTAAGGTTTGGGTTTTCTTTAGTATATAAATTACAGAAAGATGCTAACTTGTCTTGGTAGAGGGAAGTTCGGAAGTTCCCTATACCAAAATGACAGCTCCATTCCCTATATCGTTTAATAGCTAAATCAGTGAAAATCATTAAAAATAATCATACAACTGTCTCATTTCAGGAATAAGCTCCATAGATTCTGGGTGCAGTAAACTTACCATCAAGGCTGATGGAACTCAATGTCTAAGTGGGTCAGCTGGAACAGAGGTATTTTACATATGCAGTTTCCTCAGTGGCTATGGAGCCAATAGCAGCAAGAAGATAAAAGTCACATTCACATCTGTGGGTAAGAATTTGTTCTTGGAAATGATGTGAATTCCAATGGAGATTCTCCATGCCAAATGTTATAACTCTTTTGGGCAAATTAATCTGGGCATTGTTTCTTACAGTACACCAATGTAATTTCATTGATGAAACCCCAATATGTCTTTCCTAACATTATTAATTGATTCCATTTTTTGAAAAACATACTCTACAATATTAGGTGAAATAACATTTCAAGGGATAGTCTATTCTCTAAGAAAGAAGATGAGATTGTAAAGCCACAACTTCAGGTATATACAAAGCCTCTTTGATGGTGAGTCTAATGGTATTATTGGGTAGCTAGAGGCAGACTGGATATAGTAGGACCGAGAGTCAGGAAGGCTTTCTAAGTTCAAATCTGGCCTAAGGCATGAGCTGCATGACTCTGGGCAAGCCTCTTGACCCTGCTTGCCTCAGTTTCCTCACCTGCAAAATAAACTGGAGAAGGAAATGGCAAACCACTCCAACATCTGTGCTAAGAATACCCCAAATGGAATCATGAAGAGTGAGACACCTCTGAAAATAATCAAACAATGCAACACCAAAAACTAATAGTATTACAATGGACTTCATAAATCTATAACCAGTCTTTGGCTCTGATGTCATCCTTGCCAAGCAGTGTTGGTAAATCTGTGAATCTAATGGCATAGTATTATAATTTATCATTTTACATTTGCAAAGTGTTTATGACCATTTATAATAAAAATTTCTTGCTATTACTGTTTAACATTTTTTCTGTTGCAAGGGCAAACTCAACAATAGAAGGAGGCCATCAGGAAATGATGGAAGTAAAAACAAAAGGCACCCCTAAATGAAAAATAAGCAAAATAATGAAAAGACATTCCTCTTGAACCCTTGTCAGATTTTTAAAAAAACACTCTTTTAATTACAAATTTCCACATTCCAAAGCTATATAATCCAAATTGTCTCCTCCCCTTCTTCCCTCCCCCCTCCTGGAGTTGGCAACCAATTCATTTTGGGTTTATAACTGAATTATCACATAAAACATATTTCCACATTATTCTTTTTTTTACCCTTACCGTCCATCTTGGAGTCAATACTGTGTATTGGCTCCAAGGTAGAAGAGTGGTAAGGGCTAGTGTAAAGATTAAAATTTAGGGAATATGGGGAGACTGAGGCATCTGAGGCAGGTAGAAATTAGTTTCTCTCTGCAAGAAGTATTTTTTAGAGGTTTATTAAAGGTTAAAGATTAAAGAATATACAAGTAAGAAACATGTGCCTAGGCCAGAGGCCTAGACAAAATAACCTCACATCACGCAAGAGACGTGCCTGCTCCAAAACGGAAGTCCAAAAAGAACCAAGAGAGAGCCTCTCAAAAGCCTTTGAATCAGCTTAAATACCTTCTTGATCTTGGCCCAGGTGAGATTACAAGGCATTCTGGGGAAGTGGAGCAAAGGCTTGTGGGGATTGTAGTCCTATATTCGAGTCTATTTTTTACATTCCCCTGTATAATCATTTTTGGAAAAATTAATTTTCCCCCCAAAGGATCATAAAAACATAATAAACTTAAAAGATTACAATAGTGTGAGGATAAGAGAAAAAAGAATAAAACCAATAATTGCTGAACACATTGACAAAAAGCCGTTAGGGGGCAGTCCCCTTTGGCATAAAAGTATACATACAAATAAATGTTCAATCAACCACACCCAAAGTTCAATTTTGTGCAACTTGTGGTCTGGAGGCTTCTTCATGGTGGCTTCTCCAACAGTTCAGTTCTGGATTCAGAGAGGTAGCATCTTCTTTACCTAAAATTCTTCTCAAAAGGAATTTAAACTTTGCAATTTAAATAATGATATTTTTTACACTAGGCAATGGGGGACTTGCCCAGGGTTACACAGCTGGGAAGTGTTTGAGGCCAGATTTGAATCTAGGCCTGGCTCAGAATCCACTGAGATACACAGCTGCCCCTACATTATTCATTTTTGCAAGTGAATAATCTCATAAAACCAAAATACCCAAATGAACAAATTTTCCACTTTGTCATATTTTTTCAATGTATTGACTGGTTTTGTTGATTCCCCCCTCCTTCTACCTCTTTTTCTTTTTTAATGTCACTTTTAGTTACAAATTGTCTCCCTCCCTCTCCACCACCCCCATCCACTGAGAAGGTAAGAAACTTGATACCCATTATTCATGTGAAGTCATGCAAAACTTTTCCACATTAGCCATATTATGAAAAAAAAATAAGAAAAAGAGAGCAAAATATATACTTCACTTAGAATCCATCATTTCTCTGTCTTGAGGTGGCTAGCATTTTTCTTCCTGATTTCTTTGAAATTGTCATGGAGCATCGTACTGATAGGAGTTGCTAAGTTTTTCACAGTTGATTACCATTATAACATTGTTACTGTGTACAATGATCTCCTGATTCTACTCACCACACTCTGTATCAGATCATATAAGTCTTCCCAGGTTTTTCTGAAACCATTATCCCTTTCATTGCTTCTTATAGCACAAAAGCATTGCATCATATTTATATACCATAACTTGTTCACCCATTTCCCAATTTATGGATCTCCCCCCAGTTTCTGATTGTTTGCCACCACATCTCTTTTATTTTTAAATCTTTTTTATAAGGGACTGATCTTTGGGAGTGAGGATGGGTTATAATATGAGTGGAAAAACATAAGATAACACAAATAGTTTAGAAAAACAAAAAAGAAAATGACTAAAAATATAAAAAATAAATGAATTCCTCACAAAACCATGAGGGATTCCTATTAAAGAAAATAAATTAAGAAAGGAAGACTTAGAACTACATAAAGAATCTCACTCCTTACTGAGGTAGCCTATTCCATTTGGGGATAGCTCTAATTTTTAGAAAGCTTTTCCCCATATAGAACTGAAATCTTTGCATATATTTCTGGTATCCAAACAGAACATTTACCGATTGATTCTAATTATTCTCTCTGGGGCTAAGCAGATTATCCTCTTCCATTTGATAGTTTTTTAAATATTTGAATATGGTCATCATCTCTTACCTTCCATCACCTAATCTCACCCCAGACTTTTCTTCTCTGGTCTAAATATCTCTAATTACATTAACTGAACCTAATAGAGTTAAGAATTTCCTCTCCCACCTAGTCTCCCTTTCCTTTGCTTCAATTTGTCTATGTTGGGATGGTAGGAATGAATGCATTATCAGTATGACTTGGGTTAGAGGTCAACACCTGTGAATTTTCTGCTCTTTGTCCCTGTTGATTATCAGGATATAATTCTAAGCCATAAGGGGAAGTGAATAAGTTCCGAAGGGATGTGATGGAAATGTGTGGCTCAAAGCACCATCAACAACAGCCTGGAAATTGCTCAAGCAACAGAACACTGAGGACCCCATCTTTTCCAGACTAAGGACAGGATGGGTCCATTGTACCTAATCCTAAATGTCTTTCCAGATACTACCAAAAATGATCTTTTTTGGCACTGTTAATGTTTTTGTTTTTTGGGTTTTTTTTTTCAGCCAATATAACAGTAACTGCAGACCTGATTGCTATTTCTGAGGGACAGAATTTCTCTATAAAATGCATCAGTGACGTGAGTAGCTATGACTCAGTATTCTGGAACACTTCTGCTGGAACCAGAATCAACCCAAAGTTTTATGTCACCACAACATGTAATGATAGAGCTGAATCAGTGCTCACCGTAAACACTGCAACAAGAGAATGGAATGGTGAGTGGAAAAGCCAGATGTGAGATAAGAACTGTGAAGTGCTTAGCACAGTGTTAGGCACATAATAAATGCTATATAAATGTTAGCTATTCTAACACTTTCTTGAAGTTTTTTTTTGTTTTATTCTTATTAATTTCTTTATATTACTACCCCATATAACAACAACAACAAAATAGAAACAATAGGGATGGGGGGAGCAATTCAGCAAAGCTTACTAACACCAAGTCCAACATTATATGAAGTATTTCACCCCCATAGTCACTTCTGCAAAGCAAAGAGAAAGGAATAAGCATTTACTAATTGCTGACTGTGTTCCATGCCTTTTTCCAAATATTACCTCATTTGATCCTTCCAGCAACCCTAAGAGGTAGTTCTTATTATGATCCCCATTTTACAGTTGAGAAAATTGAGGCAGGCAGAATTGACTTGTCCAGGGTCACACAGCTAGTAAGTATCTAAGACCAGATTTGAACTGAGGTCTTCCTTCTTTTGGTTCCAGTATTCTACCCTCTGAACCAACTAACTGGCTAAAGGCATGGCAGGACATTCTTATATCTCTTCTTCAGGGCCTAGCCTGTTCATTCTAATCATGCAGTATTCCATTTAGTTATTCACATTGCTCTAGTCATTGTACAATGTCTCATGTCTTCTAATACCTCTGGGCATTCTTTATATTAATCATTTTTATGGAAAAGTAATATTATGTTATGTTCATATACAGTTTAATTATTCCCCAATTGATGTGAATATACCCTGTTTTTACTTTTTAGCTATTATAAAAGTGCTATTATTAATATTCACAATACATAACCCTTTGTACAGCTACTACTAGAAACAATTTATATAGAGATATATGCATGTGTGTATATAATATACATGTAAAATGTGTATACATATGCAAATATAATTTTTGAAAAATATGAGTAGAGCATTTAGTGGTAAAGAAATCAGCTAAGAGGTTAGTGTCCTTTAGATTGTGCTGAACTATTGGACTAGAAATAAGAATATTATAATTAATTCATATTTCACTTGCATAAATAACTCATATCCAGGAATATTTTCATCTTTGAGTACAAAAGGACACTGTGGATCTGAGCCACAATTGGCAATAATGATGCCTAGCATGAACCGATATTCCAGTAGGCATATTAATCAATTTAACAGGATGGGGGAGAACTCTAGAAGAGATGTATAGACACAAAGCTCCACAGGGAAACAGAAACCCTAGAAAATTATCAAGCTATAATATCTGCATCGTAGATATATTTTCAATTCACTGAATAGGAAGGTACTAAGAAAACAGTTCATGGTCAAGTTACTATCCTCTGTACTCAATGTTCTAAAGACTATTACATAGGTTGATAACTGATTTTTGTAGTTGAAAAAAAGTATTAGGAAGTCAACTTCTCCTCTGTAAGTCCTCCAAAAGCATCCTCAGTAACAATTCATTAGCAGATAGGACAATAGGAATGGAATGTATCTCATTTAGTTTTTACATGATTCTCTTCTCCTTGACCTGATCTTTATGCATTGAAAATTTTTGTGTCCTCTGTAGCTTGGAGATTGTGAGCATTTGGGATGGCGACATTTATCAAAATATTGTTCTTCAGGGTTTTTTTTTAAATCAATGTTATAGAAAAGCAATTGTGAGCAACAGTTCAATATATGATAAAGGTCCATTTCCAGTGTTAGTTGAACTTTCTATAATATTTTAAGTTCTATCTTTGTAGTATGGAAAATTGTGGTCTGCTATTGTACGAAGGAAAATAAACATCTGATATTTTATTCTAGTCATCAGGTCATTTCTTCCTAAATATTTTATAGGTGCTAAATTTTACAGACTACAATGATATGCATGCTATACCATTTCTACCATCTCTTTGTGTAGCCTACATTGATCACCAAATCTAAGTTCTTTAAAGATTACCCTTCTCTGGTCTCAATGAGATAACAATCATTATAAACCATCTCTCTGTTCCTGAAAACCAATTTGCAGGACTCAAACTTTTGTTGGATGCTTTTTCATCAGCATAATGTTGATTGAGTTCATGCAATTGGATTTTTGTATTTTTATAAGTTGTATTACAAAGTAAGCGACTTTCAGTTATATTTAATGAATCCAATAGCATATTCATGATATCAGAATTTGTTCTGACTCTATGATGCTTATTTATTCCTAGAGTATTTCTGATATTATTTATTAGTTTGTCATAGTATAATTAAAATTAGAGTAATTTTAAATTATTATTATTATTATTATTGATAGAGTAATGGACTTGAAGTCAGGGACCCCTACATTCAAATCTCACCTATGACTAATTATATGGACATGAAAAAGTCATTTAGGGGGCAATTAGGTAGTTTAGTGCTTAGAAATCCAGAGAACTAAGATGTTCTAGGTTCAAATATGGCCTCAGAAACTTCCTAGTAGTGTGACCCTGGGCAAGTCATTTAACCTCAATTTCCCAGCCCTTTCTTACTGCTTTTCTGCCTTGGAACCAATAATTAGTATCAATTTTAAGTAAGTAGGTAAGAGTTTACAAAAAAAGGAAAAAGCAAACAAACAAAAGTCATTTGATTTCTCTGATCCTCAATTTTCTCATTTGTAAAATAGGGAAATTGATATGTGAAGTACTTACTTCACAGTGGTATTTCAGAATTCAAATGAGGGTTATATATAAATATTATCCCAAAGACCTTAGTAAAGTTTTAAAACTAAATTTTGCTTTAAAAATTTTTTTTAATTTATTTTAGCTTTAAAACTACCAAGTTCTTTAGGATAATATGTATAAGTAAAATTACTTGCAGACTTTAAATTTTTATGTAAATGTCAGTGATTTTGTCATCATTATAGTACACTGTGCATGTATTTTGTATCTTTACTCTTAAATTTATCGAATGGGATATGATCAACTATGATGATAGACATCATAGAATGATACTAGTATAAAAATGACTTCAGTTGATTTTTTTTTAATAGCCTGTCTTTGCTTTCTTCCATCCAGGGACTTATCATTGCATATTTAGGTATAAAAACTCATTCAGCATAGCTACAAAAGATGTTACTGTTTACCCATTACCCCTGAAACATGACATCCTGCTTGATCCCCTGGAAGCTGATGTTCCCTGTGGGGGCTTCTGTCATTTACGGTGCTGCATAAATGAGGCTGGAGACTACAGAGTTACTTTCCAGATTGATGGCTTGTCCTTTCCTGCTGGTAAGAGCAATTTCTATGTCATTTAATCATACTATCATACTGCTTCATGCATGTGAATATAGGCAAAAAAACAAAGATATTGGCAAAACCCCAAGAAAGGTGAGCAAAATAATAATCAATCAGGGACAATAGGATACATAATCCCTGGCTGCTACTCTATTTTCCTACATGACCATTTGGACTTTTGTCTGGCCCCTGAACTTCAATGAGTATGGAGGAAAGAGGCTGATGATTATTTGGGCCATTTTGTCTAATTTAATTTCAATTCACAGTCAAGTCAAAACATCACCCATTGATGTCATTGGTTCCCTTAGAAAACCAAGGACAAACAACAACAATGTTGCTACATCCCTAAATGGAATGAAGTACAGAGTGTCCATTTGGTTGATGGTTATCCCTGTATCATCCCTCTATCTTATTTGTAGGCAAATCTTTGTTATGCTATTTAAATATGGCAACAAAATATAGCAGACCAGATTTGGAGTAGAGATTTAAGTTAAAGACCTACCTCTTAAACATAGTAGCTATGCTATTGCAAGCAAATTTCCTTTCTTTTCTTTTGTTTTTTTTTCTTTTGTTTTCTTTTTAAAGCCTTACTGTCCTTCTTAGAAGCAATATTGTGTATTTATTCTAAGGCAGAAGAGCAGTAAAGGCTAGGCAATGGGGATTAAGTGACTTGCCCAGGATCACACAGCTAGGAAGTGTCTGAGGTCAGATATGAACCTAGGACCTCTTGTCTCTAGGCCTGGCACTTAACTGCCCCACAGAAAAGATTTCTGCAGTAGAAGTTTCCACCATCAGTGAAATCCAAAACTCTATACCTAACCCTCTCTTCACCCTCCCATAAAGAGATAATATAGTTAGACTGAAAGGAAAGAGGACTTTTGAAGGAGAGAGATAAGTTTAGCTTTAGAATCAATAATCAGAGAATGACATGGCTATAGCATGGGTCTTTCAAAGACGAGTGACTAAATCCCATCCACCAAGAGGTAGGGGGAAGGAGGGGGGCATAGCATTAAAGAGGGGGAACAAGTACCTTTCATGTACAAAGCTACACTGTGAACCTCTGTAAATCTCTTTTTCAATAGTCAAAAAAGCTCAAGGAAATAGAGTCTGTTATGGATACAGTTTAAACACAACGATCTGGTGTTCCAAAACAGTTCAGCCGTTTTGTAACTTCGTCAATTCAGTGGGTGAATCAGTCCAGAGTACAACGATGACACTTTACCTGGTTCCTGGTAAGATCTCATTTCGTTCTTTTCCCATCCTGCATCCAGATCTCCTAGAGGCAGAATCTTGTCTCTTTCATAACACTGCTAGGGCTTCAATCCAAAAGGTTTGAAAGGGTACCACTGATGGTTTTTCTAACTTTTTACCACCATTTGCCCAGTATAGTATGTTGTATGTGGTGGGCCTTGATACAATGACTGATCAATAGAAAAGTTAAATGAATGTGAATGTATGTAGTTAGTGCTGAAACAACACACTCTAATAGTGAAAGATTTTTTGGTGAACAAAGCAATTTACCCATCTTCCTAACTATTGTGACACTGGAGTAGGTCTAGAGAAAATCAAATGATATTCAGGTAATATATAATGTTCCCTCAACTCCCATGACAACCAAAGATAGTAGGAAACCATTCCTTCCATCCTCTATTCATAAAGTCATTAATGAATCAATGCCTTCTCCATTTATCCTTTTCCCACAGTCCTGGGATAGGAGTAAAGGTAGAAAGTATCATACTGTGGAAATGTGGTTGGATTTGGAGTCACAGTTTGAGTTCAGATCTTGCCTCTATAGCTTACTGACCTTGGGCAAGTCATTTATTTTTTTTTCTGAGCCTTAAGTTTCCTTATGGTAATGCAGTAGAGAAAGCAAAGAGCTTGAAATCAAGAAGATTCATCTTCTTCAGTTCAAATCTGGTCTCCTACATTTACTAGCTATGTGACCTTGGACAAGTCACTTAACCCTATTTGACTCTGTTTTTTCATCTGTAAAATGAGCTAGAGAAGGAGATAGTAAGCCATTCCAGTATCATTGCCAAGAAAATCCTAAATGGGGTCACAAATAGTTGGACAGGACTAAAATGATGGACAATAACAAAAAAATATATTTTTTAAACTCTTTATCTTTTCTCTTCTTCTCAACCTTCCTTCCTACTTTAAAAGAGGAATTGACCTTTATCTTTGACAAAGCAAATGTTTTCTATCCCCTCCAGTTTCCTCTGGGTCTTTCTTCATTGATCATTTCCTCTATTTCTCATACTCTAATTCTTTCATTACCAATTGATCTTTTCCTGGAAGACTGTACTCTGTAATAGAAGAAGCACTTGCCTTAGAGACAATTGACATGGGTTCAAATCCTCGATATACCATTTACTCCCTTTGTGACCTTGGACAAATCCCATCTCCTTTCTACCTCTTAGTTTCTGCTTCTATAAAATGAGGCAATTGAATTAGATGATCTCTAATGTCATTTCTAGGTCTAGAGTCAGATCTATTAAAAATTAATTTTCTTTTTTTATAATAAATTTCATAATTATGAACAAATACAAACATTTCAGGATTCAAAGAAGAACATGAAGAAGGTTTTTTGTAAGAAATTATACATTTCTGTTACATTGTATGCTTTAAATTATATGTGCAAACATATAGAGATGCTTAATTTCTCTTTTCTGCCTACAAACTAATTTTCTAGAAAGCAGTTTACAGGCCCTGAGACTCTATTTCCTTCTCATCCACCTACCATACAGCCCCCTGTAGTCTGGCTCTCATCTCCACCCACTTTGGAATCTGTTCTCTCTGAGATTTCCAATGATTTATTAATTAACTGCCAGATCAAATAGCCTTTTCCCAGATCTTGACACTGCTGATTTGGTTGACACTGCTGACCACACTTAACTTCCTGATGCTTTTTTTCTCTCTTCTTTTCTAGGACACTCTATACTTTCCTTATTCTCCTACTTCTCTAATGGCTACTTTTCAGTGTCCTTCAGTTCAGTGAAGTTCAACCATACAACACTATGACTCATTTCCTGCCTTCATCCTGCCCTCTCCTGCCCCATGCTTTTATACAGACTGTCTCTACTTGCCTATCTCCCATGACTGGAACATGCTTTCTCCATGTTTTTTGCCTATTTGATTCCTTCCTTTCAAGTCTCAGCTCTTATTCCAGCTTCTACATGAAATGTTCATTGATCTGCCTATGTGAAAATGATCTCTTTTCATATTTTTATGACATTTTATATTGGCTCCTTCTTTTTCCTTCTATGCATTTTACTCATACTGATTTTGTATACAAATCCTGTCATTAGATTTAATCCCCTTAACAAAAAAGATTTTGTTATAATTTATCTTCACTCAATTTTAAGCATTTATAAAGCATCTTCTATATGTAATATATTGAGGGTAGAAGACAAAATTAAGAAATCCTTGCTCTCTAGGTGCTTATGTCCCTTTGAAAAAGTGATATACACCTAGACAAGGCAATAGAAGATAACTTTAGGAGAGATGGAAAGAGAAAGAGAGAGAGAGACAGAGAGAGAAAACTAATATGTATAGATATCATAAAGATACTTATATAAGGGCCAATAGCTGATCCAATAACAATACCAATAATAATAATAATACCTGAGCCAATTTAGGACCTGTTTTGACTCTGTCTTTGTAAAGAGGGCCTTTCAGAGTTACTAATAACAGATGGATGGTGCAGTGGATAGAGAACCAAGTCTAGAGTCAGTCTGGATCTGGAATCAGGAATAACCAAGCTCAAATCCAAATGGTCAGTATCAATGGTGAATTAGCACATAAAATATTGTAGAAAATCTGCTTCATGCAATTCAATAATTTCAGCTGCTACATCAAAAAACAAACATATGAAGGTAAAGAAGCATGACAAGTGACTGATGCTACTTCTTGTTAATGATGATCTAACTTTAAAGTTCATATACCAACAAGTGCTACTCAATCTTTGAAAAGCCAGAAGATAAGAACCACATAAGAACCACAGTCTTAGTACTTCAAGTCATGTAGACATGACTAAACAATAATTACAACACAGCACTTATATAGTACTTTAAGGTTTGCAAAGTTTTAAAAGCATTAGCTCATTTTATTCTCACAACCATCCTGGAAGTAAGGTGTTATTATGACCTCCATTTTGTGCCTGAGGAAACTGAGTCATATAAAGGTTAAATGACTTGCCTGAGGTCATGTATATATTAAGTTTCTGCAGTTGGATTTGAACTTGAATATTCCTGATTCCAGATCCAGCATTCTATTCACTCCACCAGCTAGCTGTCCTTCTTGTTTCTGCTGGGCCACATGGGAACTTTGGGGACTGCTTCTATCCATACTTTGGTCCAACCCTGGGAAGTCTTGCATTTTGGTATGACATAGAAACCTTGAGGGCATACTTAGCTCTACCTCTAGTTTGTGATAACAGCAGAGAGAGGACCAAGGGAGAACTCTAGCCTTGCCTGACTGTCTTGCTAAAAACTCCAATGGAACCCTCGTGTCTAGCACAGTGCCTTTTATTTATTTATTTATTGAATTTTTTATTTAAGTAGATGATTTAGAATATTTTTCCATGGTTATAAGACTCATGTTCTTTCCCTCCCCTTACCCTACCCCCTTCCCGTATCTGATGTGTAATTCCACTGGGTTTAACATGTGTCATTGGTCAAGTCCTGTTTCCATATTAATGGGGTGATCTTTTAGAGTCTACTTTCCCAGTCATAGCCCCATCAACCCATATGATCAAGCAATTGTTTTTCTTCTGTGTTTCTACTCCCACAGTTCTTTCTCTGGATGTGGATAGCATTCTTTCTCATAAGTCCCTCAGAATTGTCCTGGATCATTGCACTGCTGCTAGTAGAGAAGTCCATTATATTTGATTGTGCCACAGTGTATCAGTCTCTGTGTATAATGTTTTCCTGGTTCTGCTCCTTTCACTCTGCATCAGTTCCTGGAGGTCATTCCAGTTCCCATGGAATTCCTCCAGTTTATTATTCCACAATAGTATTCCATCATCAGCATATACCACAATTTGTTCAGTCATTCCCCAACTGGAGGGCATCCCTTCATTTTCCAATTTTTTGCCACCACAAACAATGAGGCTATGAAAATTCTTGTACAAGTCTTGAGTGCTATGGCTGGATCAAAGGGCAGATAATCTTTTAGTACCCTTTGGGCATAGTTCCAAATTAGCACAGTGCCTTTTAGATAGTTAGTGCTCAATAAGTACTTGATAGATTAAAATGGTTTGAATCTCCAAGAAAAATGAAAATTCTAAGAGGAAAGGATAAGATCCTTTCAGTACTCCCATTGCTTAGCAGAGTGCCTTCTATGTAGTAGGTTTTTAATAAATACCTCTTATTGTTCACATTCTATTATTTCAGACCTTCATGTCCAAAAATTGGGAGATTTATTGGCAAAGATACTTGAGTGGTTTGCCATTTCCTTCTCCATCTCATTTTATAGATGAGAAAACTGAGGCCAACAGGCTTAAGTAACTTGTCCAGAGTCACATAGCTGTCTAAGACTGGATTTGAACTCAGACCTTTCTGACTGCAGGTCCAATATTTTGTCCACTATGCCTGAGATACCCAATAAATGTTTATTTAATGGAATTGAAATTAACTCTCTATGTTCACATGGGTGGAGAGTTTCATTTATAGAAGTCTCCAATGTGAATAACTTTAACATCATTGAGAAATTTATTCAGAAGGAATAAATATTGACTCCTGTTATTTATTTTAGGCAGAAAGTATTTATTTTATTATTATTTTTTTTTACTTTTAAACATTATTTTATTTGGTCATTATCAAACATTATTCATTGGAAACAAAGATCATTTTCTTTTCCTCCCCCCACCATTCCCACCACTCCTCCCATAGCCGATGCGTGATTCCACTGGGTTTCACATTGATCCGAACCCATTTCCATGTTGTTGGTATTTGCATTAGGGTGTTCATTTAGCGTCTCTCCTCAGTCATATCCCCTCAATCCCTGTAGTCAAGCAGTTGCCTTTCCTCAGTGTTTTTACTCCCACAGTTTGTCCTCTGCTTGTGGATAGTGTTTTTTCTCCTAGATCCCTGCAGATTGTTCAGAGACATTGCATTGACACTAATGGAGAAGTCCATTACATTCGATTGTACCACAGTGTATCAGTCTCTGTGTACAATGTTTTCCTGGTTCTGCTCCTTTCGCACTGCATCACTTCCTGGAGATTGTTCCGGTCTCCATGGAATTCCTCCACTTTATTATTCCTTTGAGCACAATAGTATTCCCTCACCAACATATACCACAATTTGTTCAGCCATTCCAGAATTGAAGGGCATCCCTTCATTTTCCAATTTTTTGCCACCACAAAAAGCGCAACTATGAATATTCTTGTACAAGTCTTTTTCTTCATTGTCTCTTTGGGGTACAAACACAACAGTGCTATGGCTGGATCAAAGGGAAGACAGTCCTTTATCACCCTTTGGGCATAGTTCTAAATTGCCTTCCAGAATAGCTGGATCAATTCACAACTCCACCAGCAATGAATTAATGTCCCAACTTTGCCACATCCCCTCCAACATTCATTACTTTCCTTTGCTGACATGTTAGCTAATCTGCTAGGTATGAGGTGATACTTCAGAGTTGTTTTGATTTGCATCTCTGATTATAAGAGATTTAGAACACTTTTTCATGTGCTTATTAATAGTTTTGATTTCTTTAACTGAAAACTGCCTATTCATGTCCCTAGCCCATTTATCAATTGGAGAATGGCTTGATTTTTTTGTACAATTGATTTAGCTCTTTATAAATTTGAGTAATTAAACCTTTGTCAGAGATTTTGTTATGAAGATTGCTTCCCAATTTGTTGCTTCCCTTCTGATTTTAGTTACATTGGTTTTGTTTGTACAAAAACTTTTTAATTTGATGTAGTCAAAATTATTTATTTTACATTTTGTGACTCTTTCTAAGTCTTGCTTGGTTTTAAAATCTTTCCCTTCCCAAAGGTCTGACATGTATACTGTTCTGTGTTCACCTAATTTACTTATAGTTTCCTTCTTTATGTTCAAGTCATTCACCCATTCTGAGTTTATCTTGGTGTAGGGTGTGAGGTGTTAATCCAAATCTAATCTCTCCCACACTGTCTTCCAATTTTCCCAGCAGTTTTTTATCAAATAGTGGATTTTTGTCCCAAAAGCTAGGGTCTTTGGGTTTGTCATAGACTGTCTTGCTGAGGTCATCTACCCCAAGTCTATTCCAGTGATCCTCCTTTCTGTCTCTTAGCCAGTACCAAATTGTTTTGAAGACCACTGCTTTATATAGTATGGTTTGAGATCTGGGACTGCAAGTCCTCCTTCCTTTGCAATTTTTTCATGATTTTCCTGGATATCCTTGATCCTTTGTTCTTCCAAATGAACTTTGTTATGCTTTTTTCTAATTCAGTAAAGAAGTTTTTTGGTAGTTCAATGGGTATGGCAATAAATAAGTAAATTAATTTGGGTAGAATTGTCATTTTTATTAGGTTAGCTCGTCCCACCCATGAGCAATCAATGTGTTTCCAATTGCTTAGATCTAATTTTAACTGTGTGGAGAGTGTTTTGTAGTTGTGTTCATATAGTTCCTGTGTTTGTCTCAGCAGATAGAGTCCTAAGTATTTTATATTGTCTAGGGTGATTTTAAATGATATTTCTCTTTCTAATTCTTGATGCTGAAATGGGCTAGAGATATATGGAAATGCTGATGTGGGTTTATTTCATATCCTGCAACTTTGAAAAAGTTGTTGATTATTTCGAGTAACTTTTTGGTTGATTCTTTAGGATTCTTTAAGTAAACCATCATATCATCTGCGAAGAGTAATAGCTTGGTCTCCTCATTGCCAATTTTAATACCTTCAATTTCTTTTTCTTCTCTAATTGCTACTGCTAGTGTTTCTAGTACAATGTTAAATAATAGAGGTGATAATGGGCATCCTTGTTTTACTCCTGATCTTATTGGGAAGGTTTCTAGTTTACCCCTTTGCAGATGATGTTTGCTGATAATATTAGATATATACTGTTTATTATTTTTAGGAAAGGCCCTTCTATTCCTATACTTCCTAGTGTTTTCAATAGGAGTGGGTGTTGTATTTTGTCAAAGGTCATTGCTCATATTTACCCCTTCTTTGCTCCCTGTATTTGTCTGTGCTCTTGCTCCTCTCATTTTTTTTTTGTTTCGGGGCTTTCTGTCAGTCTCCCCTCTTGGAGCTTTGTCAGATCTCTCAGTACAGTCTCTGGGGGAGGAATTTTGGCTTCCCTGTCCTCTGGAGGCTTTTGATTAAGTTCAGCTGCCTTGGACTCTATGTGCTCTAAGACCAAAAACTCCTGGAAAACTGGAGCCAAATGGAAGGTCTCAGCTGCCCAGGCTCTCTCCAGCTCTCTCCAGCTGCTTCCCTGCTGCCTGTGTTCCATGCTCTGAGCCTGGCACAGCCCTGTTCGCAAGGTACACCCTCTAGACCAGTGCCTTTGCCCCCAGATGCCTTGCACTCTAGGGGGAGGGGTCCTGGGACCTTCCTTCTGCCTTCCCCTTAGACCCGAGTCTTCTCGGATTCTGACTTTTTGGGGGCATACCTTTTGAATTAAGTCCAGCAGGAGGGTTCCCTGGCTCTGTCCTGTTGTTAAGTTTGAATTTCAGTCCCCTAGGAGCATTCAGTTTGTGATTGGGAAGGAAGGATTTTCAGAGGTCTGAACTTTTGCTGCTTTTAAGCCGCCATCTTAACTCTGACTCTCCTGACTCATGTTATTTTAAAGATAATTTTCTAATAATGAGAGAGCCAGAACCTCACTATGTCTTCTGTAGCTTGGTGAAGAGTGAAGAACACTCCTCTAAAACTTCAAGGGCAAGGTGGATCTAGAAAAGGATGCTTCCTTTCTTTTTCTATCCTGGGAAGTTTAAGGTTTCAGACCTCTCACAAAATCTGGATGAAGAGCTTTGGTTTTTTTGCCTTCCCATTACAGAGGGTATATTCCTATGTGCCTGCTTTCATGACCACTAATAAAAATCTTTTTCAGGAAAAAATATCATTACTTTACCAAAAAATGTTTCTAGTTTCTACTCTTCTTTAAATTTAATATTTTATTTTTCCCCAGCTACATGTAATATTTATTTTTAACATACATTTTCCAAAATGTTGGGATCCAGATTGTTTCCTTCCCCCTTCCTGGGATAGTAAGCAATTTGATCTGGGTTACACATGTATGTCATGCTAAATATAATTCCATATTAGTCATATAGTGAGAAAGTACTTTACTCTTTTCCATACTTTCCCTTTCTTTCTGCTGCAGAGGAGAACATCACCTGCCAAGATTCTAACATTGGCAATGGTAAGGCAGGGAAAATGATTCAGAAGTTGTGCCAGTTTTCAGACATTCCTAACAATTCTGGTCATGGAGTGGGAGGAACCATCACTTACATTTGTGAAGGCTCCACATGGAAAGTAAAGAAGAATGACTGTATTGCAGCTCCAATCAATAATCTGCTTGGCCTGACAAAGGTAATTCACAAAATTTTAACCTTGTGACTATACTTGAAGAAGTCTTGGCAAAAGTTCCCTGGAAAAAGCAGAATCTTCCTGGCTCATCCTTCTTTTTGTTTAATTTCTCTGATAATTTGTTTTAACATCACCTGTGATTCCAAATATATTCCTCCCCTCCTGCTCTCCAGAGTCATACACTGTAATAAGGAATGAAGAAGAGAGAGAGAGAGGCAAACAGACAGAAAGGGAGACATTGAGCAAAGCTAACCAACAGATCAGTCGATTCTAATAGTGTATATATTGTTCTGTGTTGTATCCCACCCCTTCCAAGAAGGGAGGTGCATTTTTTCATCTCTTTTTGTAATTAATCTTCATAATTACAATTACAAAGCATCTTTTTGGTCTTGCTGATTTTTCTGTTCCCATTGTGGTAGTCATGACATTTTATTTTCTTGGTTCTTCTTACTTCTTGGTACTTGTTACTTAACTTTGCATCAATTTTCATCAATCTTCTCCTCCTCCTTCTTCTCCTCCTCCTCCTTTTTCTCCTCCTCGTCCTCCTTCTCCTTTTCCGCCTCCTCCTTCTCCTCCTCCTTTGTCTTCCTCTTCTTTTTCTTCTTCCTCTTTCTATTCTTCCTCTTTCTTGTCCTTTTTTGAAAAAAAAATTATAGATGTGCTCTGAATCTACAACTTCTTTCAGTTTAGGAGAGAAATATAGGAATATAGGAATCTTCTCAGAATTCATTTATGTAGACTAGCTTAAAGCAATTTTAATAAAATTACTCCTAGGCAGATGTCTGTATGAATTTTTATAGTGAAAAGAATGCTTGTTTTTGGAAGCTGAGAGATCCATGGGCTAGAATCTGACCTTTGTTATATATTAGCTATGTGATCACTAGAAAGTAACTTAACCTTTCTGAACCATAGTTTCTTCATCTGTAAAATGGGGATAATATTAATATAGTAGCACTTCTCAAGGCCATTCATGAGGATGAAAAGAGATTATATATGTAAAGTGCTTTACATCATGGAAGCATTGTATGAACATTATACATGTTATATGGTTCGATGGCAAATTAGATAGAGGGATGGATTTGAGATATTTTGTGAAGGAATACGATTTGTTAACTAACTGGTGACTTTTCTCTCTTAGGCTTTGCTTATGAGCCCTGAGCAAGAAGAGAAGCTACTGACATACCTTCAGGATCTGTCCAGTAGTACTGAGAAGGTGGAAAATGAGATTAAATCATCACCTGGAAACCTAAAGGCCATTATTACCATCTTGGAATTGCTGTCAACAGTCCCAACCCAAGTAACTTCAGATATGATGAAAGTAAGTTATACTTAAAAACTTTAAGATTGTTTGGATTTCCTGTCCTCAATCTACATGATATGCTTGCTCCTATAGATTAGGAAGCAGTGTAGTACAGAAAAGTAAACTCAGAAGTTCTGGGTTCAAATCCTGATTTTGCTGCTTATACCTGTGAGATCTTGGGAAAGTCATTTCTATTCCATGCACCTCAAAAAGAAGGGAGTTGAAACAGATGACATATGATAATCTTTTCCAGCTCCCCACTTAAGATTCTATGACTAACTCAATATCTTTTTTTCCCCTTTTTAAACCTGTTACAAGTTCATTTCTGAAATGAAATGCCAGGGCATTTTCTTGGCTGATTGGTTATTACCAAGGTCATGTTTCATGTAACATCGGTCAAATTCTATGCATGTGATTCCAGTTGCTGCTCTAGCTTCCCGAGTCTTTTGGACTTTGACTAATTGTTGCAAATTCAGTTTGGCACTTGCCCATCTCTATATCAGAAAACAGTGAGAACATAACCACTTTCCAGAGATGTGATCCTTATTGAATGAAAAACTTCTACAAGGTAATTTAATTCACCAAAAATTTGTTAAGCAATTACTACATGTCAGATGCCATATGGATGGATACAAGACAAATAAAAATTTGCCACTCCCAAGGAACTTCCTTTCTACTGGAGAACACAACATATAAACACAACAGTAAATACAAGATAATTTGAGACTAGAGAAAGTACTAACATTTTGGAAGGGTTTTCCATAGGAGGGGAATACCAGGGCTAATCCTTGAAGGAAGCTAAAGATTCTAAGATAATAATAGAGAATTTATATCATTTTTTTAAGGTTTGCAAAGCACTCTATTGTTAACGCATTTGATTCTCACAACGACCCTGTGTAAGAAATAAATATATATCTCTGGATCATCATTCTGAGTTGAAGATCTAAACTTTAACTGTGGTAAATTAAATCTGGATGTCTCACCATGCCCAGCCTGTGGCAAAGAGACCCCCTTTAGATGTTCAACAGTGTGTTTTGTCAGCTTTTGACAGTTAATTAGCCTAAGTCATTAACAAATCAGGAGGTACATAGTATGTTAAGAAACATACTATAGCATTTGGTAACGAGACTTTGGAACATTTGATACGAAGTCATAAGTTCCAGTACAAGGTTAAGATAATAAAATTTAATGAATCCTCCAGAACTATCATACTATTTCTTCTAACCTTATAGTTGCTACAATTTTCTAATACACCAAACTATGTCCTTTCTAATACTGTGGTTAATATTTTATATATAGTTAGTGTAATAAGTGAGTCTAACTCTTTCTAAAAAATCATAGTTGCAGTGATCTACCTGAAGGATTATATGTGATCATTTGATTTATGATTAATAATATAAAATCAATAAAAATTTTTTCTTTTCATCTGTGTGGCAATAATAATAATAATAGTAACTAACAAATATTATATATTTACATAATATATAAATAAATGTATTATTAAAATGAGAAATATATAAAATAATAAATATAATTAAATTATATATAAATTAAGAAAACAATTATATAAATATAGTATTTACTTCATGCTAAGCACTGTGCTAAATGCTTTGCTATTATTATCACATTTCATCCTCACAATTGCTTTTAGAGTGTAATAAATTGTAACTTCTCACTGTATTTTGATGGTACTTTAGTGGAGTTCAAAAGGGAGTTTGTAGATGAGTTAGTTGGTTCCTACTGTCTTTTCACCTCCCCTGAGTGAGGCTGCTGAGAGGTGCTGCACAGGCAATAAGGGCTTCCCTGATGTGAAAGGTGATGAAGAGTTGAAGGGAGGTCTCTCTACTTGGAGAGCCCTGAAGGTAACCCCAGATTCCGTGGCATGGAGAAGATCTGGAGGCAACCCCCTGTGACCTTGCCTCAGATGGGGAGGGTTTTGATTGCTCCCTGTTAAAGTTGGTTTCAGATACCCTTTCAAAGTTTCCCAAACTAAATCACTTGGTAGAAAATCTGACAGTGAAAAAAAAAGGTTTAATGACTTGAATACAAGCAGGTAGGGGAGATGGAAAGAGGAACTTGGTGACCCTAATTTATTTCCTAACCAGAATCTTTTGTTCAGGTAGCTGTATAGCCAGCCAAAGTTTCACTGTCCTGAATCCAACTAAATTTTCCCTAACTATCTATTATATATTTAGCCTAAGAAATGACAGAACAGGTGCAAGAGGGCTGCAAGGGGGGAGCCGGGCTCTCCTTGACAGTGAGTCCATGACTCCCTTGCTTGGAGGGGTCTGATCCTCTTTTGTGATGTTCTTTGAGGTATTAGACTGGTATTATCCTTAGACAGAAGGAACTTTGAACAGTTAACAGCTAAGTCTCCTTATGGCTCTTGGTGAGGTCCTCAGCAAGGAAATCACGTCTTGCTAGGTTGAGGTCCCAGTTAAAAAGGCCAAGAATTCCAGGGGGATCTCTCCCAGGTCTCTCCTCTCCCAGGGTGCCTTGTTTTCCAACCAACTTTGTTGTCACTCAAACTCTTCTTACAAGATTCCGTCTTTCCCTTTTGCACCCTTTCTTACAAGAGTCAATCATTAATAATAACTAATATTATTAATACCAGTAATAATATTAATAACTCTGGAAGGTAAATTCTATTATTATCCCTTTTATAACTAGCCCAAGGGCACACAGGTAGTAATATCATGAGGCAAGATTTGAACTCCCATCTTCAACGTCTTTCCACAGATTGTCTCACCATGTCTGGGTGCCTCCTTGCCTCAACTCTGTTTCATAGGAGGAAGTTAGGTGGCACTGTGGATAGAGGATTGAGTTTGGGAGTCAGGAAGACAATCTGTGGAAAGATGCTGAAGGTTCTTCACTTGTAGTGAATGACTCAGGCTTTGCAAAGACCAAGTGTTATATTTGGACATCACAGCAAAAAGGGCAAAGCCCATGAGCAGGGAAGCAAGTTCCATCACTAATTTATTAGGTGAGAAGAATGATCTGTTTTTCTTATTTCCCTTATAATAGAGGGAAAGAGAGACTTAACAGAAATAAGAGGGAAGGAAAGGAAGAGTTATTAAAGAATTTGCCAGACTGCCCTGCAGCTCATAGTGATATATTTTAGCTCTAATCTTCTGATTCTACATGATTTCTTCTACCTCTATTTTCTTCTCCCCTAACAGTGATGCAAATAATTTCTAGGTTCTTATCACAGTGTCTGTGGACCCTTGAAAAATTTGTGGATAGATTTCAAAGTATTTATGAACTCGGAATGGGAAAAAATTAAAATCTTTGTTTTAATAATAACTGTTTCCTAGGAAATCCCATAAATTATATTTTGCATTTAAAATCATTTTGCAAGAGGTCAAGAGGCTTCTCCATGACTGCCAAAGAGGTCCGTGATAGGCAAAAAAAAAAGTCATGAACTCCTCTACTAGAGTAATATTCTATTTTTCATTGTGTTTTCATTTGAGTTGAATTTAAGAAGTATTTGTTTAGTACCTACTATATTCCAGGAACTGTGCTGAGCATTGAAGATATAGTCAAAAATTAAATGATGCCTGTCCTCAAGGAGCTTGTACTCTACTGTATTGTCTTGATTGTTTTAAACCCTTTCCTTCTGTCTTAGAATTGATACTAAGGCAGAATAGCAGTAAGTGTTAAGGCGAGTGTGGTTAAGTGACTTACCCAGGGTCACACAGTTCAGAAGTATCTAAAACCATATTTGAACCCATGACTTCCCATTTCCAGACCTGCTTTCTATCCACTGAGCTACCTAGCTGCCCCTACTGTGTTGTTTTGTTCATACTCCATGTGCTGTTTCTCTTACAGCATGTCCTCTCTACAGTCAATGTCATTCTTGGAAAACCTATACTGAATACCTGGCAAATTCTGCATCAGCAACAAGCCAATGAGAGCTCTCGGTTATTGGATTCCATAGAGAGATTCTCCAGAGTGCTGCACGAGGGAATCAGTGCCATTCCTTCCATCACCCAGGTCAATGTGCAAATGAGGGGTCTCGTGACTACTGCTGGTCAAGTGACAGACTATGACCAGCACTTTGTCTTTCCCAATTCCAATCTCTGGGGTCATGTAATCATTGACAGGCATCAGATAGAAAGCCTGCAGCCAAATTCATCCATAGTCACACTGGCGTACCCAACACTCAAAGCTATCCTGCCTCAGGGTACTCTGGACAAGAACATAGTGAATGGCTTGGTGATGACAACCACAGTGAGCCAGGGTGTGACAAAGCCATTCAGGATTTCAATGAAGTTTAAGAAGAATGACCTGTCATTGGTGGCACCTCAATGTGTCTTCTGGAACTTTCACATCTCCAACCACACAGGGGGATGGGACAATACTGGGTGCTTTGTTGACCAAGTGAAAGAGGAGAGTGTCCTCTGCACCTGCAATCATTTAACCTCATTTTCCATCCTTATGTCTCCTGACTCTCCGGACTCCAACTCCCTTGTACAAATATTGCTGGATATCATTTCTTATATTGGCCTCGGCTTCTCCATCTTGAGTCTAGCAGCCTGTCTGATTATTGAAGCTTTTGTCTGGAAGTCGGTGACCAAAAACCGGACCTCTTACATGCGCCATGTTTGCATAGTGAACATCGCAGCCTCCCTTCTGATCGCTGACTCCTGGTTCATTGTATCTGCTGTCATTCATGACCAACGCTACCTACTCAGTGAAACAGCTTGTGTGGCTTCGACCTTCTTCATTCACTTCTTTTACCTCAGTGTCTTCTTCTGGATGTTGACCCTGGGTCTCATGCTTTTCTACCGCTTGGTCTTTATCCTACATGACACAAGCAAATCCATACAGAAGGCAATTGCCTTCTCCTTGGGCTATGGCTGCCCACTCGTCATCTCAATCATTACAGTGGGGGTCACCCAGCCAAGGAATGTGTACATGAGGAAAAATGCCTGCTGGCTCAACTGGGATGACACCAAGGCTCTCCTGGCTTTCGTGATTCCTGCACTGATCATTGTGGTGATAAATGTGACCATCACTTTTGTGGTCATCACGAAAATCCTGAGACCCTCTATTGGGGATAAGCCAAGCATCCAAGAAAAGAATAGTCTGTTTCAGATAACCAAGAGCATCGGTGTCCTCACTCCCCTCCTAGGACTCACCTGGGGGTTTGGACTGGCCACTGTGTTCCAGGAAAGCAGTGCTGTGTTCCATATTGTATTTACTCTATTGAATGCCTTCCAAGTAAGTAAGGTGGGGAATAAGAAGGGTTGGACCATTTATTCCTCTTGTTGCTTATTAGTTTATTATAATCATTATAATTATTATTTATAATATAGACAATATATTATATAATTATAATTATAATTCTTAATAATGACCAATGTTATGTAGTACTTTAAAGTTGACACCATTATATATATACATTCTTACTTGACCCTCACAACAATCCTTTTGAGTAAAGATAATTATTATCTCCCCTTCACAAATGAGAAAACTCCCAAGGGTTACACTCCCAAGTAATGGGAGTGTAAGTGTAGTCATCATCTGGGAATATAATAACTTGTAATTACTAGTAAGCTAGTCAGTGGCCAAGACCTAATTCAAACACAAGTCCTCCTTACTCCATGCCATTTGGATGCATTATTGACCAAACTCAAAGCAGGAATTAAAACTGGGAAGGAGTGTAATTCAGGGGAACCGTTTAGCCCAACCTCCAGAAACCCCAAAACTCAGAGAGCAAAGAAGAACTTATTTTAAGAGTGTAGATTCATGCTTAATAGCTTCTTATTAATATTAGGGAGGAAGAAAATCCTTTCTTTTATCAAGGGGCCTCTCCTACCAATGTGTTTACAAATATTATCTGAATCAATTTCTTGATAAAAACAAACATTTAGACACATATAGACATATATAATCTACACATATGAGCTCATATGCAGATATATCTTACTGTTATGTTTACAAAGCATTTTACATATCTTTTCTCATTTGAACCTCTAAACAACTCTGTCAAATAGGCCCTATAGATATTATTAACAATAATAACTAAAATCATTATTTTATTATATATCATATAAAACAATAACTAAAAAACTAGCACTTTAAGGTTTATGGTACCTTATATGCATATTCATTCACTTGGGTTTTTTTAAACTCTTACTTTCTGTCTTAGTAACTACTCCCAGACAGAAGCGTGAGGTCTAGGCAAACAGGATTAAGTGACTTGCCCAGGGTTATTCAGTTAGAAGAGGTTTGAGGCTAGATTTGAACCCAAATGCTCCTGACTCCAGGTCTGGCACTATATCCACTGAGCTTCCTAGCTGTCCATAGAATTTTGTTGTTGTTATTCAGTCATTTCAGGCACATCTGACTCTTCATAACCCCATTTGGAGTTTTTCTGGCAGAAATAGTGGAGTGGTTTTCCATTTCATTCTTCAGCTCATTTTCTAGATGATAAAACTGAGGCAAAGAGGGTTAAGTGACTTGCCCAGGGTCACTCAGTTGGATTTGAAGTAAGGTCTTTGAGACTCTAGGCTCCATTTTCTAATCACTGAGCTACCTAGCTGCCCCTTTTAAAACTATTATTTTAAATATTATATTACTACTATTTGGTTTTACTATTATTTACTATACTGATATTATTATTTTATTTTATTATATTATTAGTTTTTACTATTCTCTCACTTTATCTTCACTACTATTCTGTGAGGTAAGTATTATAGGAATTGCTATCACCATAAAAGTCTGAAAGCATAAGTGGCTAGTCCAAGGTCACATAGTTTAAAAAAAAATCAGTGGCAAGATTTGAACCCAGGCCTCCCTGACTCTGAGCATACTATCTAGGATATCACACTGCATTATTTGATCTATTTCTGACACATATTAGCTTAGTGACATTATGCAAGTCAGTCACTTAACTTTTCTGTCCTTCAATTGCTTCATCCATAAAATGCAGACAATAATGCCTGTAGCATTATCTCACTAGGGTTCTGAGTATTTTAAGCTTTAGAGAATAAATAAGGTAATATATGTATGATGTGTGTGTATACATACACACACATAAAAGGACTTAAGTAGATTAAAGAAACCTTTGTGTCTAAGCAATTCTCACTAATTAGACAAATGCCTCAGGCTCACATTAAGATCTTTTAAGTGATAAAGGAATTGGATGATTTAACAAATGGGTATCTATGGGGTGCAGTGGGCAGAGGGCCAGGCCTGGAGTGAGGAAGACTCATCTTCCTGAGTTTAAATCAGGCTTTAGACACTTCCTAGCTGTGTGACCTTGGACAAGTCACTTAACCCTGTATGCCTCAGTTTCCTCACCTGTAAAATGGGAAATGGAAAAATAAATGATTGACCACTACTAGTACCATTGCTAAGAAACCTCCAAATGGGGTCATGAAGAGTCATACACAACTGAAAATAATTGAATAACAACAGCAAACTGACCAGAACACAGTTCACCAGAGGGATTAAGGTTGATATGATGGAGGTAAAGAGCTGAAGAAATCCTTATTTAGTTGAATTCACCATTTTTGTAAAAAAATATTCTTATTATTTATTGGTGTCATCCTTCTTTAGGGAAGCTCAGGTGTTTGAGTCCTCCCACAGGGTTGTTGATCATCACGAAGATTTGGAAAAGTCATGAATTACATGATTTCCTCTCTAACAGGCAATGTGATATGGTGCGCAGGAATTTGGAACCTGAGGACCCCAGTTAAAATTCTGATTCTACCATTTACTCCTTTTGTGACTTCAGACTGGTCACTTAATTTCTAGGCCTTAGTTTTCTCGTCTATAAAATGAGAAGGTTTGATTTGATCACCTTTGAGGCTTCTTCTAGTTCTAACTTTTCAATCTTAGAAATAAGGACTGCATTTGAAATTTCATTGGTATAGGGTCGTTGTCGTTGAGTTCTTTTCCAGTCATGTCCAACTCTTCATGATCCCATTTGGAATTTTCTTGGCAAATTCTTGGCACAAAAAAAAATCTTCTCCAGTTTATTTTACAGTTGAAGAAACTAAGGCAGACAGTGGTTTATCCAGGGTCACTTAGCTAGTAAGTGCCTGAGACCAGATTTGAACTCAGAAGAATGAGTTCTCCTGACTCCTGGTTTGGTGCTTTGTCCACTATGCCACCTAGCTGCCCATTTTCTAGTATAACCTGTTTTAAACAAGAATAGATAAAAAGGTGGGTACTTAGACAAACAGATATAGATATATAGCAGATAGATAGATAGATAGATAGATAGATAGATAGATAGATAGATAGATAGATAGACCGACAGAAAGATAGACATAGGTAGACAGGTAGAGATAGATAGATACATACATATATAGATACATAGATAGATATATAGACTGATAGACAGATAAATACATAGACAGACAGATAGATAGATAGATAGACAGACAGACAGACAGACAGACAGACAGACAGATAGATAGATAGATAGATAGATAGATAGATAGATAGATAGATGTGTTAAAAGGAATTCTTTATTCCTTTTTTTAAATTTAACGGGGATCTGTAGGTCTTCTTACCATAGAGATGTATAGGGATTAACCAGCCAACGGTGACAGGAAGTAGAAACAATAGAGACAGGAAGGAAGAACTATAGAAAGAGGAAGTGGGGTAGAAAAAGGATATAAAAGGAGATCAGTTGCTGACTGTTGGGTTGGTGAGTTGCTGACAATTAGGGCTGGCAGTTGAGGGGAAGTTGGCTCCTGGGTGTGAATTGGTCATTGGGGGTTGGTTGCTGGTGGTATGGGTTGGTGATTCGTTGGTGGTTGGGATAAATATATATATATATATATATATATATATATATATATATATATATATATATATATATATATATTTATTAGTTAGTGGTAGTCTCTCGGTATATATAAATATATATATAAATATATATATTTATAGTCATTCTTGGTCACCGAGAGACTACCACTAACTAATAAATAAATAAATAAATAAAAATATATATATTCTGCCTGGTGAACTGAGCTGAAGGGTGATCAGCTGGACTTTCTCTTTCTCTAATGGCAGTTATTAGCAACAGTTATAGGTAGATATAGGCATTTTTAGGTAGTAATTATAGGTAGTTATAGTATAACTAGTATAGACATTAGGACATTTTCTTTCTCTACCTCTTTTCTATATTTCTCTACTATATTCATTTTACTATGTTCTTTTACTATCTCTATTTTAATTAAACTAAATTGATAATTGTTAAAAGCTGCTAGAAGTTTTCTTTTTTCTGGCTTAAAGGGATAATATTAATTTACAACTCTACTATATTTTCATTAAAAATTAAATTATTAAAAGATGCTCTCTTATTTTGTCAAAACTCCTTACCGATGGATGGATGGATGGATGAATGGATGGATGGACAGATAGATATATAGATGGATAGATAGATTAGATAGATGGATAGCTAGATCAATGGATAGTCATACAGGAATTCACATATATTTCTTGCATAATGATGTCCTACATTTATTCTCCAATTCCAACTTTTGAAAAAATGCAAGGGTATCTATCAGTCAATAGAAAGTTCACAATGCCTTCTATCTTGAGGGGCTATACCTGCTATCTCCTTACAGTTGAAGAGAAGCAAACCAACCCATTTTTTAAAATCTTTTTTTCTCCTCTAGGGGTTGTTCATTTTGTTGTTTGGATGCCTCTGGGACAAGAAGGTAAGTTTTTTAATAATTAAATTCCCCTCCTAAGAACATTCAACAGTTCTGAAGACAATTTGATCATTGATAACTTCTTTCAAACAACAGGTACAGGAAGCTCTGCTGCATAAATTCTCCCTATCTAGATGGTCTTCACAACACACAAAGGTAAATACTTCATCTCTGGAGATTTTGCTTTGCTTTGCACAGGTAGCCCCACATAATGAGAAACCAAGTAAAGGACTAAGTAATGGCATTGATCCAGGAAACAGATATTATAGGATCTCTTGAAATAATCTTTTCAATTAACTACTTTTATTAAGCGCCTACTAAGTTCCAGAACGTTATGCTAGGCATTAGGTGTACAAAGACTAAAATAAAAGTCTCTGCCCTCAAAGAACTTACACTAAAATCAATTATCAAGACAAGTGCCTCATCCTCCATTGCCCCCCATTTCTTTCATCTATATAAACAGCCGCTTGATTTTAATTAGTATGAAGTCTAGAGATCCTTAAGCTGGGATATCATGAATATGGATAACCTAAGCCAATGATTTTTAATTTCAACTAAAATAATTGAATTTCAAGTTAAATAATTTAATCAAAATTAAGATATCAGTGTACTGGGGGAACCTAAGACCCAAAGAAATAAGTTAACTCAAAATAGATATAGTTCTTTTTATAAAAACAAACCTATTATTGATGTTCAGTCATTTTCACTTATATCTGGCATTTTTTAGTGTTTTCTTGGCAGAGATATTAGAGTGGTTTACCGTTTCCTTCTCTAGTTCATTTTACAGATGAGGAACTGAGGCAAACAGGATTAAGTGACTTGCCCAAGGTCACATAGGTAGTACATGTCTGAGGCCAAATTCAAACTGAGGAAGATGAGTCAGACCAACTCTAGGCCCAGCACTCTAATCACTATACAACCTAGATGCTCCAAACTTATTATCCTTTAATATAATATGCTAATCTTCCTTTGTATAGACATTCTCAGTAGCACGCTATTAAAAGAAAAGAATTTTGAATTATGACTATACAAGTCCTATGATAGATGCCTGGTATTTGATGCTCTGCTTTAAAAAATTGAAATCTATACCCATCCATACTTTCTCAGCTAGTGCTCCTGGTGACTAACAATGTACTTGTGGCTGGATTGGTGGTTGGGGCTAAGGACGCAGCTGTGGTCACCAAATAGACAAAAGCTAACCCAAGAGGATTCAAACTCTGGCCTTACTTGTCTTGTGCTCTAAACAAAATTGCCGTGCTTCTAAATGATCTTTTTTATGCCTTCTAGTCAACATCTCTGGCTTCATCAACTCCTGTATTTTCCATGAGTTCTCCAATATCAAGAAGATTTAACAATTTGTTTGGTAAAACAGGTATGCAGTGACTTCTAGGTGTTCTCAAGTCAGTGAAGCAGATGAATTTCTGATCCTTTGCTAGCTTCCTTGACCCTTTCAGGACCTATATGTAAAAAGTAATGACTTTGCAGGGGGTGGGGGGGTACTCATTAAAAAAAATTAGATTAATGCCCACTTTAAGAAAATCTAAGCATTAACGTTGAAGGAAAATTTTCCCAGGCAATTATTTACAGTGGGGCAATCCCCTTGTGGACATAAAATAATGTCTGGGGATTGTAGACATGATTTAAGAAAGCTGTCACTTCAGTGTCACAGCCATACACACACACACACACACACACACACACACACACACACACACACACACACGAACACACATGGACACACAGCCACGTACTTTAAAAACTGCTCCTTTGCAAGAGTTTTTACTCATAAACAAATAGGCACTTTTACATTATATATTACAAAAGTATGTGAAAGTCACTTTGGTAAGCCTCAGCATCATCCACCTTGAGCTTATGTAGATGATTGACCCAAAAGGCTCTGATTCTGCAGCCGTGAAAAACTGAAATTTATCCATCTAGGCTCCATTTCAGTTATAGTTTGGATACAAACATAAAAAAAGAATGCTCAACTTTAAAAAAAAATAAAGTAAACCGAGTTGCATGGAATATCATGGCATTCAAAACACATTCTGGCAAGATAAATGACTGACATTTTTATCTTGAGACAGGTAGCAATAGAGAGCATCCTTAAAACAAACTAATATCCCCCATCCTCCTTGAACCTGACTAGATAGTACACATGCCCAAGTCTAGAAAATTGTCAAATGAGAAGAGAACCAAGAGAATATTATATAAAGCTACATAATTAATAAGAAATGATCAGATTAATTAAAAAGCATGGAAAGACCCATATAAAATTATGAAAAGCTAAATGAACATTATATATAGCTACAGAATTCATGTTTGGAAAATAACTTGTTAATGTCCACCCTTAGGGAAAGAATTAATAAATAGAAACAGAAATGACAGTTTATGTATATAGCTTATATATATATATATAAATATATATACACACACATTTATATATAGAGAGAGACAGAGAGAGACAAGTAATGTCTCTGGTTGTGCAAGGAAGGGAGGGAGAGAGGAAGATACCTGGGAATTTTGATGTAACCAACAAACTAATTTAAAAAGAAAAGAAAAGAAAATTGCTAGTTGAATCCATGCTGTACTCACTTGTTATAAAAGAAGCCCTGGAAATGTCTTTTATTTTCAAAAATTTCTAAAGTGCAATGTTTTCCACATACTTCTTTGTGTATTATTTATAATTTTTTTTAAAAGAGCACAACCAAGATTCTCCTGTACAAATAAACCACCCTCACAGGTTGAAATAGAAATGACTAAATCCTCTGAAGACGTTGCCAATAAATCACTTTGCCATTATAGAGAGAGTCATTCACATGAGTAAGTACAATCACTGGGAGCAAGGAAAACAAGATGGATACATTGTCCCATTTAATATTAAAAATAAAATTCAGGCAACGCAGTAAGTCAGATCTGCACAGCTGCAAATATCGATATAATTTAAAGCTAAATGAAAAACAATAAAATTCCACACAAGTTTTTATTAGAATTATCCAGATTAAATCTAGGTTTGAATGTAGAATTTATGGATGTGACTGTAGTCATGATCGATTACAAAGGATGAGCAAAGAAGCTGCTAGAACTTAAAGAAAATTCAAATGTCCAATGACTGCCTGGATATTTGCGTGGATCTCTCATTGGTCACTGATTCCATTGCAGTTTTTAATGTTCTTGGTGTTCAGTAATGACTATCCCTTTGGTTTATGTTGTCAGCAGTCACAAAGGCCCCCCCATGCAGTGATGGAAGCCTTGTTGGCTGTTGCAGCTCATGATTATAATGGTAGGGTGGGCACTTTGTCCCTCCCCTCCCCAAACACACACATGTGTCCCTGCACTCGACTCCAGCTCCCATTCTCCCACCCAACTACCCACCCCACTCTCTTCAAGCCCCTTCTGCATCCCTCCTTCACACATCAGCCTTGCCTCAATGTCTCTTTTCCCCTCTCCTCCTTCCCCTTTCCCCTCTCTCCCTCTCATTCTCCAGTCCCTTCCTTGATATCTGTCCAGGTTCACCAAAGCCAGAAGGGGAAAGGAGTGAGCTCTGACCAAGTCTGCCACTTATAGTCCTCCCTATCCAGTGCATGTAGTGGCTTTGGATCAAGCTTGTGGGGGCAGCTGGCTACACTCAGAGCTTTGTAGAGGACTGGCTTCTCCCTGACTGCTAGAGTGGCATGAAATATAGTTGGGGCTTTTGTGCTGCCATGCATGTTTGAGAGCAAAATATTTGGCTCTAGTTTAGCCTGTTTCTGATTGTTGGGAAGATGATGATGACCCGGACAAGTTGGTTTTAAGCAGTGGTAGAGTTTGCCCTTCCATTAGAACAGAGCTCTCCCTGGTGGGCAAAATAGGAAGCGTCTACTTTCCACCTGGAGAACACCCCTCTTTGACCAGTATTGTTTGCTTTTATTTTGCCTTACAGGAACATACAATGTGTCGCCCCCAGAAACAACCATCTCATCCACAGAAAACTCATCCAGTGCTTATTCTTTGCTTAACTGAAAACAGAAAACCAGTCTTGCGTGACTTCTGGGAACAATGGACTTTACCATTCATTGACAAGCTTCAGAAAAGGAGATACCTGTAAAATACCTATCTGAAAAACACCCTCTCCCTCAAGGCCTTATGGCACAGACTTTTGCACTAAAGGAAGAGGTCACACTCAATCGTGTAAAGACTTTGACTCCAAGTGGTTTTATTGTTTACTTTTGACTTTTTTTCTTCTTTGGAATGAACCCCAGTGTGTACAGTATTTAAGAGATCTTATAACGTTACCCCAAACCTAGCTTCTTCTTTGGCTTGAATGTGAATTAAGGTCTTGAAAAGACATTGACATGGTTCTCAGTTTCAACTCTGCTTAAAATAATAGGGACTAAAGAGTTAGGACGCCCCCAGAAATTGTGACTTAAAAACTTTTTAAAATCAAAAACAACAGTCTTAGATGTAATGATGATTATCCAAGGTGGAGTATTCTTATGTGGCAAATGGGGAAAATAGAGAAAGATAAGAAATTAAAAGTGAGTTGTAGTAAAGCTAGTCCAAATCAATTGATGGTGCCATTCTGAATAAAATACAGAAAAATGATGAGGAAACAGCAAAAAAAGGAAATGACATCATTAAAGACCTTTTCTCTTAGAATACAGAATTTGCTAAAAAACAGAAGAGATTTATGACTCCACTTGTCTTATCCTTGTGTTTTGAGATTTTTATTGATGAAGAAAAAAGGGCAAGGGAAACTGGGAGAGTATTCTTTTGCAGACCCAATCACAGAGCAAGGTGAGGTGACTAGAATTTTGTCCAAGGGTAAGAAATTTAGAGGATGTCTATAGCATCATTCCATGGCACATTTCCCAAGCCTCTTCTTTCCTCACCCCATTATGGCTTCCTGCCCTTCCTCCTACTTCAGCAGCTTCTGAATCTTTTAGTTTCCTTCCCTCAGGGGCTGTACTCCAGGTGAGCCTACACTTCCCTACTGCCACTTGTCCCAGGTACAGAAATAACTAGTTATAGTTCATCTCAAGCAAAAAACGAATTATTGGTTAAAGTAAGTAGAGCTTGTAAGACAAGTCAGGTTGTTAAGTTTCCTCATTGAGACCGCTCTTTGAAATGTGTCCCAATGATCTGGAATCTTCTCATTGCTAAAATATATCTATTGCACTGTAAATAAATCTATATTCTGATTATTTAAGAGCTTTAGCCAGGTACTTCTTTTCTGTGCATTATATAGTGTTATTACTCTTTAGATGATTGTGATGGTGATGGATGATATAGGTGACAGTTTCTTTTGGTGTATTCCAAAGCTATACATTGTCTCCTCTAGACTTCTCAATCACAGAGCAGTTTTCATTTGGAAGTCTAATATGGTTTAAGGTGACTATATCTAATCACTTAGAAAATCTTCCACAAGTGGATTCTATTTTAGCTGACTTCTCTGTGTTCCTAATGACACTTCTGGTTGATGAAGGATTCTTTCCTGTATAGTCCCCATTTTTTTCTGTGCAACCCTTATTTTAAAGATAATCCTTATCTATAGATATTTATTGAGACTCTTTGTAGTTTTGCTAAGCACAATGCCTATATAAAATGCATAAAGGCCCTACCCTCACCCTCTATGAAGATTAGGCAGATATGTATAGATTGTTCCCTTTTAATATTTTACTTGGCATTCCTTTTCTTATTTCATCTTAGCCTTTCTTTTCATTTTTTTCACCTTTTATTTCTCTATGTTCTTTCAAGACCTGGAAGTGGAATAGGGAGGGTTAAATTATACTTAGTATTAGGTATCCATTTACAAAAATGCAGAAATTTATTCCTCCACCAAGTATATCTAAGAATTGCATAACAAATGGCCCAACTGAAGATTCCATGGCTAAGAATCTATTAAGAATGCTAGATTAGAGTCAGAGAATTTATGTTCGAATCTCACCTCTGACACTTCTTATGTCTTGGAGTACCCAGATTTCTGTAGCCTCATCTATAAACTGCGGGAGTTTGACTATATGACCTTTGAGGTTCTTTCTAGCCTTAAATGGATGATCCTATAATAAATGAAAACAGACTAAGAGGCCCAAATTGGGGGATTAACATCATGTTGGTCTTAGAGGAGGATTTACCTTATTCATCATCTAGTTTAGCCTCCTTATGTTAAATTAAAAAAAAAAAACCGAAGCCTTGGAGAGGTTTGATGGTGTGCCCAAGGTCATTGCTCAACCCCAAGGCTGAGAAGGCTTTGGAAGTATCTAGAACAAAGAATGGATAACAAGGGAAGGAGAGAGCCTGAGTGAAATGTAAGGTTGTTTTGTCCTGGAAACTTGGTAAGAACTCAGATGAATGTAGCTAGAAAAGAGATAAGCACAAAAAAGTTATAGAACAAAGCTCGATTATAGGAAATTAAGGAAAAGTGAAGAGTGAACCAGAATAGATGGCAATTTTTACATCTGGATTTTTAATGGGAAAGGAAAGGAATCCCTAGATCCATATCCTGAAGTTAATTTTGAATACTGTTGCTTCCATTGACTTCAATGGAAACCCTAAGGAGATTATTGTGCTTCACAGCATGAACAGGACTTGTGGAATTCCAGGAACTTTCATCAGGGTTACATAGGATATGATATTGGCACTCTGCCCATACTCCTGAATGGGAGCACGTTCTCTCACTTCTACATGACAAAATGCACACACACACACACACACACACACACACACACACACACATATTCACACACCCTCCTTCAATTCACTGGAGGGTGGCTCTGAAAATAGATCAAAAAATGTAGTTCCAGATTCAACAGGGTAATAAAAGAAAAACATCATTTTCAGATTTCTCTGCCTTAGTCCAAGATGCAGAGGTCAATCATTGACCATTCTACTGGGTGATTTATTTCCCAAGAAATTTCCAGAGCACTGAGTGCTGAGAACCCAAATTGTTTGAGTTCATGACTGGATTCCAAACACATGGGAATGCAGAACTCCACAGTTGGCCCTGTGGTAAGCTTTTCTTCCTCAACAATAATCAGTCCTCATATGATAACCCTGAGGGATAGAGGAGAGTTGTCAGCCAAGATGTCTGATAACTGGTGTTTACTGAAAGATCTAGTCAGTTTTATTTGCAGAGAGGGATGGTGTTTGCTTTTAGTTGCTCTGCTCTCCATCTTGATAGATTTACCTGTGAAATCTCTAACAGAAGCTTGAGAAATGAAAGTGAAACATTTCTTTTTGAAGCCACCATCTTCCAAAGGGCCACCCTCACTGACTTGGGAAGTTCTACCTGGCATTGGCCAAGTTCCTACTATGTGCAGAACACTGTGCAAGAGACTGGATCAGATATAGGGAGAAATAAATTTTCTTCAAACTTAGCAGAGTTGCTGGCATATAGTAAGCATTTATTTGTTGAGGGACAGATAGGTGACTCAGTGGATAGAGTGCCATGCCTAGAGGTGAGAGACTCTGGGTTCAAATGTAATCTCATATATT